>NC_141151.1:131506623-131817969 GCF_053477565.2 Lygodium microphyllum
AAGGAGAGTATCAACCTCCTCCTCATTGGACTCAAGGCACACTTCGTGATTCAAGGATTGAGAGAGACCCTACAAAAACAAGATGGTCCACTGCGTTCTCAAAGAAACCAAACATATGCCACCAAGCTTGTTTGTACTAACTATTGTTTGATGACCCATGCCATGCACAATAGGAAGTCAACCTCTGTGAAGGAGACTTTGCAATCACTTCAAGGGGATTTTCATCTCCCAATAATCGTATGTGCAAGAGCTTTTGGCCACATTTGAGATGGAGGGATATCATGCCACTTCTCCTATGGATGCAGACTGAAAGGCTATGATCTACGCAAATTCATTAGTAAAAAATGCTTCCCACTATATACCGTTGATTGGATCCTTGATGTAGCTTCTAAACGCTTGGGTTGACTTGTGTTTTCCTACAACTTTATTAGCCAGGTTTTTAAGTGAACCTAACATTGTACATTGGAAAGCTCCTATGAGGATTTTGCAGTTCTTAAGGGAGAACCCCCGATCTTGGGATTCATTATCTTGCAAGTACTCGACATTCGTCTTTGGTTCTTATGACCTGGACAGATTCAAATTGGACCAGAAATGTTAACCAATTGAGGTCAATGACAATATATTTCTTATTTTGGATACAGGTGTTATCTCATGGAGTAGCAAGAAGCAACTCGTAATCGTATTTTCTTCCACAAAGGTAAGAGTATAAAGCAACATCTTCTACCATGTGCGAGTCAGTGTGGCTTTGAAGGTTACTAAGAGAGCTTGGCTGCCCTCAAACATATCCTATAATCCTTCATTGCAACAATGAGAGTTGCATTGCTTTGGCACGAAACCTAGTGTTTCGCACTAAATCAAAGCATATTAACATTTAGTATTATTCCATTGGAGAGAATATCTCGGATAAGACTATTGATGTGATTTACTACAAGATAGAGGATAATCTAATAGATTTGCTTACAAAGGTGGCACTTCCTCAAGTCCTTTGACAACACTCCAAATCCCTAAGCCTTATGTCACATCCACGATCTAAGAGGAGGTGCTAAGAGATTAGCCATTCCCTGGACTAGCATTTCTCAAAATAAAGTTGGTGCAATCAATTCTCTCTAAATGACTTGCACATTCTTCCTATCAGCTAGTGGGCATTTTTCAACAATCACAATGTATGGGCACCTTGCCATGCACGCAACCATGCCACGCGGTAGGCAGACTGGTTATCGCTGATTATTTGAGTCATTTATGATCAAGTCCAACAATTTTGTTGGAGAGTGCATTATTTTATGGCTTTATTTCACGCTATTTATGTCCCAGTGGCAACCTACCCTTGTCACTTGTCTTCCAAGCATTGGTGAGAGAGATCCAACTTGAGATACATCGACAACCCTTGTACATCTGCCCTCATCGTTTCAGCATTCATTGACTGCAAATTTTTGTGTTCTTCTATCTCTTTTTTCTCTCCCTTTCTCTCATGTTCATTGTCTTTCAATCTTGTCCATAAGCTTCCGCATTTGCTGCACTCTAACAAGATCTTCTTCTAATCTGTTAGTAACTTCACTGTCCACCATATCTCAAATCAACCTACATCATATTTGGGCACTTGCTTTAAGCTAACCATGAAGAGCATATCATTCTCCTTGCAAGATGAGCCTTTGACAACTTCTAATTAAGCTCAAAACCATTGCTCTTCTTCTGGAACACAATAAACTCCTAATAAGATATTAGCTCTCAAACTAGAATTGATAGAGCATTCAAAAATCACTTGGTAAAGGAAATCAGCTATATTCTTACTTTTATTGGTGGGAAAGGTGGAGAATTTGTGTAATTATATGCAGTCGAATTCCAAATAGCAAAAAATGATTTTCCAAAGTAATGATCGGCCAGTGGCCATACTGCTCAGGAAGACTGAAGCCTTGTCAAACAATGAAACACAATTTCTTAAGTTACATTGTTGTGCGAATTGATAAAGGTAGAGAGTCATTCTTGAAACGCCTGCATCTTTAATGACAAACATCAGGTTTCAAGACCATAAACTCCATAGAGACACTAAGAGCCTTTGGTTCTAAGTCACACCAATCTTGAGAAATTGACTTGCCAGAGTATTCTTGCAACTGAGCCTTTTGTACTTCATCAGACTCAGAAGCTCAGCAACATGGTCCTTAAGCTGCATAGTCTACTCTCTTTCACCTTTCTGTATCTCAACGAGAGCTATACTCTGAGCCTGTTCATCTCAAAAAAACTTTTTAAGTACAGCAAAAGTTTAAAATATTTGTGGCATAAATTGCAATAAGATGCCATACATAATCCTGACTTTGATCAGGCTGAAATGCAAATGCTACTTTCTACGCTTTTTGCATCTCATTGAACAAGAGGACGCATTGATCACCTGCCTCTTCAACTTTTTCTTTTTCAAATGTCAATTCCGGAGACCTTAAACCCTTTCTGATCATTAAACTTCTCACCTCTTCTGCATTGCGCAGCCTACCAACTGACACATACAAGTTTGACAGCATTATGTAAGGAACGCTGTTCCCAGGATCCAGTCTAAACAAATTGTTAGCAGCATACACTCCCCGCTCCACATCAAAATGGTTCAAGCAAGCTGTAAGCAGTGCCATCCATGACCAAACTGTTGGTCCAGGTGACATCTTTTTTATCAAATCCTCCGCCTCACCCAGCCTTCCACTCCTCCCAAAAAGATCAATCATGCAATCATAATGTTCTTCAGTTGGCATTATGCCATAATCTAGCTTCATTGAGGAAAAATAGCTACAAGCAGTGTCCACCAGCCCAGCATGCCTGCAAGCAGAAAGTACACCAACAAATGTAACCTGGTTAGGTGCAATTCCTTCCAGCTGCATCTTTTCAAACAGATTTAAGGCATCCTCATTATACCCATACTGAGCATGTAGAGTAATCATGTTAGTCCACGTAACCACATTCCGCACAGACATAACATGAAATACATTCAGAGCATTTTCAAGACTGCCACATTTACCATACATATTGACGAGGGCCGATGCAAGAACCAAATCAGACTTATAATTATAACTTAAAATGACACTATGGACCATCCTTCCTTTCAGTAGGGCTGTTTGTCCAGCACATGCATCAAGGAGATGGATATATGTGACTCTATCTGGCAACAAGGCTTCCTGCTGCATTTGATGATATAGCCCAGAGGCCTCTTTGCTGAGCTGATGGTGAGCATATGCTGCAATAATGGCATTCCATGAAATGACATCTCGATGGACCAATTCGTGAAATGCCTTCAATGCATCATATATGGAAGCATGTTTACCATACATGTCCAAGAGGGCTGTTTGCAACATTACATTTGATACACATCTGCTGCCGACAACGAGGGCATGAACTTGTTTGCCTTTGGCTACATCTTCCTGATGTGCACACGCCTTAAGAACACTGACGAAGGTGACCTTATCCACTACAAATCCTTCCTGCTGCATTTGTATGAAGAGCTGCAAGGCAGCCATGTCCTCTGCATGGTTTACATGAGCAGCAATCATAGAGGACCAGGATACAGCATCTTGCTTATGCATCAAGTTAAATGTGCCTTTAGCATCTTGTACACTCCCACACTTATCATACATGTAGATGAGTGCACTCCCGACAAAAACATCCTGCTCACTGTTCAAACCAATAATCTGTGCATGTATTACTCTACCCTTGTTCAATTCCATGGCATTAACACATGCAGAAAGAAGGTGAACGAAGGTGGATTTGTCAGGAAACATACCTTGACTTTGCATGTCTCGATAGAGGAGGAAAGCTTCCTGTGTGTAATGATGTTGAGCATAGGTGCAGATCATGGTATTCCAAGAAAGCCAGTTCTTCTTCTGCATTTTGTCAAAGCACACTCTTGCTGTAACAATTGATCCACATTTGATGTACATCTGAATAAGCAAGCCTCCCAAGAAGGGGTTAGACTCGAGCTCGGCTCGGACGATGAGTTCATGGACAAGCTTCCCTCGTAAGAGAGCCTCACATGAGCGCAGCAGTGCTGCATACTTTGCAATGGCTTCCTGACCATTGTTGCTAACAATATGATTCATTCAACAACTGAGGCTTGGCAAGTTGTCTGTATTTGCATCTTCCTTCCTACCTCTCTTTCTTTCAATCTGCTTGCCTGCCTTAACTGACTGTTAAACTCAGTGCAGCTACAGAATTCATGTTGGTTAATGTTTTTCTTAGATATGTATGTAACCAACAATCATTCGAAAACTGTCCCAGGAGGACTCCATGACAACAACAACCTCAAACAATAATCATTCATAAATAGATGAAGCCACACAGATCCTTCAAGGTTAAGGCACACATTCCACAGCCCACACCGCAGAACAGTTCGGCTTGAACAGAACTCAAGTCTTCCGAGCGTACACCATTTGAGCTACGGGCAAGCTAGCCATTCAACAGGCCCTACGCCTCTGAACAATTCAGTAGCTTGGGAAGGAAAACCCTGAATCTCCTCTAAATTCCTGGAGAGATGAATAGTTCAGTAGTAGCTTGAGGGAAAGAACCTTGGAGTCGGATCTTTTTAGTTTTAAAGTCTAAGGCCAATTTACTTATAACATGGTCCAAAAAATCCTCCAAAACATATAAAAGATGAAACTTGCAAACTGCCATTGGTACCAATGGGAGAGAAGGCGTAGGGTTAAGGGTGAAATTTTGGTAGCCCTCAAAGGCTGTGTACCCAATAATAGCACCTTTAAAGCCTTTCAAAAAGCACTCGTTAAGGTCTAATATTGCTTCAATGTAGGCCCTCCAGTCTTGAAGATGCCTCTAAATAGGCTTTGTAAATATCATTTTCTTCATAATATTATAATATCGACACGTTATCAAGGTTGAAGGTTTTTGTATCTACTTTAAAAACAATTTCCATTGGACAATGGGCGCATATGAGGGTCGTAAAGGTATACCCATGTAATGGGTAGTACTAGTTTGAGGCAAGGGTATTTTCATAAATCGAGAGTATGTCTTTGATGTAGGTGCACACAAGGGTCATAAAACTATATTCATGCAAATGGGCACCAATGTAAGGCAAGGGTCCTTTTCAAATCTCTAGAGATTAATGTAATAGGGATGACTGCAGCTTATGTTGCTCAAATGAGATGAGAGGTGCTTACATAGCACTTGGTCTCGCATTTACAGATACATATATGTTTAAAGGGACGCATTACCTACATACTGGTAAGCCTTACTTAATGTGTGATGCATCAGGCCTACTAGGCACTTCATGCCTAGATTCTTCTGGTTCTTGGCACTAATGTTAGGTGCATGCTTCACACTAATGTTAGGCACTAGTGTTAGATAGTAACAATTAGGGCCCTTGATTTGCCCAAACCTCCTTGACCACTCTACTTCCAACTCAAAGGATGTGCCACCCACAAAAAATAGCATGAACTCTTTTGCTCTCTACCAACACTTTAGTTGCCACCCAACCACCTTCTAACCTAGGTGCAAGAGCTAGTCTACCACTATTGCTCCTTTAGGATGGGCTCACCACCACCCTACTCCTACCATCACTACTTTCTTTATGACACAATACTTCTATGGCAAAAACACTCTCTATTCATAATAGAATAGACCAAAAAGATAAACCCATGATATCTTTGTAGAATTACATGTATAGAAACTAATAATATTGCACACAAACACATAGTCACACAAATACACACACATATAGAGGAATATTTTCAAAGAGAACTTGGCAATTTGGTTGTTTTGTTATGACATGTAGTGTCTAACTCATTATGTTATTTGGCATGTCCATCCCCTCCTTCAAATGCAACTTGATGCTACCCACATGTGGTCTCACCCCTACACTTTGTCACATTGGAGACCGAGAGGAAGAAGAGAGAGACAAAGAGGTGGAGTCATTGTTTCACATGTAGGAACCTATACAAGTCCACCTCCCAATTCTTGCCTTAGGAGGCATACCTACCATACTTGATCACCATCATTGTACTAGGTGTATACTCCCTTTGGATGAAGACTATCTAATCAACCCTATTCATGTTCCATGTATGTAAATAATATATGTATGTTAATGCTCATACAAAACATATCACTTAAATGTTCGATATAAAAATATACATTTTTGACTGCTATAGGTTTATATTATATTTGTAATTGTATGTATCCTATGCATCGATGCCAAGGGATTGGGCAAGGTTGCACATGCAATCAAGGGGTTAGGTAGCACATAGACAATAGAGCACATAAGTGGGCACATGCAAAGGCCATGGGTGACTAGACACACATGCGAGTGAGCATGCAAGTGGCCACACGTGCACGTGGGCAAGTGACTAGGCATGAGTGCATGTAGATGATGATGGGTGGACTAGGCTAGGCATGGGTAGGTCATGATGAGGCTCGCACACATGGCTTACCTCAAAACATTTTATTAAGATGTTTGAGGGCATGTTGGTGCATGCCATGTGGCACCTTGCCCCAAACCTCTTAAAGATATATATATAAGATATCATTGATTCATTAATAAATTGACTCTATATATTAAGATTATATAGTAATAGATCAACATATACTAATAAACATTGATTTTTAATTTATATTAAATACACTTTACTTTCTAATTGGTACTATTTATAGATTACAATTAAGTTTTGATAATATCGAGATTTGATTATGTATTATTTTAATTAACACACTAAGATTAATATTAAAGTATAAGTGTGTTAATAATGTTGAATGCTAGTCTTAATTAATTTTAATGCATTAATAATAATCAACATATTAATGTACTAATTCACATCTTAAGGTGTTAATTATTTTCAAACATTAATTAAAGTATGAATGTATTATTATATTAATTAAAGTAATGCATCAACTAGTTAATTTGTTATCATGAATCATTATATTAATTAACCTATTAATGTATTGAGATTAACTAATGTATTAACATCAATATTAAAATTGATAAAAGTATTCACCACATTTGCATTGATTTATACCATATTAACAACATTACCTAACTAACATCAAAATCTTATCACTCTTGATTAAGAAGTTATTTAACATTAAGACATGAACATTAAATGTTATTCACACACACACATTCTCTCTCTCTCTCTCTCTCTCTCTCTCTCTCTCTCTCTCTCTCTCTCTCTCTCTCTCTCTCTCTCTCTCTCTCTCATGATTAACTATGATGGTGAGCCAAGTTGGTGGACTTTGGACTAGGCAATGGTAGCTGCATGGGACTTGCAAGTTGATGTCATGCACACGCACACACACACACACGCACACACATGCACACGCGCATGCACACATGCACACACGCACGCACACACACACACACACACACACACACACACACACACACACACACACAGAGCTAATAGTCACATGGTAAGTTTGCAATACCAATTATGAATGAACAGTGAACATACTAAAAAATCCATTTTCACAAGTGTTCTATAATATAAGAATGACAAGACACATTACAATGTTTAGGTTCTTAGTGGTGGAAAGAGAGGGAAACTCAATCGTCAAGAGCGAGAAATATATTAAACGTGCTGCTTGTGCATGAAAGGCAAGAAGAGTGTGTAGTGATGGGATGGGCATTGTCCCAAATTGCAAGTGAGACATTGATGGAGTTGGATTTCTATGCAATCCAACTCAAAAATAAGCAAGTTAACCTAGAGGTTGTCCTTCAAACATTGGCTATAGATATGCAAATGCTTAATAATGAAATGAGGTGCCCTTTTTATAGCACAAGAAATTCCACAAGCCCTTTAACAAACTTCTAATAGAAAACTTTTGTGTGAGGTATTATAATTTTTCTTCTACTAGTCTATCTACATATTTCTTTAGAAAATATTTTTCAAGAAGAGTCTCCCAAATGGTGTTGGTGCCTTTCTTTAAAAATATTCATTGCTACACTTCAAGTTTTTTGGAAGAGAATTCTTCCAAGTCTTCATGGAATCCCATGTGAAACATAACTAGACACTAGCTCACATGGGTTTCAAAATGAAGTTATTCATGCTTTGCCCTAGATAGTAGGATTTTCCCCATATGATGCGTTGCTTTTGAGATTGCCTAATATGGGTCTCCTTCCTAAGTCTATACTTGATCTTTGAGTTTGAAGTTAGAATGGTTGCTAGCATGTTGTGTAATGTGCACTTAGTACCAAGCGAATCCAATAGGTGCTCAAAAATCCTAGATTTTGTGGGATGGATGACTGGAACGGGGCTTTAAGGTTCTATGTGAAATATAGTTCTCTTTAAGAATACCCAAAGAGCTATTGAAAGAGAAAGATGCATCAATGATAACCCTATACAAGAGTTGTAGAAAATAGAAGTATCGAATCAAATGGTACCTATGTTTGTCATAGGGGATGGTGCATTGCCTCCTTTGCAACCAAGGACTTTCATGAGTTGATTTTCTAATAGGCAAGTAGATAGAAGAAATTATCCTACTGGCTACTCAATCTAAGGATGGAAAAGGGAAAGAAATGGAAACATCATGTAAAAAATCGCTTAAGAAGTGAGAAGGAAAATGTCAAAATTTCACCAATGTTATACTGCCTTGGAGCGAGCCTTGGAGGGGCCATCTCAAGATGCTTGATGTGATGCAAATTATGAATAGGAGGATTAAACTACTATCATAGAATATTAGAGGGATTTGTTCCCTCAATCTAAAGGGGTTTACTTAAACAAATCCTTAAACAACATAAGCACAATGTGATTTTGTTGCAAAAGATCAAATGCAAGTTATGGCTTGAGACACTTGTGGGCTATACCCCCAGGGATATCAGTTGTAAATATATGTATGTATCATGTGGGTTCAACATAAGGGATTTTTAAAATACAATTGTTACAAATTTTTTTACATACAGAAGGGTCCCATATGAAGGGGTTACTTATAGATTGAATAGAAAAGGGTTATGTTTTATTAAGAGAAAATTCATAGATAAGGATATTTATAAATAGGCCTTGAATGCACGTGATATAGAGGGTATACATATAGTGAATTCCCCAAGGCTATACCTTGTTTATTGATGCTTTGGTGAGGGGGAGAAGGGGTACTTTCCAATTATGCAAATGATGGCTTTCAAAGTTGATTGATTAGTAGGGAATTTTTTGGGTCTCCATTAAATTAGAGGAGTATATACTTATTTTTTTTAGTCTATGGTCCTAAATTATCTTTGACAAGGCTATGTTATGGAATCACTTTTCTCAAATGGAACTAGAGATATAGCCCTTTTTGCTAGATACTAGAGCATCATGAGTTTCTTGACCTACCTATTTTAGAAAGGGGTGTTGCATTGACTTAGTTTAGTTGCCATAATAAGCATTTCGACTACTCTTGGAGAGATGCCCATTGAAATCAAATCCATGTGACTACTAAAGGGTGGTGGATCAACCCTACATCTTCTACTACTGAGATTGTATCTTTAGTATTGAGTTTAGATCATTCCTTGGAGTGCTTTAATCTACATGCTTCTTTGAGCATAAAGTAATCAAGGGTCCATCTCTTTTCAAATAAATATTTCATTTCTCAATCATGTCTCTCTCAAATGGAAGGCAAAGCCATGCAAGAAGGTTGATGCTAGTGATGACCCACGATTTTCTTGGGATCTCGAAATCCATGTTGCACTCATTGCATGCAAGGTGACTGAGATCAAGCTAAACAAATAAGGAAGGAAGTCCAAAGTACATCTTAGTTCAAGGTAATCTTCCTATTGTTTTGCATGTCCTACCTCATGATGAGGGTGTGTATAGCCTCTTACAAGACATTGAGGATTTGTTGACATAAATGCTATTTAGCTATGGTCAACCAGCCACTCCTTGTATATACACTTTACACTCACTATAAGTGGAGAAATGTAGAGTAAGAGTAAGTACCCACAAAAACTAGTGCTCTCTCTCTTTCTTCGTGTATGTGTGGGGTGTGTGTGTGTGTGTAGTTTGTGGCTCGTCATCCTATCCACTAGTATCAAAGCCTTATCCTTGAGAGGTCAAGACCTACCATGAAGAGTCAAAGCCTACCACGAGACTAATGCTTGCTACAACCCAAATTTAAAAGAGGTACAAATTGTAAACCACATTCTCTAATTTAAGTAAAATAGGTGCTTTGTCTAAGGAAGAGATTGAGGCTTAGTTTGGGGTTGTCATAGCCCAAGTTCAAAGTGATTGGATAGCCAATAAAGGCTAGAATCAAGGGTAATCGATTGGTTTTTTACACCCATAGCTTATACCTTGCATCCAAATTACTTCCCTCCCAGCTCATATGTATTAGACTAATGTTCAATGTACATGGAAGCTTGTACTTAGAGCGAGGAGCATGAGAAGTGAAGCTATTTCATGAAGGTCGAGGATTTGAGTTTCTTCTTCAGTATTGGCGCTTGTTGTATGCATCTTGATAGAGATACTATTCTCATACATCTATGGCAAACAAGTGCTTTGGCATGAGGAGCCATTGAGACTCAATTTAGGGGCTTCCATAACTCAAATTGGTTGCATTTGGGTAGCCATTAGTGGGGTTGGCACTAATGTGTAACAACTTAGCTTTGAATGCTTGGAAAGAGGTTTTTGATCCTTAGAGAGATTGAGCATTGAAGCTTTCCAAGAGAAGAGGAAACATCATGGTCTCCTATTTTTCTCCTCTCAAATATATGTACAACAAATAAGAAATTGGGAATACCTTTCAAGCATTCATGTTGAGAGCAATCTGTCCACTTTGAGTGGATACACAGCATGCTACATAAGTCATGGACAACTATGGTACTTTTATAACACTTCAACTTTTGTATCTAATATCAAACTGAGGTGTTTCATAGCTCAAAATGAAGAGTGAGATGAGAGCTACAAATTGGGCAATTGTAGAGTTGATTTTGTGTAATTTTAAATTATATGTTTTATACATAGAAAAATAATTCAAATTTAGATAGCACTTTTGGACAATAGCTCACACTCAAAAACTCCTAGATTTCTCGTAGCTTTGGATTACACACAAATTTTGATGGATTTGTCATCTTGAAGATTTAATCTACTAGTTTATGCTCATTTTTTGGGATTATGTGGGGTAAAATTGATTTGTGAATGCAATTTGCATGTACTTGATCTTAAATAGTAGATGTTTTATGCTTAGAAATAGCTAGAATATTTGGGAAAGCTTGGAAAAAATTCATATGCCATTGGGAGTGCTGAGGTATGATTTTTGCATCAATTTTATGCTAGCTCAACATTTGGATAGCCATTGGTTAGCTTTGTGGGGCATTCCTTTGTTGCCCTTGGTCTATTTTAAGCTTACAGTTGGATATATCTTATTATTTTTTGTGTATAGACATACTTTTGACATTATGGCTTCTTCATCAAGTTTAAAAAATGCATTGTGTAATATTGAAAAGCCTGATGGTATGGACTCTTTATATTGGAAAGAGAAAATATACATTATATTGGTCTATAAGAAGCATGTGAAGTTGACCAATTGTAGTGAAATTAAGCTTGAGGACATGGATGCAAATGCATCAGAATAATTCGATGAGTTGGCATGCTCCGCTATTATGTTAAAATTCTCAAAGTTTGTGTAATTTAATGTGAAAAAACAAGTGCACACGTTGTATGTAAACATCTCGGTGACCTATTTGAAAAGAAAGTGCAGCATCCAAGTCGATTGCTTTAAAAATCCATTTATCTCTACATGGAGAAGGGGCTTCAATGTCTAATCACCTCAATGGGTTTAACAATATTTTCTACCAATTGGCATATCAAAAGATTATTTTCATGATACAATGAAGGCCATGTTCTTGTTAGTTACTCCACATGAGAGTTGGGATACTTTCAGAACTAACATTAGTAACTTCATACTTGGAGAGTACTAATGGACTAGTAATGTTGAGAGTACTGTGAATATTAAGGAGGTGAATAGAAAGAACAATGCAAGGTCAAAGAGCTCCAATACACTTATGGTGGGAGGAAGATTAAATGCCAAGAAAATTCTCATGAGAGAGTTAAGTCAAGAAGTAAGCCACACAATAAGAGGATACATAATGCTTATTTTATAATAACAAGAGACACATAAAAAAGATCAAACGCTAAGGGAACTCTCATGAGCAAAGATAAGAAGCAAGTTATCTAACAAAAAGAATGTGGAATGCTTCTTTTGTAAAGTGAAGGGGAATATAAAAAAGGATTGTTACAAGTGAAAAAACAAGCAAAAGGGAAAAAATGAAAATAAAATCAAGACAAAGACAGAAGAGATAAATGCATATAGTAGTGATGATGGTGATGTCTTATATTATGTATCCTCTTTGGGTGATGCATTTTGGGTTGCCATGGATAATGACATGTCTCAGAATTGGCTTTTGGAATTTGGAGCATCATTTCATATTACTTCACATATTAGATGCAAATGGAAAAATCTTTCATTACAATGATTGACATATGCTCCAAACAGTGATGCCATAAAGAAATAGATGATCGTTCAATGATAGCTACAACATGGTCATTAATACCAAAAATATGGAGAGGACACAAAGTACCAAAATTTTGACACTTTGGCCACAACAAGAGATCCCTTGAAAATCTTCCATACATGATCGCAAAATATTACTCTGTAACTATAGTCATCCAACTATCCCATATTGATCAAACTTTTTATGCAGGCTAGAACATACCATACATTCCACAAGACAAAAGAAGAACCATTTGATAGTGACAAGTGTATATTCACAATGCCAACAATGCTACATGCATAGTTATTTCCAATACGAATGCATCATTTCTTTGTAGCATCACAAGTAGAGAACCACTCCCATGTCTCTAATTTTTTTAAATTTGAGCTGTCTCTTCGAAAATTAAACGTATTACATAAGAGAGGCAATGGGAGTAGAAGATCAAACTATCTCGATTTGGTTCATAATGATTTGTGTGGACCAATTCCTATGGTTTCATTGAGAAGAGCATTGTACTTTGTCACTTTTATAGACGATGCAATAATGAAGGTTTGAATGTACCCTCTTTGCAAGAAGAGTGATGTATTGGATGCATTTCAAAAGTTCTTAGCATTTGCAAAGAGCCAATTAGCCAAGAAGCTTAAGGGCTTAAGGACTGATATTGGTGGATAGTATACATCATATGTCTTCAAGAAATTTCATGCAAGTTGTGATATCAAGAGAGAGTTGATAGCTCTGGAGAAACTTGCTCAAAATGGTATGGCTAAGAAGATGAGCAAGACTATTTAGAAAGGGCTCTATAGTATGCTCTTTCTAATGCTAGTCCCACTAATGGATTTTGGGCTAAAGATATAAAGACAGTTGTGCATTTGCTCAATAGGTCTCCTAGTAGCAAGACATTGGATGGTAAGATACCGAAGGAGTTATGGTATGGCAAGAGACCTAGTTATGTTCGCTTCCATGTTTTTGGCTTTGGAGGCATTTATGTATATAGCTAGGGAGAAGCAAATTAAGCTTGATTCTAAGTCTACGAAATGCATTTTTCTTTGCTATGAAGAGTTAGGTAAAATGTAGCCATGATGTCATTAGAGACCTACTTTTCATGGTAGAAATTTCTTACATACTTCCTTGTGTGAGAGTTGCTTCTATAGTTTCCTCTTTCATCGGATTTCCCCCTCACGTTAGGCCTCCCTCTCATAGTAAGTGCATTGAAATATTTAGTACATACATTATTATTTCTATTAAATTATTTAATAAGTGGAATACTCTAAGCATTTGCATTAGTTAAGGCCCTAAAATTTACCATACTGTTAATAGCAACCCTAAAAGTATCCTAACTTTTAGGCAACACCACAAGTAAAATCATAACAAGTGTCCTTAAAACATTCTTTTGAGTTGAAAGCTAATTGGAAATATTGCAAAACTCATTTAGATGATTAGGCATAGATGTGTCCTTTTCCATACAAAGATCAAGAGCTTTTTTAACCAATAAATTGGAGATGTAGCACTTGTCTTTTTCATAGAGGTTACAAAGCTTATGCCCATGCATCTTAGAATAGTTGGAAATTAGAGTCTTTGGTAGAAGTACCAAAATAGAACAACATGAAATGCTAGTTGGGTTGGGTGGTTTCCCACTAACTTTGGGTAGCCCTTGGTTAAGGGAAGTGAGAGATATACAAGATTGGGACAATGGGATAATTATACTTGTAGATAAAAGAGGGATGTTGCAAAGGTTCAACATGATTACAAAAGGTCTAGTGGAAGGTAAGAAGAAGAAGAAGAAGAAGAAGAAGAAGAAGAAGAAGAAGAAGAAGAAGAAGAAGAAGGGATTACTAGAGTGGATCAAGAGAGTAGTGAAGAAGAGGATAGCAAATTAAGTAGTAGTAGTGAAGATGTCGAAATGCTTTTGTTGGACAAGGATGAGAGAAAGGATGTTGGGCAAATAGAAGTAACTTAAAAACTGACCATGGAAGAAATGGAATCATTTTTGCAACCAAAAACCAATTCATAAGAAGATTTTATTGAAAAAATATTACCTCTATTGAGACTAAACATGAAGATTTTTCAAAGATGTTGTCTAAGTACCCTAAGTATTTCATCACTTGATATGAGGAGATCCAAGGATCCAAGGATTCAAAGGTGAGGAACTTTGCATCAAATCAAACAAAAGGACCAATCTTGTTTGTCAAAGAATATGACCTTTGATTAAAAGCAACAACTTGCATTAAGGGAAGAAGTTGAAAAGTTACTCAAAGCAAACATCATCTATCCAATAATGAACAATCCTAAATGGGTAAGTCTAATTATGAAACAACTCGAGAAAGATGGAAGATGGAAGATGGAGGATGCTCATTGATTACAAACCACTCAATGCAACAACCAAGAGGAATTACTACCCTTTATCGTATGTAGATGGTAGCTTAGATTTTATGGTCAATCATAAATGTTACCGTATGGACACATGGTTCTTCTAATTAAGAGTAGCACTAGAGAAGCAAAAGAAGATAAACTTTTATCACACCTTGAGGATGTTTTGGTTATCATGTATTACCCTTCGGTCTCACGAATGGTGGCCTACTATTAAAGAAGGTCGAATTAAGTGTTTGCACCATTGATAAGTTTTTAAAACTTTTTAATGGATGACATTTATTATATTCCAATAGAGCCATGCATTGTAAAAAATTAGATCAAGTTCTAGGGAATCTCAGCACATAAAGAGGACAACATAATCCACAGAGTGCTTCCTAGTAAGAAGGAAGATCAAGCACTTAGGATATAGTGTCTCAAAAAATGGAATCCAACCAAACAATGACAAAGTCAACCCTTTTTTTTTATATCTCCTCCATAAGACATCGAACAATTCAAAATACACGGCCCAATATATACTACGGCTTTAGAGACTCCCCATCAGTATAGCAAGTTGCAAAAAATGAAGTGTTAAAATGGACTGAAGGTTGTGATTTAGTTTGTGTAAATTAAAAAGAAACTCTTTGTAAAGTCTCTTTCTTGTAAATTCTAGATTGAAACAAGCTATTTTTTTTAAACCCATCAGTCAAAGGGAAGAGCTTGGATACCTTGTACTTATCATTGTCAATGGGTTGTCAGTGGTGGATACATATTTACATATTTGATACTCATTGTGGTATATGTATGTATGTACTTGACACCTTAGATGTTATTATAGTCTTTGGTATTCAATAGTTTTTGCTATATTGCTAGTTGCACCATACATCCTTGTTACTACTCAAATATTCCTAACAGTGGGAGCTTACTCCTTTGGTCATCTGCCTATAGATGTATGGTCATGTATTGTAGATTTGTGAATAACAATACTGAAAATTGTTTATGAGCAATGTCTTTGAGAGAAAACGCCTCGTTTTAGGACTACTAACTATTGTTTGTGGACAGCTATATATATTTAGTTCCCCACTTCTTATCCTCACTTCTGTCTCAATTTTGGGGCTATTTTGTTATGATTACAATAGCCCATACTTTTGTATTTTGCAATCATTTCTAGATATAATGGCATGTACTTCAAGTACTTCCAATGGTATTACAATCTTCAACATAGAGAAGCTGCATGGCAATAACTTCCAGTACTGAAAGACTCAGATTTGATAGGTGTTGGTGCAAAAGAAGTAGGTTAGGCCATTGAAAGCCAAGGGCATAAATCCAAAAAATTAGAATAGAGATGATTGGGATAAGCTTGATGAGATATGTAAGCCTACTATCATGATGTCTTTGTGTAAGCAGCTCATTAGAAAAAATATGGACTCTCTTTTTTGCCCCTTAAGGGGTTTCTTTGACTCTCTCTCTCTAAAAAGAAATTCTAAAATAATATTAGAATAAGAGATCTTCTACAATCAAGTAAATCTCATATTTGTATTTTCAATAGATTTCACCTATTATTTTATTCTCAAATTGTAGGATAATGTCACTTTTTCTCAAAATCCACATAACTAAAAAAATACAATTCTATTTTCTCTAAAAACGGAGCCAAACGTTAATATACGACTCTTTAATGCTATCATGACTTTTCAACATGAAAATATGTTAGAATCGTTCTCATTATTGCTTCTTAAAAGGGTGGAAGTTAAAAAACGATATAAAATGACATATACATCATATTTTAAGATTTATTTTCACCCAAAGACACCTTTTTGGCTCGAGAGTTTCCTTGTAATTTTTTATCATTTTTGGACAAGTATATGCCTATTTTTGAGCATTTCTTCATTCCCTCTCAAAACTCTAGTTTTGTCTGAAATTTTGTGTACTCTTCTCCATCCCTCCAAAATATGGTTACTTGCATATGAATTCTTCTGAAGCAACACTCAGTGCTATCTACAACACTCTCTACCCTACTACAAGCAATCTCCCTCTTCAGTACTGTGCTATAAGATATCTTCCTCTTCAACACTCTATAGTACAAGCAATCAAGTGATAATGGAGGTATCTTTATTTTTTTAGTCTTTGTGATGTTACTATTCTTCATAATTGTTTAATCCTTAAGTGTCAATTCATAGAGAGAGAGAGAGAGAGAGAGAGAGAGAGAGAGAGAGAGAGAAGGGGGATGGAGAGAGAGGACTATGTGAGATGAACTAAGAAAATAAGTGATAGAGTGACAGAGAGTAAATAAGGGTAGAAGATAAGATGATGTTATTGTTCTCCACTAGCCAAGATTTTGTATAAATGTGTTTAAATATATTTGATCAATTCGCAGAGACAGAGAGAGAGATAGAATATTTTGGATAGAACAAAAGATAAGATTGGATGTTGATTAGAGGTAGATTAAAAGCTAAGATTACACAAAGATTAGGGGTTGATTAGGGTCTATCATGATTGAAATCAAGAGAAAGAGACAAGATTCAACTTGGTAAAAAAGAACAAAGATATAGTGAATCAAAGAGGTGTAATTGTATGATTTGAGCCAGTCTAGATTTAGTTGCATACTGTTGGATTGATGCTGACTTGCAGCTCCCAGATATTTAGACGTTCTTGCTATTGATTAGAAAATTGGCATCGACTCCTATTAATCAAAGGGGTGTAATTGTGTAATGTTAAAATTGGAATATATTTTTCTTTACAGGATACAGGTGCAAGACGTACCAAGAGAAAGAGAGATATTTACTTTCAATTGGAGGATGAATATGCACCAATATTCAAAAGAACTGTAGAAAGGGATGATTCAATAAGATACACAATGCAACAAGAAATAAATGCAAGGGAAAAAAACGTGGACCTTTGGGTTGATGGGTGCATTTATCCACCCAATCCAGTCACTCAAAGGCCACCACAATTTGAAGGGCTTATATAATTTGTAAAGTTCGTTTGTGAAGGCAATGAAGGATTGTATGGATACACATGCAAACTTGTCACACAAGGATTAACAGGGATTCATCAAGCCTTGAAAGACATGCTGACAAGATTACAAGGGAATATGCAGTCTTTGATGGAAAAGGATAGATTATTGGCTGAGAAGGATAGGGAGAACCAAAGCCTACAACAAGCAATGTCTGTCATTGAAGATGCTATGCCGGCTACACATGTGCAAAATATGGAGTTACAGTCTAAAGTTATGGACTTGGAGAAGGAGAATCGAAACATAAAGAGGAAGCTCACAAAAACTTTGGAGATTGGGCCTACTTTAAAAACCAAAGAAGCACGTTGGTGCATCCGATTAGTTAAACCAATTCACCAATTAACCAAAGGAAGTGGACAATATCATAAACGGTTGAATCTGCTACAATGAGAAATATGTTCCCTCATGCAGAGAATGATGCTATTGCCAAAGTACTAAGCAAGGATATAGTCAAAAATGAATTGGAAAATTGTAAATTCAGGGACATTGTGGATGGTGTCGCAAGTGAGCATCTTAGGGATGTGAGCAACTTGTTTACTACTACAGATACTCATGGATTATGTGACAAGGTGGGAATGAGTTCTACGTCATATAGTATGCTCTATCAACAATTGGATACATGATTTAAGCAAGTCTTCAAAACTAAGCGAGTAATGCCTCTACCAAAACCATTTCACGTGAAGAAGGCTCGAAAATAACTAAATGAGAAAGTTTTAGAACTAATTGGTGAGCCAACGCATCTAAAAAATACAGACATATTGAAGTATGGTTCCAAAGAAGTTGTATTTGTATTGAATGCATCCAACAACTTTGTATTGGATATATGTAGGGTTCAGATTACTATGGTCAAGTTCTACAATATGTATATGGAAGAATGTAGAGACAAGCTTAAGTTTGTTCTCAAACTTGATGAGAGTGAGATTATTAAGGGGTAAAAACTTGAACATGTGATTATAACACTTATGAATCGAGCATTGGATCCCAATGTTGATGAAAACCATCCTTTATACTTTAGTATACAGTCAGAGAATGAAATATGGTGGCTTACATCATAAGCAAAATTTATAAGTAGGGTAATATATGAAGTGAGAAAAGCAAGATATGAAAACACCATAGCTAGACAATGCCACACAGAATGGTTGGAAACCCAATAGAGAGATGGCAAGAAATGGAGACCTAGATAAAGATAATATTTTTGATGCATTTGGAGTCCATGAGAGAGCATAGGTACCCAGGATATGACACATCAATACTCCTATCTTTAACATGAGATGTCTTGCAAATTTTGTTTAAAATTTCGAAGGTTTGTCACTATGTTTTTCAAAGTAATTTTAAAGTTCACTTATACCACATTAAGTTTAAAAGTTTCGTACTTAAGTTAAGTCTCTCCTTTCATTTTTTTCCACTCTTCACTCTACCCTCCACCTTTCTATCCTTCATCATCACAACCATGGCATGTTCCAAGCTTCCTATCAAGAAGGCACTTGCAAGAGCAAGAGCTCGACATTCTTCTGAATCTAGTGAGCTTACTATGAGTGACAAAGGCCTTTGGTGGCCGACAATTATGGCCCTACTACAGCTAATAATGGTGGTGCTACTATGTCCAACAATGGTGGCCCTAGTGTGGTCAATAATGATGGTTTGCCATTGTCCAGAAATGTTTGGTCCACATGCTCCAGTTGCTCCACTCCCACTACTACTCTAGCTGGTAACACACATCCTCCAACACATAATAAGAAGCGAAGATGGAGACCAGGCACAACTATGCTATGTGAGATAAGGAAATTCTAGAAGAGTGCAAACTTGATTATTCCTAAAATACCATTCTCTAGGTTGGTGCGAGAAATACTACAAGATCTACAATTAGGGCATCATCACAAGTTCTTTTCAAGGAATTAGGCAAGGAATGTGGACCGATGGTCAAGCCAAGCCTTGCTTGCTCTCTAAGAAGCAGGTGAAAGTTACTTGATTGATCTAATGGGTGATTCTCAATTTTTAGCCATTCATGCCTGATATATCACTATTAAGCCCATAGATATGGTGCTTGTTCATAGGATCCACAACAACGATGATGCATTTAATCTTAATGTCAATAATATGCTTTGAGAAGATACCTTGTAATTGAATCTATGTTTTTAGCTCACGTTTGGTTATAAATTTTAAGGAGCTTAGTTTTGGTTTATCTTTCCAGTAGACCTTCGAGTATTTGATAGCAATGGTCTACAAAATGGAGCTAAATTTTACCTAGCTCTAGTTGTACTTGGTGCAATGCACTATCTACCATGTATTTCATGGTTTCGTAATGCCAAATCTGATATTTGATATTCTATTTTGTTATGATTTGCATTGTGTGTATTTCCAAGTTTCTAATTTTAAAAGTAGTTTTGTTGAGGATAAATTCAATGTGCAATCATGCACACATCAATGATTAGTTGTACATGGGCCGATGCACTATATCTTTACTGTATTTAGCGGTTTGGCAACACTATATCCAATATGTGATATTCCATTTGATCCATGGCTTATTTTTTGTGAAATTTTAAGTTTCCAATATTTCACATAGTTTGGTTGACAACACATTTAATATGCAATTGCACACACTCGGTGTGGTGGTGAGTTTTTCTGTTATCAGTGAAGTATAATGCAGTTAATGCATTTTCAAAAAATGATTGGACTATCAATTTTATAAATTGAAATCTGGTGAAACTTCATCCACATTCTAGGAATCATAAAATCTCATGGATATTTAAAAAATTGGCCCCATCAAAAATATCTGGGACACTTGTCCAGAGGCTCGCGTTCAGGGCCCCAGACATGAGCCTCTGGTAGGTATCCCAGAGACTTCTAATGAGGCCAATTTTTTTTGGGTAATTGATGTACCCTAGAGGAGTTCACAGGTAAAATTTCACATCAATCGGATCACTGGTCATATTTTTCCAAAGCTTGGATACATTAATTCAGGTTTAAGGGTTTTTTGAAAGTTTTTCTATAAGTTTAAAGTTTCACCTCATTTTACACATTTTACTTTTGAGTTTTGAGTTTTCTCTCCTAGAGTATATGGCATGCACAAAGCAAGTGGCTCGAAGACACCCCCTAGAAATTCTATACAGAGGCCACCTCCCCTAGCTCCACCACCACCACGCCAGTATCGCAAGCGTCGATGGAAGCCAAGAACAGTGCCTCTTCATGAGATCCGCCATTACCAAAAGACCACGCACCTCTTGATACCAAAGGCTCCATTCCAAAAGCTAGTGTATGAGATTATGGACAACACACTCATTAAGAATAGCAGGAGGCACTTCCTAGATGGAACACGCTACAACAACTCGATTACTGGATAACCCAAGCCCTCCTTGCACTATAGGAAGATGTCGAAGCTTATGTCATCAACTTGTTCGGAGACTTGCTCTATGTAGTAATACATGCAAGGAGAGTCACCCTCACCGATAGGGATTTATGGATGGTGCGGTTCTTCCGGCAATGGAAGGATAGTCCTTGCGGAGATCAACAATGATAGGGGTGTACTACCAGAATATATAAAGAATGTAGCTTCCAAAGAGATTTTGTAAAACCATGGTTGTAATGGATCCCATGTAAAATGTTATGAATATGAATTAAAAAAATTTGGCACGTCTTATTTTTGTTTATTTGCTTGTTATTTATTTTATTTATGTCTTTTAGTTATCGTTACATGCATTCGAATGAATACATATTGTGCACGAACTCAATAAAGCACTACATATTAAATTTAGGATATGAATTGTATTGCGTATAAATTCGATAAATAAACATAACATTCAAGTAAAAAACAATAATAAATGATGCGTATGACAAACTACATTGCACGCAAATCCAATTCAAGAGAAGATTACAAATTACGTTACATTAGTGATGAGATATCATTTGGCACTAAGTACATCTACTCTCTCCTAGGCTTCTTTGACCTAGATTCCCCATGGTTAGAGCTATTCTTAATCATAGGCATCAACACATTTTGCCCTAGTAGTTCCTGCCTAATGACATTGGGATTTTCAACACTAACAACCATGCCATGGGCCACCATGGAAAAAAGTGGCCCAAACCTAGTACTAGAGAATAAGTAAGTAGAGGAGCTTCGAATGTCGAATCAACACTACTTTCTCCAAGCTAGAGTTCCTTTGGATGGTCTTGAAGGGCGCATCCTTTGTTAGTGCCCTCAACTTCAAGAAGTTCTCAACAAAAGCCAAAGAGCATTTCTTATGGAATACAATAATGTTGCTCACAAGCTACTGGATATACTCCTTCAATGCCGAGTTCTACACCCTTCCGTGGCTACCAAATCGGCCACCTTGTCTAGATGAAAATTCATCTATATAGACAATGTCCTGCATCACACAAGTTCAGAGTCAAACTCACTATGCATGGAGTGTGCTAAAGATATATACATCGGATTTGCGCAAAAATTTATCAGTAGGGCCTTTAGGGCATCGGGAGTGTGCACATAAAATTTTGCCGAGATCAAGCCTCCAGAGCTACCCTAACCAGAGGCCTGAATCTGTAGCTACCCTGGTCGAAGGCTCACGTCTAGGGGCCTGAATCTACAGCCCAATCCCAACAAAATTTTATTTGCACGCTCCTGATGCCCTAGAGGCCCTGTTGGTAAATTTTTACATGAATCCAATAGCATTAATCCGATAGCATTACCTTCTCTGCATCATCTATCTGCTGCTGTAACAGAGCATCCAGGTCTGCTCGTGCAACTAGGCCAACCTCGTCTCTCTTGGGAAGGTACTGCGTAGTCGGGTCGAGGTCCAAAAATGCTTTCTTGCAACCACTCGAACTCCTCATTTGAGATTTCATACTGTAGCACCGCATTCTCAATCTGCTCATGGATGCTCATAATGGCAGAGATGTCATCGACATTCATGCCATCATATTGAGCCACCTCATCAACATGTGTAGGTGCATCTTGTATATCAAAATCTATAAAATCATCATGTGCATCATGCACCATGATACAATATAGCTCTTCTTCCCTTAGCTCCAAAATTTCTAGTCATGCATAACTGAATATTCCACCCCCTCGATGATGATAGCATGGAGAGAAGCAAGGGGTGTCTCATCTCTTGTCGGTGACTCAACAAGGCACGGAGGTGGGTACAAAATGGCTAAGCTTTGTGCTGCCTCTACTCTTGAATCAAGTGTGATCTCCTCATGCTCCCTCTCGAAATACTCTAGCTGTGACCAAGAGGGTGTGTTGATGTCTTCCTCATTGTCCTCTTGCACCTCAGTGCACAAAACATATATGGCAAATGTCGCATCTCACTTGATAAGATCCATCATGGCGTGGTGCTGGGATGAGGTGTGCACACAGATGCTACCCCATGTGCATGAGGGCTTGATTTATTACCTTTGTATGGCTTGATCCAGCATGTAAACTATATAAAAAATCTATAGGGACCCATCTAAGAGCAGAGTCTGAAATAGAGCAGGTGAGAGGGTTTGTCACATCACAAAACGATGTCAGTATACTAGAGCTAGGGCCAAACATACACATTGGCTACTAGCGGCGGTGACGATAGCTAAGGGGAGGAATGCCTCATGTGGTGGGGCGTGGAGAGAAGGTGTCTGCCAGCTAGCGAGGCAATGATGGGTGGCAATGGGCTGGTGAGGGAATGGGTGGTGATTGCAATGTTAGTGATGGACACAATGATGGTGGATTTGAGTTCGATGGGGGTATGTCGAGGAACTTTGCCATGCTTAAGGCTCGAGATGTTGGGTGTGTTTAAGCTTAGATTGTGGGGCCAAATGAGTCAATGAACCATGCTGCTTTGGTGGTTGTCTGCATGAAGGTGGTAGGGAGCAAGTTTGTAGTGGGTTGCCTTACTCATCAAATGATGGTGGTCAATTGCCCACTTAACGTCCGAATGGCCTAGCAGATTACATCTTAAAATGGTTAAAGACTAGGGGCTTTTAGTATGTTTCCAATAACCTAAAATAGGCAACATGGAATATGACGAGGCCCAAAAGGTCTTGTAGTAATATCTCGTGGCCTAAATTGGCCAATGGCACTCGTGAAGGTTTCAAGCTGCTTAAACATCACATGGCCCCTAATTATGGGTTGAATGGGAATCATCAAAGCCAAATAGTCTAGTTTGAGAGAGCCTTGTATCAAGCCCTTAAAGCAAAAAAAATCCCTTTTAGTCGATTCTCAATGCTTAAGGCCTTAATTCCTTATATCTAGCCTTTGAGGCCAATGCTTTGTGTATGACCTTTCAACCTGACACTTGGGACTTTTCACAAATTCGCTATTGCTAAGGGCCTTATGGCCTTTGCTCATAGCCTTGTTAAGGTGTAGACCCCTTAATAGATTGAATGAAGAGGTCTTGAAATTAGACTCTAAGGAGTTTTGGAAGATGGAAGTAGAAGTTGTAAAACAAGAGGAAAACATCCATGAATTAAACCAATCTAAGTACTCAAGCAAGGAGAAGTTACAGACGTCCAAGAGGTTAGAGCATAAGTATTTTTTAATAGGATGAAGAATGATTTGTCCATGCCCCAATAGCTCAAAGAGACAATTCAATACACAAAGCTTAGTTTTCCCTCAATTTACAAAAGCTACAATCAATTGCAGGATAACTTGAACCCCTAACTTTTGCAACCACTTGTTTGGACTTGCAAGCAGGCTCTTTACAAATTACACAGATGCAAGACAAAATCATCTTCTCTCTCCTACTTCATCTATCCTCCCTATACTAGCTCACACTCGTTTTGAGTCCCTCTCCTATTCTATTTCAGAGTCCATTGTTAACCCCATCTACGAAGGTGCAACTAAGGACCATGCAAAAGAAGGCAGCAGAAGAATTGAAAATTTACAAAGGCACAAGAAAAGTAAAACAAAGAAATAGCTTAGCATGTGTAATTTTGAAAATGAGAAAATTACTTGGCATTATTTTTGTAAAAGAGCACCAGGTTCGCTGTTGTGCAAATTGTAAAAATAGAGCTAGTCAAAAAACAATTGAAAGAATGTAAATGGTGTATGCAAGTGAGAGAAGGTTGGCCTAGGCAAATGCAAAAGGAGGGTGCCCAAAAATTGAGGATATGTATAAAAACTAGAAAGTGAATGGATAAGGTCATTCTTGTAGTGTGCAATCTTAAGAGCCATCTTCTTACTTTTTGCTTGCTTCTCGCTTGTGTGAGAGAGGGAGAGTGTGAGGTAGAGTGAGGGACTGATTGGAAAAGCTCTTGATTTCTCTTCTTCTTCCTCTTCCTCCTCCTCCTCCTCTTCTTCTCTTCCTTCTTCTTTGCAGAGCTTGCACAGTCGTCAAAGCAAAGGAGGTGGATCTCTCTTTAGGCACATTGTAAGGATCATATAGCCATCGACGAGCCTTTCATGGATGGACTACAACAAGAAGATAAATCAACGAGTTCCCTACATTTGTTTGAAGATCTTATAATGGCTATGTGAGTGGTAGCCATAGCTGCACTACGTAAAATGCTTGAAATAATAGGCGGTCTATAAGCCTGACACTCTAGCGCGCGAGAGGAATGACACTTTGGTTCCATTGTCGAACTTAGATTTGAGCAACTAGGCACATACTCTCTACATTGTGTGATGGAATAGGCACTCATACTTTGAAAGACCATGCTGATTGTGGATCGAGAGGCAATTGATTCGTTCACGCGTGTTGGTCTTTTAGTTGTGGCTGTGTATCAAAATTTTCAAGAGAATTGTAAGAAGGTAGAAGCAAGCCTTAGAAAAAAAAAATTTAATGATATAAAGTCTTAACCCTTTAGTGTTGTGACTGAAAAGCAAAAGCAGGGGGGCTCACAAGCAAGGGGCTTGGGAAACATCTATCGATGTATAATTCCTGTTGTTTATTTATGATTTAGCTTTATGAGTTCTTGCCTTGCGTGCGTGTGCCTTTTGCATTTGCTTTCTGTGAAAAAGCTTGTGATTTACAAAGTTTATAAGAAGAAGGGAAGAAGAGGAGAAGATCACACTAGGAATCTCGAAGTGAGTATGAGATCCTCGCTTCATATTTTTGGGCTTAATGTTCAATTTTCCAGGGGATATAAGGAGTCCATCTCGTCTCGAAGGTCCTCTCTCACTCTCTCTTTTTATAAGGCTGTGGTTGATGTGGGCTCCTAATGTCTCGGGAAGAGAAGGCTCGGTCATTCGGCTGCCTGCCTGGAAGTTAGGCCATGGATTCGCTGCCTCGCCTCTACATTATTCAGAGTCACGCTATCTCTCGTCTCGCCTTTATAGCTTATTAGGCCATCGGAAGAATGATGGTCGACGTGGCAACTGGATTCACATGGAGCTGGTGAGAGCCATGGGCCAAATCGGGTGGACTTCAAATTTTGACCTATTTGCTTTTCAATGAAAAGCCAAATAAAGCTTACACCTTCCACCTTTTCATTCCCACTTGACCCCTACACACGTGGCACTCCATTTGGCTATTCTGCAGCTTCTTGTGGGAGATCTACCTATCTCTCTCGCCGATAGGTTTCATTCGCTTCAACTTATCTTTTGTTTTCCTCCATTGAGAAATCATCCATTTTCGACCAAGTAGGTGAGAGCCAAAGCCTAGTAAGGCCAAGACATGTTGGAGCAACCATCTTTGAAACTAGTTCATTAAGGCCTTAGTGACCACAAGGGTGACCGGTTTTACCTCAAGTAAAACCCTTCACCCCAGGGAAACAAATTCTCTTACCTTAAGGGTGTTAGACTTCTTGTACAAAAACATAGGTGGACTAGAGACCGTTGCCAATTCACACTTACGAATCCTACATCATTGCACCATTGCATACGTTTCACTCAAGCATCTCTTGTGCATTGATATCCTTCATGCTTATCTCTTGCCTTAGCATGGGTGGGATTTGGGTTCCAACCATGAGCATCTAACACTCTTTCCTAGGACTCACAAGCACCCACAGTTCAAGGATAGAGTTTTGCCTTTAGGGCAGACACACTAGGGCTCATAAGACATTACATGTGGGGACACCATGACTTAAGAGGTGTACGCTTGGCCCGCCCATTCACATGTACCCTTAGATAAGGTTAGTAAACACCTTAAGAATTAACACATATATGTGCAACCATATGTACACTTTTAATCACACCCAACAACACATTGTATCCTTCATGGATTCCATCCGCGTTAACTCCGTTTCATTAGAGACACTTAGTTACTCATACCCTGTTTTCCTTAGAGGTAGTTAGTCACCCATGTTGTAAGTCCTATTCTAGTGCACCTTATTTTAGGTCATTTATTCATTAGGATAACCTCTTAGACTCAACCCTCATAAACTTGCACCGCATTTAGGCATGGCCTACTTTGGCACACATCACGTAGCATCACAGTTCAAAACACACTCTAGTTGCTAAGGCCCTTAGGCACAAGACCCACTACTTTCATCCAAACAAGCCACCAAGTGCTAGGTTCAAACCATCCCAATGCCACTTCAAGAGAGTAGAGGGGTTGACCAAGTTGTCAAGAGTAAGGTGCTAATTTTGAGTCATTGTCAAGCCACATTTTAAAGTGGGCACAAAGTCCAAGATGATCGGCCTACTGATACTCACATGGCACATTCGAGGCAATAGGACAACACAATAACTATAAGGGTGCTAAATTATGAGAGTGGAACAACCAAAAGAGAGATGTGGAAAATCTTGATAATGGGCAACACTTCAACCAACCAAAACCTTGAGAACATCAGGACATCACTGAGCTTGTATCTCGCCTTACTCCCTAAGAACTCGTAGAAATTCTAGAGCCTCTACCCTGAGGTGAGGGACAGAGGTATAACACTTGCAACTAGAACCATCAAACTCTTATCACTATTTGCACAATTCTTGCATCATGACTACGAGCAATCCACCTATGCCTAGGTTATTAGAGCCCTACTTGGGCTATTAATGCACCTGTGCCTAGGTTATTAGAGACCCGCATCTCATACACATGCAAATTAGGTTCTTGCATGCCTTGAGTTTGCTTGCATAGCCCTACACATGAATTAAGCTCCACGTACTGAAAGCACTCAAAGGACCACATTCAGCAAATGCTAAATTTGAAGCATGCATAAACACAAAGTCAACTACATCAAGAGGTGCACTTGGGAAGAAACTAATCAAGTATTTCATCTATTTTGACCCACTAAAATGACTCCACAGGGAGCCTACTAAGCTCAATCAATTGTCTCATTTTCTTCAAACCTCGACTCAATAGTGTATTACTCATTTCAATTAGCCGCTCACCTCAAATAATCGAGACTAGCCTAGGAAGTTTGCCTTAAACCTATTACTTTACATGGTATTGGCCAAGTTGCTACTAGTGACGCACCCACTCAATTGCACAACAATTTAGTGGGAAAATTTAGACATTCTGAAGGGTGGACTTAAAGCACGAGCATAGTGAGGGATGCGCAACAAGGAAAAGTGCATTGGCAAGGGAATTCCCTATGTACTTCGATAGACCATCGTTCTGCAATCAACATGAATGACCAAATAACACTTGACCAATTCGAATAGATTCAATAGTTGACTTGATGATTGATCCTTGTGGCCACCATTAAACCATTTTTTATGAGGAACGCAAGCCATGAAACATGTGGATCTCATCATTCAAGTCCACTGGGGTTTAAAACTTTAAATCAAAGTGACCATTACAAGTGTATAAATCATTAAGGATTCAGCCATGTGCTTGAAGAATACATAAATCTTTGAATTTTCATGCTTTTATATGTCCATTGAAGGGGGTTAATGTTGTAATGAATGCCAACACATGAAAGTTCCAGTCAAGAAGGAGAAAATCGAGCCAATAGCAGTGATTGCATGACAACCATTTGAAAAGTAGGGGTTAGATTTTGTAGGGCCTATAAGTCTTGCTTCTCAATAATATCAAGCTAGATATATTATCGTTACTATTGATTACCTAAACAAAGGCTGAGGATAGGTCCACAAGAAAGAATGATCTAAGAATAACATCAAAATTTTCATGGAAACATGTAATCTCATAATTCAACTGCTCCATTGAGATTGTGAGTGATCAAGGCACACACTTCATTAATGAGGTGATTTCGCACTTGCTATCCACATCCATCGAAAATCCTCCCCATACTGTCCACGAGAAAATGGTAAGCCACCAACAAAATCTTGATTAACATCCTAACCAAAACAGTATCCACCTCTCTGAGCGACTAGGACAAAAAGTTGATGGCAGTGCTGTGGGCTTATCGCACAACCTACGAGATTGTCATTTGGCCAAACTCCTTTTAACTTGACCTATAGTACCGATGCAATTATGCCATTTGAATTCTTTGTCCCTAGCTTGAGAGCAGCTATGCAAGAGCAATGGAAAGGATAGGAATCTTGGACCAACTAGTTATTGGAACAATTGTCTAAAATCTAGTTATTGGAACGATTGTCCCTAGCTTGAGAGTGCCTATGCAAGAGCTGTGTGGGCAAGATAGGAAGCTAGGACCAACCGGTTAACAAAATTAAAACAATTGTCTAAAATGTGGTTATTGGTAGCACATACCCTTATTTATAAACAAGCATGATGAAAGGCTTGGTTCAACACATCAAGAAATGGTATTTTGAGAAAGGCAACCTTGTGATGGTCTACTCCATCAAAAATCACAAGCATAAAATGAAATTCCAAGGTATGGGCCCTTTTTGAGTGCATGCAATTAGCAAAACTAGTAATGTTGAGCTCGAAACATTAGATGACAAAGGCATAGGCTTCTTCAATAGAAGCCGAATCAAAAAATATTATCCATTTGCACATCTAATGCATGAACACCCAATGGCACTACTGCCTATTCCCATATGGGTGGTTAGAATCATTGAGCTCAGCCTTAAAGACGAAAGCCCCATACTCGTAGCCTACCTATGTATCATAATGACTGCAATGAAATATCACAAAGTCACTACCCTAATCAATGAAGGTACTAATTATAACATTTTGACATATAATTACTAGACAGGAATTGGGCAACCACCACTCACATTAGCGACTGCAAAAGCAATTCCACACGAAGATCTCCTTATATGCATTATTAAGGAAATGTCAAATCATGTTGACTATCAAGACAAAGTCCACGTGCCATCTTTAGTGTGTTGCCTAGCATTGAAGAAGTTGGTAATGAGGCAGGTATTCTTGGGACACCCATTTAAATAACTAGCCTCAAATGAGAACCCATTTAAATGACTAATGTCAAGATCATCACAACTTTCAACAAGGATATAAACACCTCAAATGAGAAGGCAGTACCACTGATACCCCCCACACATCCCACTTTACTCTTTAAAAAGAGCGATGATGCTCTCCTCAATGAATTTCTCAAAGCTCAATTAGACCATAGTAAATCAATCACTCACTCCAATAAGAACCATTGAGAGTGGGTTCTAATGATAAATAGAAAAAGCAAGCATGTTCTCTCATGCGCTAGGTCACCTACAAAAACCAACCCCTAACTAAGTACGATGGCGATGCAAACATTATGACCCAAACCTAACTTGATGGATTTCTAAATCTTTACTCAGGGTACAAGGGTACTATGCTAGCAACAAGCATATCTAGTTGTCGAAGCTCACACACGAGGCTACCCTAATATCCCCTCAACAAAAATCCTAGAACATTGAGCCTCCACAACCAACAAAATAAGCACCACGACCACCAACACCCATTGCTATACCTCAACAAACCTACAAAACAAAAGAAACACAAGCACTACTATTCAATCCTATAAAAAGACCAAGCTCTAAACATTGTCAAACAACCCACAAGGAACCACCTTTCACTAAGCTAAAAAACCCACATGGGCTAGCAATCCCTGACTATAGGAGAAGCCAACAACCACTAGAATTATGCCTCATTCTCATCCTCAAACCCAAGTTCACAACCAGCATAATAACGAGACTCATTTATAAATCTACAAACACCCTCTACTCAATCCCTCCAAGCCAAGGTTAAGCAATCATATCTCTTGATTAAATCAACCATAACCAAAAGCCCAATTTTTCCCTAGGTCTATGACCTTCTTACGAGAGATACTCTCTCTTGGAACTAGTTGTTAGCATGGTTGTGAATACTAACGACAACATATCACATGTACTCAAATGAATGGGTAACACCTTCACTCTATTTGCACGCAGTTATGAATGACTTGAGCTAGACCTCCTCGATGAAAATACCACAAATGATGTGAAGTATCTATCATACTCATGGAAGGAATATGGATTCGTCTTCACTAAGGCTATCTCAATTGCCAAGGAGCTCATTGCAACTTAGGTTTCATGAGAGTCGGCCTTGAACAGATAATTAATCACCTCATTCAAACATAGTTTTGTTGAGACCACTTTCGATGTATTAGATATGCTCAAGACCCCACCCTCGTAAGGTGCCATTGATGATCCATGGTGCTCTGAGTTGTAAGGCCCTAATTATGAGAAGAAGGTCACGTGTGAGCATAGACATTGGTTAGGTCCTCGCTTGTATGTCAAATGAGGTCTATGTGACCGGATGGCAAAAAGGCGACCTTTATGGATCTAGCCTTTGGTTTAGATAGAGTAGTTTTGCTCATAGCAACTCGAGGCACCATGCATTGTATTGTGGGTGTGGGACCTATCAGGGATCCCCATTGTGGGGTATGAGGGCAAACAATAGTGCACACAATAAGCCCAAATTTGTCAATTCAAACTCAGATCTCAAAGCCTTTCGAGACTAATGGATCATATCTTCATACTCACATGTAATAAGAAGGTCGTCCACATATAATACGACAATCACTACAAACTTTTCACCATCCATGTAAACATACAAGTTAGCACTTGAGGCACATCTTTTGAAATTCAAGCCTAAAAAGAATTTATCTATCCACTAGTACTATGCTGTAGGGACTTGTTTTAACCATGCAATGCCTTCTTCAATTTACAAACTTTCTCAAAATGGGGGGTCTCAAACCATGGTGGTTGAGCCAAGTACACCTTCTCTTGAGGTCTCCATTCAAGAATATGGGTTTTAACATCCATTTGGTAAATTAATTGCTTCTTATGAGTGGCTACTACAAGGACTTTTGTCATCAACATCTAGGGTTGAGAGGAGGTTCCTACCCTTTCATAGTATTCTATAAGTTTTGGCACTTGTCTTCAACATTGATCCCCCTGTTGTACCTTCTCCTTTGCATTACATGATTTGATAATCTTTGTAAAGGGCACTTGGGCAAGTGAAAATTTTTCCCTCGAGGAACATTGTTCACGAGGCAGCTCTACTGCATGCACATTCTCATTATGTAGCAAGCTCCTCTATGCACCTCGTTGTGCAATGCACACCTAGGCATTGTCTCCACCAATGGTTCTTCACCACCTTACTCCTTCATCACCCTTTTTCTCATCACAACACTCTCAAGTGGTTGGGTTTCCTTGTTTGTTTTGTGATGTGTTGGATCTAACCTTCCATTTTTATTCTCAGTATGGTGCACAATTACTTGAAAGGCCACAAACCATATTTATTCTCCAAAAAAAAAAGGTTCATTGTGGTTCCATCCTCCTTTGCATGACTTGGTAGGCCACTATGCTTTCAACATGCACCCTTTGTTTAATGCCTTGTCCTCTCTAGGGTGACTACTTGGACCCCCTTGTAAGATAACCATGACCTCTATAGTCTTGGTAGGCCAGTGGGTAACTAAGTGCCCTTTGCCTGATACCCTAGCTACTTCAGGGTGGGAATCCTTGGGGTAATAATGGGCTCGAGTCTTCTTTTAGCCCCTTCTTGGTTCCAATTTTGGGCCTAAGAGGGGCTATTGAGATCAAGTTCATTACATCTTGATTAGCACTTTAAAACGGTCCCAAAAGAGCAAATTACCAAAAGCTTCATTAAATGGGGAGTGGTTCTAGAGAGTTTATGTGTTTCACATAAAAATCCCTAATTTGGGATGATCCTTCCACCTCTATAGCTAGATAGGTTGTCCACCATTCAGCCCCATCCTTGTCTCGCAAGTTTCAACCCATCAGCCCTCTTCCACTAGGTATCTAACCCTTAGTGATTGCTGCTACAAGGTCTATAGCTATTGCCTAGCCTCCAAGTGTTGTTCATGTTCACAACTTTCATCATCTAATCATGTTGTTTTTGTGTTTTCAACACTTTTCTTTGTTAGCCTACTCTGACTAGTGGTTATTGGACTTAGGATCTCTTTCCAAGGGATGACACACATTGACACCTCCCTCAACCTACTCCCACAAGAGCCACTAGCTATTAAATAGCTTTGCCTTTGAGCATTCAACGCATTCTCTCATTGATTTACTACATTCATTCATTCACTTCAAAGTCCTCCCATTTCTCTATTTGTGTTTGTGTGTTTTGTGCTTTGAATACTAAGTTTTGCATTTTTCATTTTTTGTTTAAGATTTGAGTTTTTCACATCACTATCTGAGTCTATGCTTTAGACATGGTTGCACATTCTATATTTCCTCAATGAAAACCCTAACATATCTTCACACACCCCAATATTATTTGGCAACCTGTGAACACTCATTAAATCTTATTGTAATCAAGGGAATGCAAGTAGAGGGTATTGATGACTACATCCAAGAGGTCAAATCCTAGTCTAATACCAATTATTGGATTTAGGGTTGTAGGAATGCAAGTACGCAACTTGTAGAAGAAGAAACTTTAGAGAGCACAAATCAAATTGTATTAGAAAGTATCAATAAAGAAGATTTTCAATATTAAGTATGCCCTAAAAGTGAATAGGCATACACACAAGGTCAAGGGGAGAAAAGCCTCTTGAAGAGGGAAGAAAGTGTCTCGATAGTGTAAGTGTGTTTACACACATCACTATCAAAATATGATAACATACTTTTCTTGATCTCTAGTGTTTTCCTCATATGCTTTTTTTCCTTTATTGCGGTTGTAAATTTGGCTCCCACAATCCCTAAGATTAATTGTGGTTCTAAATTAATCTAGTCTTTTTTATTGTGTACTGAGATGGAATGAAACAGCATGATCTAATACCAAATAAGAATAGTCTTGTGAAGAAAAAGTAGTCCAAAACCTTAAACAGTTAGCTCAAACTGTTCAAAATAAGCTAGTTTTGGAGAAAGAGTGGCTTAGCCCTTGAAAATGTGATATTATCTTTCAAAAGTTAGCCTAGTCTTTGAAAGAAGTGCTCTAGTTTCACAACTCTGCATGTGTGTGTGTGTGTGTGTGTGTGTGTGTGTGTGTGTGTGGGGGGGGGGGGTGTGGAAGCGCACGCGCACGTGCGTGCGTGCGCGTGTGAGTGCACGTGCGTATGTGTGCCCGTGTGCATGCACGTGCGTATGTGTGCGCGTGTGCGTGCACGCGCGCGCGCGCGTGTGTGTGTGTGTGTGTGGTGCTGCATTTTAATGGTATGAGAAACAAGCAGCAGGAACTTTTGGCACATGGGACGACCTAAAGTTAGCCTTCCTCACTAAATTCAGGCGTGAAGGTTTTGAAGAGCGGATGTGAGAGGAGTTCATGAACCTAAGTCAGTTCTCTAGAGAAAGAGTAGAAGCTTATGTCTCGCAAATGGAATCCATCCTGACGAGATGGACTAACCATCGTTTGGACGAAGGTATCCAAAAAGGAGTGCTCATTAGAGGCCTACAACCAAAAGTTTGCAAGTTCGTGAAATTGAGAAGACCAGTCAATCTGCAAGCTGCAGTGGAAGGTGCAAGATTGTATGATGAAGTTGAAGCAAGGCTGTCAATGACTCTAGGAAGAGGAGTCTTACCTCCTCCCATGCCAGGAATGGTATACGCACCAAATGCAGTCCCAGGGACAGTTCCCTACTCCTATCCCCAGATGCAAACAGTGCCGCAGTATAGTGCACCTAATCCATTGTGGTCACCACAAATGACTATGCCTCAAATGATGGTTCAACCACAACAACAGTGGCCTCAAACAGTTCCTCCAATGGCGACTCAACAACAGTGGAACCCTACCAATAGGAATCAACAACCCCAAGCCTCAACAAGAGCTCTGAATCAAAACTAGAACAGAGGACCCTCTAGATCGACCCAACCAGTGTATGCAGTAATTACATAAGCTTCCCAAAACCCTACTACAAGTACTTTAGGAGGTGAAAATCTGAAGGACTACTTATCCAACTCAGTTGCAAGTATCAAGAAAGAGCTTATGGATTTGATTACAAAGTAGCTACAGACGTTGAAGGTGAATACCGCCAATATATCCACTCCTACAGGAGCTGGGAGAGATGTGATGCGTTCTAATACATGGTGCGAAAAGTGTCATCAAGCGAGATATTTAGCCACTTAATGTACCCGAAAACCAACCATTCCTGGAGCTTTTTGTTCCTACTCTTTGTTGAAGAACCATACAGAGGATATTTGCTCTCTAAAAGAGATGCATGAACGAAGACAGAAGGATGAAAATGCAAGATTCAACTTGCTAGAATCCAAAATGACAACACAAGATATTGGACCAAAGCCTAGGGAGTTTGGTCCTAATTTCGATCCAAGGAGGTTTCCCTCTCAAAGGACGACAGTCTAGCGGTGGTCAGAGATCAAAGGTGGAATGTTATAGGTATGGAGAAAAGGGTCATATCTCCCCAAATTGTCCAAACCCTAGACGATCTGTGGATTACAAGCCCTTATGCAGTCGATGCAAAGGAGAAGGCCACATTGCAAAGGACTGTCCAAGTCCAGCCCCTATCAAGGCCAATGCCACTGATAGCCAACAGAAGGCACAAGAGCCTGCCTCCAATTTGGTAGAGTTGGAAGTTGCTGCTATCATGCGTACCAAGAATAAGGGACCACTTGTCCAAGAAGAGAACAACTCTCCTGCCAAGACTCTGAAGTTCAACCTGCCAATAGAGGAACAGAGCACTACAAGACAGAACAGTGCAATACAGAGCATTGTAGTGCCATAGAGAGTCATAGAGACAGTCCCAGAAATAGGACTAGAGGTCCAAGAGATAGATGATGCAAAAGCACCTCTAGAAATAAAAGAAGTGCCGATGCTGCCATTGTTAGAAGAAAAAGGAAAGATAAAAATGGGTGTAGCCCCATTCCCCAACAGGTTGGAGAAGCCTGTGGAGCCTATCAAAGATTATGACTTGTTAAAAGACCTAGACACTTTTAAACCTAACTTAACATTCTAGCAGTTGCTGATGCTGTCTCCCAATTGCCAAAAGAAATTCAAAAGCATATTGACAAGAAGACGTGGACTAAGGATTGTTCCTTCAACAATGACCAAGACCAATAAGGCCCCGAAGCCTGTAAAGGAAGTAGATGTGGCTAATGCCTTCCTAGATCCCAGAACCCCAGAGATTAGTGTATGGATTGAAGGATGCTTTATTTCAAATGCATTTATTGATGGAGGCTCATCAGTAAACATAATGACGGATGTGACAATGAAGGACTTAGGGTTACAAGGAATTCAACCTACATATTGGCTTATCAGATTACCAGACCAAAGCAGAATTAAACCGTTGGGCATCCTCCCATATGTAAAAACAACCCTTGCAGGAAAAGATTACTGGTGGCTGACGTATCTGGTGGTTCAACCAAATTCTTATGGGACATCATACCCTCTGCTGTTGGGAAGACCTTGGCTTTTTGAAGCGAGAGCCAGGACGGACTGGTTCAAAGGAACCCTAACCCTAGGTAGAGGACCCAACAAAGTAGTGTTTAAACTGTATGGATTGGAAAAAGGCAATGGATCCATATCCATCGAAGTCATAACTGACTCCTCCAATGAAGTAACAGATGGTATATAAGGGGACGAAGAGGCTGTTAAATAGATCTTTCCCAAGAAAACAGAGGCACAGTCCCTAACAGTGGGCACTATAAGCCAATTACCAAGGGAAGCAAAGTCTTTGTCCATGGGAGAATACCTCCTGCCTCAACTAGAATTAACTTCTGAAATCACATCTGACAGTGAAATAGAAGCATGGATGTACTATTCTCCCTGTTACATGGTAGTAGCAGAGACAGAGCCAGAGATAGAGGCAGAAGCAGAAACAGACACAGAGGCAGAAGATATGTTCTTCTCCTACAGAGCCTCTACAGAAGCAGAGACAAAGCCTCCAGAGGAAGAGGATGAAAATGATGAGGAAGAAAATGAAGCAGGCTATGAAAGTGCAGTTGAAGAAGATCCTCTGATAATGGATAATCTTGTCAATGTCCCTACAGAGACCTCAAAGGCCAAAGATCTCAGGGTATTGGAGAGAATGACCATGGTTCCATTTGGGTTGACCAATGGACTACAAAGTATGCAGAATCTACATAAGCAATGGATCAAAGGCATAAAAATTAAGTTCACCAGTGGCTCCTATCGCCCTGACTGTTCAATCTGGAGAAAAGATAATGATGATGCCCCCTGCCAACAAAAGCCAGAGCTATCAAAGCCTCAGCTTCTAGAAGGTTCGTGATTGTGACATTCTTGGACACATCCTCTGAAGATGAATCCCTAAGTCCAGAAGAAATCACCACTCACACAAAAGCAAATTGATACCCTTCCAACAATTTCAACAGACCAATGAGTCATGTGTTCAAAAGGAGGACACTGGTTCTAATGGAACATCAAATAATGACCCTACTCACTTGAAAGAGTCAGACCTCTATCCAGAAGCAATCCTGGGACATTTATCCGCGAAGTGGAAGGTGAAAGACAAGTAACGTTCTTGGATACTGACGGTACTGAACGTCACCTGAAAGTGGGCCTCAATCTTCCAGAAGAAGAACTAGTGGTCCTACGAGACTTATTAAAGGAGAACTTAGACGTGTTTGCTTGGTTGTACAAAGACCTAAAGGGAATTGATCCCACAGTATGCCAACATCACATTGACCTAGAGCCTGATGCCAAACCTATAAGGCAAAGAGAAAGGCATCTGAATCCTAATTATTCTACTTTGGTAAAGGCTAAATTATTGAAGCTTCTTGAAGCTGAGTTTATTTATCCCGTGGCTAATAGTGAATGGGTTTCACCCATTGTAGTAGTACCCAAGAAAAACGGGAAACTTCGAATATGTGTGGACTTTCGAAAGCTCAATTCGAAGACAAAGAATGATCATTTCCCTATCCCTTTTACAGACCAATTGTTGGACACAGTGGCAGGCCATGAGCTCTATTCCCTCTTGGACGGATTCAGCAAATATAACCAAGTCCAAATTGCAAAAGAGGACCAATCCAAAACAACCTTTACCACACAATGGGGGACCTATGCCTATAGAGTGATGCCATTTGGGCTCTGTAATGCTCCTGCCACCTTCCAAGGAGTAATGATGGCTGTCTTCCAGAATCATTTGCATGATTTCAGTGAGGTGTATCTTGATGACTTTTGTGTCTATAGTTTGATCCGAGAGCATTGGGGACACCTAGAGCAATGTTTTGACAGATGCCGAGAGTATGGAATTTCTCTCAACCCTGACAAATGTGTCTTTGGCGTCTCATCAGGAGTTCTTTTGAGCCATATTGTCTCTGCATAGGGGATTGCAACAAACCCGACGAAGATTGAGAAGATTGCCGCCTTGACAGCACCAACAAACCTCAAGCAATTGAGAGGATTTCTTGGCCATGTGGGCTACTACAAAAGATTTATTGCACATTTTGCAACCAAGGCAGCCACTTTGCACAAGCTCCTAAGGAAATATGTTGATTTTCTTTGGACTGATGATGACTATGAAAAAGCCTTTAACACCCTAAAATAGTGCCTTATCCAAGCTATCTTACAGTCTCCTGACTGGACGAAGGAGTTTCATGTGCACACAGATGCATCAGTCGAAGGGCTAGGTGCTGTCCTATGTCAAAAGGGCCCCTCTAAATTAGATCAACCAATATATTATGCAAGCCAGAATGTCACTCATAGGGAATGGAACTATACAGTGACAGAGCTTGAGTACTTGGCAATGGTGTTTGCACTGGAGAAGTTTCGACACTATCTACTATCAATGCATTTCAAGTTCTACATGGATCATGAAGCCTTGTCCTTCCTAATGAACAAAGAAGATGTTAAAGGACGACTGATGAGATGGTTGCTCCTATTCCAGGAGTTCGACTTTGAAGTGGTCACTAAGCTTGGCCATTCCCATGTCCTAGCTGATCATCTCTCACGGACCCCTCAAACTACAGAAGAGGAACAGGATGAGTACTTGGCAATGGTGTTTGCACTGGAGAAGTACAGTGACAGAGCTTGAGTACTTGGCAATGGTGTTTGCACTGGAGAAGTTTCGACACTATCTACTATCAATGCATTTCAAGTTCTACATGGAACATGAAGCCTTGTCCTTCCTGATGAACAAAGAAGATGTTAAAGGACGACTGATGAGATGGTTGCTCCTATTCCAGGAGTTCGACTTTGAAGTGGTCACTAAGCTTGGCCATTCCCATGTCCTAGCCGATCATCTCTCACAGATCCCTCAAACTGCAGAAGAGGAACAGGATAATCCAGACCTTCCTGATGCTTCCTTGTTTCTAGTTGAAACAGCTATTTCCTGGTATCCAGACATAGCCAACCTCTTGGCGACTTAACAGTATCCTCCTGGCATCTCAAGCCGTGAAAAGAAGAAGCTTCTGTTAGAATCAACCCCCTACACCTTGCTAGGCGGTGCTGTACAAGAGAGGCAAAGATGAAGTGCTGCGAAGATGTGTTGCAGGGGATGAAATCAGCATAGTCTTGAAAGCATGCCATGATGAACCATGTGGTAGACACTTCGCAGGAGAAGCGACATCCATGAAGGCTCTGTTAGCAGGATACTGGTGGCCGACCCTCTACAAGGATACATATGACTATTGTAAGAGATGTGATGCTTGTCAGCGAATGGGAAACCCCACAAAAACAAGTACCATGCCACTGCAATCTATTATTCCCTAAAGTCGTTCGAGAAGTGGCGGATTGATTTTGTGGATTCCATTGATCCACCCACCAGATGGAAGCAGAACAGATACATCTTAGTATGTATGGATTATATCACAAAGTGGTGTGAAGCTAAAGCTCTGAAGCGGGACGATGGTAACAACGTAGCCCTATTCATGTATGAGGATATTATTATCCACTTTGGTAGTCCCCTCAAGCTGGTAAGTGACAGAGGTACTCATTTCCTTAACAAAATCATGGAGGAGCTGACAGAGCCTGTATAAGATCCGCCATCATAAGTCCACTCCTTACTACCCCATAGCCAACGGCCAAGTTGAAGTCACCAATCGTATTCTCTACTCGATCCTGACAAGAACGATTGTCGCACATCGTCGCGATTGGGACAATTGACTTACAGAGGCCCTCTGGGCATACACAACCTCCCATAAGGCAGCTACAGGACAGACCCCTTTCCAGTTAGTGTATGGTATCAAAGCCGTCTTCCGTGTTGAACTGGAATTGCCCTCTTTGTGAGTGGCAGTTAAAGAACGCTTAGGAGATGATGAGTCACTGCAATGCCGCCTCCTACACTTGGAATGCTTGGATGAGATATGGCAAATGGCCCTACAATGTATGGAAACTACTCAAGCGCGATGCAAGGTCTATCATGGCAGTTTCATCAAGCACAAGGAGTTCAAAGAAGGTGATATTGTCCAAGCTTATGATTCGAGATTTGGCAAGTTTCCTGGCAAGCTTCAACAACGGTGGATGGGCCCATACAAGGTACTTGCTATCAATCCTAATGGCTATGTTCATGTGGAGACCATTGATGCCTCTGATGATCCTTTCCTAATCAATTATCATCTGAAGAAGTACTTCCCTCCTTAGGGATCTTGACAATCATAGTCAACCTACCCTTCCCCTTCTGGGCGTCGCATTGTCCTTCTCTTCGTGCTTTCGATAGCCCTTATGATTCTCCTCATGAGGCGGTCTCATTCTGTTAGCCCCTCACAGATACCTCTCAACCCGACCTTGTTCTCTTCTCGTCTGATCCAACAATGGTGGCGAGGTTGGTCCTGACACATGGTATTTCTACCATTCTCTTTCTTAATGAAAAAAAAAAAGAAAAAAAAAACAAATAAACAAAACTATTATGGGAGAAAATGAAGAAATTCCCTATCATAACAGGCCTCATTCCAAGAAAAGGTGCAAACACCCTTGGGCGGGAAGCTGACTATGGAAAAGGTGGTAACGCCCTGCAGTTCAAGATAGCTGACTCACCAACAGCACCTTTTCAGCAAGTAATTTGAAGCCACCTCCCTTTGTGCATTATCTCTGCAATATCAATCCATCTGCCCTTCTTAACAGATGACCTTTCTTACAAATCATTGAAGTATTAGACTTGTTGGCTGCCTCCCTGGGTACGCCTCCTCTTCAATATCCTAATGACAACAACAGCGGACACGATCTTCATCACCAACCCCTTGAGTGATGTGAGCTTTCATCCTAACAAGATGGGGACGTGAGTATGGGCTGCCCTCTGTATCTATCACAGAGTGGGACAGAGGGTGGGGTGAGTGACCAATCTTTCCCTTCAAATCAAATGAGAGGTGAGATGTGTGAACGGAGTATTGCACGCACGAGATGGGCCTCTCAATACACAACGCATGATCTGTTCCTATGCACTGCACCATAAGGCTCCCTGGCCTTCCTTCTTGCACTGTATGCTGGCACACGGCGGAATGCATAGTTGCACCATCAAAAGCACATAAGGTATACAAGCTCTGCACAAGTGACAGTGAGGATTACATTAATAGGTTTCAGGAATGGGTTACCCTATGTATCTTTCAACAAAGCGTGAGACAGAGGGTAGGCTGAGTGTGACGGATGTTTCTTCAATCAAGTATTGAGAGGTGAGGATTGAGGGACATTACGACAATTGGAGTCCGATACATTCCCGTTTCCCTCTGCACCCACGGGATGGGTCTTTGCCATCGTCACAGGACAAGCCACTCTATTCTGTGCACTGCACTACAAGGCTCCTTGGCCTTCCTCCTTGCACCTATGCCAGACGGGTTGGATGCACTGATGCACCATCAATTGTGCACCCTGGCATACTCCCTTTGCACCACCCTCTTGTTGATTCCTAAACCGTGTGAGATCTAGGTTTCCATCAATATTAACTCGAGTGATGTAAGTTATGGGGCGAGCGACTGTTCTCTCATTCCATCTGAGTGCCAGTGAGTTGAGTGACTATCCTTTGTCAACAACACGTCCCCCGATGGACTTCATCAACCAGCTACCTCCCTGGGTGCTGCTGCATGGTCCCTGCCATGCTAGCTGAATGCTGGAGCGAGCCGTGGTACGTCTCCTGCAGCCAACTCCAACCCTTCTCTAGTAGTGTCGGTTCCTTCGACCATACGCGAAACGGGCCAAGTGTTCCTAACCCTACTTTTCTATTTGCAAGTGTATGTGATGTCTTAGGTGTGGAGACGCTAGCGTCCAGTCGGTTGACAAGTCTGTGGCCGTGTCGATTAATCTACTCTGTCCATTAAGGTTTTAAGTGTAGGGACACGTCCCTACGCGTCTAATGTGCATATGCCTCAAGTTGATCATGCATGTATGCCATGACCTCTTTTTGCCCTCATGGGTTCCTTTCCCACCCACCCGTCTAACTTTACCCCACCCTTTGGGCCATTTCTTCCCTCTTTCCCTTTCTCCCTTGTTTTGACGTTTTGCAAGTGAATGCATCCTACGTTCACTAGAATCCAAATCCAACCTTACAGCCCTGTTCGTCCCTTCGAACTGCCCATTTTTCCTTTTTACCAACCCCTGTTCCGATCGATGGTTCTTGAGTTATTAATTTTTGATGCATTTCTCATACATTGGACACATTCACTGAGACTCGCATCCAACCTTATAGCCTTGTTCGCCCCTTCAAACTAGCCGTTTTTTCTTTTTATACACCCTTGTTCTGACTAACGATTCATCCACTATCCCATTTTGAATAATTTTATGTTTTTCCATGTGCACGCATCCTACGTTCATTGGACCTGATATCTAACGTCATAACCCAGTTTGTCCCTTTGACTGCCACATTTTTCCTTTTTACATTCCCTTGTTCCGGCTTACCGTTTTTGAGTTATTAATTTTTGAAGTAATTCCCACTCATTGGATATATTTCCATGTGAACGCATCCTTCTTGCTTCAAAACAATAATCTAACGTACCAGCCCTGTCCTACACCTTCTCATGGACACATTTCCTTTTTATACCATGTCCTTTCGCTGTACGGGTTGTCCGTTATTAATTTTTGCGAGTTTTCGTGTCTTTTTCGTGCATTGTTTTGCCCTTTTTCCATGTGAACCTGCCCTACTCTTTTCGGAATTCCATTCTGACTAGATCGCCTTGTCTGAACACCCTTCTTGCACAATTTTTCTTTTTTCTCTGCCCTGTTTCGCCATCTGGGATTTTGTTATTAATTTTCATTGGTGTTTTTTAGCGTTATTTTCTTGTTTATTCCATGTGAACGCCTTCTAACCCCATCCGATCTGACCTTTGATGTGATAGCCCATAGGGTTATATTTTTTCAGACATTTTTTGTTTTTATTGTCCTCTATTCCGGTTCCCGAATCATTCCATATTAAATTTTGAATCTCTTTTTAGGTACGATTTTTAGATTTTTCCCATGTGAACGCGTCCTCTCTAGGTCGAAACCGTGTGTTAACACAATATGTTTGTCGGGCACATTATTTGGCACATTTTTCCTTCTTTCTACCTTGCCTTCCGGCGTGTGGATTTTTCCATATTAATCCTCGAATGTATTTTTGGAGCCATTTTTCGTGTTTCTTCCATGTGAACACCCTAATTTTGCCCCAGAACCCGTGTCGCATTTTTCTATCATCTTTCCCTCGTCTCCCGGAACATTTTTCCTTTTTTATGGTCTTTCGATCTAGTGTATGGTTTGGGTTTTATTAATTTTTCTTGTTCTTAACGTGTGGCCGCGTCTCTCGTGTTGTGCGTGAATGCGCATGTTTTTTATTTTAAGCGCTTCAAGCTGCCCCCATGGCCTCTGTGCCTCGCGTGTCGCCGTCCCCACCCCGTCTGATCCTACCAATGCAAATTTTTTTACTCTCGCCCCGCGCATGCGCGTGGGACGAGGGTACGCTTACTTTTTAATGGATTCCGCAAAACAAGAAAAAGAAACAAACAAAAAAAGAAGGGAAAAAAACACACACACACAAAACACCAAAAAAAACACACACACATGCACAAACACACAAAAAGAAAAAACCAAAAAACACAAAAAAAAAAACAACCAAAGCAAAAAAAAATCAAGACACAAAGAAAAACACAAACCATCGAAACAACCACAAAATTTTATTTTTTTAACACAAACAACAAATAACACAACAAAAATAAACAAACAAAAATACAAAAAGATAAAAAATAAGAACAAAAAAAGTATTTTAAAAAAAAACAAAAAAGAAAACCAAAAAGATAGAGAAAAAAAAAGACAAAAAAAAAAAAACCAAAACAAAAATTAATTTTTTTTTAAAAAAACAAAACACATTTTTTTTTTGAAAAAAAACAAACAAACCAACTTACATGTTCGTTCGACCGCACCCTCCACCTTTTCCCTCTCCCTCCACCATCGCCTCCATCGTCCTCATCGCCCTCTCCCCTCCCTCCATCATCTTCCCTCCCCCCTCCTTCATCATCATCTCCTCCATTCGTTGCCCCTCCTCCATTCTCCTCGCCTTCCGTCTCCCTCCCTCCTCCATTCTCCTCGCCTTCCGCCTCCCTCCCTTTCGCCTTGCTGCCCCTCCTTCATCCTCATCTCCTCCATTCGCTGCCCCTCCTCTCTCCTCCCCGCCTTCCGCTTCCCTCCCTCTTCTTCACCATCACCTTCTCCACCACCCTCCTCTTCCTCACCTTCACCGCCACCCCTCCTCTTCCTCGCCTTCGCCACCCCTCCTCCTCCTTCTCATCTCCTCCGTCGCCTCCTCTTCCTCTTCCTTCCTTCTCCCAACCATCCTCTAGTTAGTTAACTCACTTATTTAAAAACATGGAGCCCCAAGAGGAACACCAAGGAAAATGGATTCTACTGCAAGAAAATCTATCTTGTAACATCAAAAAGCTTTTATTTCATTCTTTTGATGACCAAAACAATGAAAATAGCAAATCTTCTCGCAGCATCATAGTAGATATCTCCCACGGATTTGATAGAATCAACCATAATCTTCAACATCTTCATAGAATCCATCAATAGAACAAGGAACATAAAAGAATACACCATTTTTGAATGGAAATCAATCACGTAATATTCATCTTCAATGTCTTCATAGTTTTTTTTCTCTCAATCTCTCATGTATAGATACATTGTTTTGATAGAATTGGCTCTCTCTCTCTCTCTCTCTCTCTCTCTCTCTCTCTCTCTCTCTCTCTCTCTCTCTCTCTCTCTCTCTCTCTCTCTCTCTCTCTCTCTCTCTCTCACTAATACATCATCTCCTCACTACAATACTCAATAATGACTCTCAATAATCCTTCTTAGGTCATGGATGCACCTCCCAAGAGGTATGTCTGATGCGAATAGGCACCAGAGCCACTACAGTGTCTCTTCATAGCTTACTAATGTCACTCTCACTTCAATCTTCTCTTCAATCTTCAGCAGCTACTTCTTTCATTTGTTTTGGCTTTTTTGAACTTAGATTCATCATTTCCAAAAGTTAGAAAACTTTTTCAAAATCACACATACATTCTACATAACACTTATAGAAGATCTACAGAACAGAATAGAATAGGAATAAAACAGAGACAGAACAGAGACAGAGGCTCTACAGAAGGTTTACATAGGGTTACAGAAGGTCATCAAAGAACAGCAAATCCTTATAACTCATACTAAAACCATTCCAAACTATAAAAAACTATTCAATAAGCTTTTAAAAGATTTCAAACTCCATCAATCATCAATCCTGCTTCATACAAAAAAAAAATCAGAACAAATCAGAGGCTATACAGAAGGTATCAGAACCAATCAGAACCTTAGCATAACCTATCAGAACATCACAGAGCTTCATATTTCCACTGAGAATCATTTGAGCTTCCAAAACATAATCAATATCATCCAAAACACTCTCAAAAACTTCCATTAACAACCATACATCACTCTAAACCCATCCAAAATCAACCATTCCAACCCCAAAAACAACCAAAATCAATCAAAAAGTCAGTCTTTTTCCACTCTCAACATATCCCCACACTTAGAAAGGAAGCGTCCTCGCGACCTAAGAAAAAGAGGAATATAAGTTCACTAAAGAGCTCAATTTGATCTTCTTTAGTATCTTCAACAATCACTCCACCACGACCCCAACTTATCACATGTATCTCTAGAAAAGAATACTACTAAAGGAAAACTTTGTTATTCATTAACACATCTGATAAATAATAAAAAATCATAACAAATTTATAAAGGATATAAGAGGTTCTTTAGCTCTCCATCGTAAGCTTGCCATCCACTATCACCATAAATAGTTGAAAAGAGAGCTCTCAAACAAATTATTCAACCAACACAAACTCATCACATATAGATTATTACAACACACACACACAAACACAACCATTTGAATGGCACCTCCAAAAAATGTCTCATTAAGAAGCACAAAAGATACATCCAGGGGTATCAATGAAGATGATCCCTTTTGAAGGCTTGATGATTTCGAAAGTGGTCTAGGGATGAAAGACCCATCTACAAAAGATTTTGGAGGATTCTGAAAGAATTGAAGGCAGCATATCCATTCTAGCAAAACAAGGTATCTGCTAGATAGACAAAGGGCATGAAAATATAGGACATCCAAATGTTGGGAATCAATGTTCACATTGACATGCATACAAAGCTTTGGAATGACCTTTTAATCGTTATGGGAATGCCTATGCATGTATGCTAAGTATCAAGCAAAATGGGCTGTCAATCTCACTGAAGGATCTAGAGATTGTGAATATTGTTGAGAAAAATGGAAGTAATTTTGGTATGCTTGACTAGCAGTTGTCCAGTCCCCTGGAATTAATGGCCAATTAATATGTGGTCCCGTGAGAGAATTAGTTGAGCTCCATCCTCTTCTTCTCGGAATCTGCTGATCAAATCCTTCGTACCCACTAACCAACTGAGGGGGTTGAGAAATAGAAGTGGCAGGAGATGAAAGTGGAACAAGTAAAAGAGGATAAAGAGATGGGTAGGCAAAATCATAAAATGAGGAATAAGCTAAAGGAGTGGCTGAAAATTCAAGCGAATCAGTTAGGAAATGTGTCAATTGATAAGCAAGAAAAGTATAAGGTATATGGATAGATGGAGAAGGGCATGGCGGAGAAGGGGAAAAGACTCCATCTTCAATGAAAGAACAATAGGTAAAGATTGGAATTTGAGGAAAACCCTGAGGTTGGAAAAGGAGAGGTAAGATAGCTGCTGAGTTGGATTGATAAAGGAAAAAATAAGCATCATAGTGATGGGCCATTTATTATAGTACAATAAGCTAGGAATAGAGGGACCTAAAGCAGATCGTCGATGGTGGGCATCAAAGAAGGATGAATCAAATGGATGTTTCTTGGAAAGATAAGCTAGGAGATCCACCCTCAGTTGGTTAGTGCTCTGCACATAAGTAGAAGCTGTATTCTGGCATTGGTTCAGGACTACAGAATCAATCATTGAATGCCATGAAGTGTCAGAGCAAGTAGCCACTTTAGAAGAATAGCACTGAAACATGTCATCTATCCTCAACTCCAAATGGTTGACATATAAGGCGGCTTGTAAGACCACATCTCCCATATACCAAGCTAGATCTACATCATCTGAAATTAGCAACTCACTTTGTAGATACATATAAGACAGCAACATGGTATCCGTCGTTACGGAATCTTCAAAGACCATACGGACAACTTTTGTCAGCAAATCAAAAGACCAAGCCCCACTCCAACCATCCTCTGGAAGAGGGAGATCCATTGTTGAGAGCTTGATATAGAAGGCCAACTTCTGCAAAACTGATAGTGGACAAAAAAGGAATGGTCCGAAGGAACATACTACTGAAATTGCTCAAATGTAGACCATAATAAATCCATCCTGGACTGCAATCTTTCCACTTTATCTTGAAACAACGGACATAATGTGGCCTATCTCTGGAGAACTGCCAAGTCCTGCTGAGATATAGAAGGAATCATGGGAACACTAGGGCTTGGAGGAATGAACCGTGACTACGACAGTTGGTCTTGCAACTGCTTAATTTGGGAAGCTTGGGATTCCAATATATGGTGAGTAGTCTGTAAAGCTGAGAGTTTCGTATTTAAAAGAGTCTTAAACTCTTGAGCTTCTTTAGACATTTTCTCTTTCTCTTCCGAAACTCTAGTGACCTCTAACTGAGCCTCTGCTAACTGAATTTTCAAAGAATATATTTCTTCTCTGTGGGTCTCAATCATTTGTGTCTGCTGCTCCATCTGCTTAAACAGATCAGCAAGAGTGTCTTTAGCAAAGGCTAACTCTGTGGTTGCCTTATGCATCTGGTCTTTGAATTGCATCAATTCTTCATAGAAAGAAGCATATAACTGTTGAACACAAGCTATCACCGAGAGTTCTCTGGATGTCGTTACAAAGGAAAGAAATGGCATCCCCTGACACTAAATTGTTCAGCAAAGGAACTAATATTTTCAAAGAACCCTCTCGATGTACCCTGAATAAGTTATTGCATATGAGGTAGGTAGGGAGGTCACTTCCAGAGGCAGCAGGAACTGTTACTGAAGGAATGACTGGTGGAATTTTATCTGCTACACGCTTCAAGTGCTTCCGTCGAATGACCAATGGAGGAGGGGAATCAAGATCCTCTATGTCAATGGGTTTTGAATCCTTTGAAGGTGGAGGGACTTGACCAGATGGAGGAGGAGGAAGCACACACTTCTTAAGGCATGAGTATATCAAGAAAGCAGATAAATATGAACCATAAGTTACATTGGTAACATTCCCTCTGGTCACTTTGACAAAATGTTAGTCCATCTTCGTAAGAAGGTAAGTACTCCAGTCAATGGCAACCCCTTTTAACACCATCCTGGAAGCTGTGAAGAGCTCCTTGGACAAATAGTGGGATGGTGTCTTGGCAGGCATAAACCTGTCTTGGAGAAATTGGCAGACTAGCTTCCAGAGAGGATCAGTAATCATTGAGAAAGACACTCCTGAAGTGTTAATCACCTTCTTGACATCGAGAACCTCTTTGGTCTGCTTCTGTAATAGCTTGAGAATCTCGTCATTTGAGAATAATTGTCTGGCTGTAATAAAGGGTTCTCCTTTGTAGGAAAGAGCAAAGCCTTCCCTAACCCTCTAGGTGTCAAAATCATGGAAGTACCACGAACCAAGGCCGATTTTTTACTGTATGACACAATAAACTCATCACATAGGATTGGATTGTCTGGAATCAAAGGGAGTGAAGCAGCCACGAAAGTTGCAAGGGGCCTGCTTTCGCGATAGGCTTAAAAGTCAGTAGGGAAGAATAATCCCTACTAATCAATGGGACATACTGAATAGGAGGAGGAGCTTGAGGCGCCATTCAGATGAAATATACATACACCACAAACACAGACAATCACAGAGAATGCCTGCAAAACAAAAAAATAGCTATAAAAAAGAAATCGATCAAAATAAGCACACACAAATGTAACTAATCAATTGACCACCCCAAACAACCCACATCCTAGAAAAAATTTGGCATGACCCCTACACATATGCGACCAAAAGCTTCATGCTATGCAATAAGCAGTCACCCAAGACCCCGTATCAAGCAAAAAAGAAAACTACAAACTGCACTTGTAATCGTATCACACAATCAAACCATAATACCTCAAAAACCTAATCATGACATAACCAGAACTTTGATAAACAATGTCAGCTTAAAGACCTATACGTGCCCATTCCACGAAGTGTATTTATTAAAAAGGAAAAAAAATACAGTGACGGAAATGATTTTAGTGAAGGGTTCATTTTAATAAATTATTAACAATGGTGAAAATTTTATTAGGTTGTAAACCTTAATAAGAAAACAACGGTTCGTTTTTAAATTATCTATTACAATTTATTAATGTGAAACGATGCTTTTAACGAAACCCAGACTGCGATCCCTAGACTCAGGTCTCTAAATGCATATTCATTTATTAAAAATTTAATGTGTTTGAAGCGCTCTTCTTTTTCAACACGTGTATTTTTGTGACGGCTGGTTCGTTTTTATTTAAAAGTAAAGTGCCTCTGAAGCACACATAGCGCATGCAAAGTGAACGGCGGGTTGATTTTAAGTTATTAGAAAAATGTGTGTTTAGCACAAGCACGTGTGAAAAAGTAGGTGAATAAAGTTCATTTTAACAATTAACTGTGGTTAAGGGATGACCAAAAATAAATAAAGCACGAAAAATAGATACCTAGTAGAGATGTGTATGCAAGAGATTGAGGGCACACTGAGTAGTCCCAAATGCAAGGAATCCAACAAAAAAGCAAAAACCACTGACTGGAAAAAATAAAACACCTTAGTATTTGAAAAAAAACAAAAATAACATAAATAACAAGGCAATGTTAGTGGGATCACATTTGGTTTAGGCAATATTCATTAGTGTTTGGGTGAGATTGTTATTATTATGTTTTTTTTAATTGTAATATAGGTGTGTTTTGATTTTGTATTTTGTGTGTTTTTTTGTATATTTTTTAATTTTAAAATGTTTGATTTATTAGAGTATCAATCAAACATAATTGAAAATGAAACTATCAGGCTTCAACAATGGATTTGTAAATTTTTAATTATTTTGTAATTTGGCAGCTTATTTTTGGAATTTAAAATGATTTTTTTAATGAATTTAGATTAAAAGTTGATCATTTAGGTCCAAAAATAATAGGGTGATCATGTGCCAAGTTGTTTTCAGCTTAGCAAGATCAACCAAAAAATCACCCAATTTAGGAAGGAATTTTTCAGTAATTTTTTTGTTTTTTAATTGAATTTTTAAAATATTGTTAAGTGTTTTTAGGTATTTTTTAGGTATTTTTCTTGGGTTTGTGGAAAATCAAAAGAGATACTCGGGCTACATGTGAACAGTTGTGTGAGCCCGGGGACGGCACGCACCACCGCACGGAGAAGACCAAACGTGCGTCCTCGTGCATGAATACCTGCTGGCAACTCCCGTACACACAAGCACACCTGGACGTGAACACGCATAGACACGAAACCACTGGGCAGCAAGGGGCTTACGGGTGGCGGGTGGGGGAAGAGTGGGATAGGGGTAGGGAAGGGGGCTAGAAGGGGGGAAATTGGGGTTAGGTGAAAAGGGGAGTTAAGGTAGGGTGGCCAAGGTAGGTTAGGCAAGGACGCTTCACGTTTCAGTGTGGGAGGAATATGATGACACTCAAAAGAAGCATAAAAACAAGGCACAAAAGAATCCAAGCATGCATCATATTTTTATACTTTGTCAAGAGAATAATACTAAATTGTTACAAAATCACTAAAGTAATATCCCATGTAAAGGGGAGGGGGACCACATCTATTAAAGTCAATTGTATGCTTTCAAGTGTTACGTGCATGCATTTGTAAAGGGTAGAAATACTCAAAATTAAAGGCTAAAGGCCTTATAGTATCAAATGTATCAAAAAATTCAAAGAAATAATAAAATACGAAAGGGTGTGCTTTTTGGGAAAGAGGTGGGATGGAGTGCACGAGTGGTTATGTGCCTCTTTCCCTTCCCTCTTTTCTCCAATCGCATATTCTTCTTTTGGTGGTGCCAAAAAGTTGCTCTCTCTCCTCTCTCCTTTGTCTTTTGTGCAGGAAGTCCTCTTTTCCTCTTTTGTTCTTGCATAATGATTAAAGCTATGGATGAAGATGATAAATATGTTCATTATTAAAAGAGAGATTTATGATTTCTTTTTAGTTTTGAGATTAATGGCAGAGCCATACACCTAGATTTTGTGTGCTTTGTCCCTGGTTTTGTGGTTGATTATGTTCGTGGGAGGGTTGTTGTCAATGGTGAGTTATGATTTCATGATAGGCACCTACAATGGCAGGATAGGAGAAAACCAGTAAGTTACCATTTTCAAAGGAAGAGCCAGCAAGGTATGGCCTCTTAGTGGAAATGAGGGCCTACAACCAATATATCCAAAATTGTAAACTGATGCTAACCACGACTGGGACAAGAAACTTCACGTGGCTGTTTGGGCTTATAATACAATATTCAAGAGAGCAACATGCCACATCCCATTTAAGTTAATATATGGGAAAGAGTGTGTCTTGCCCTTGGAAATTGAGTCACCCACTATGAGGTTTGTGTTAAACCATTCTCCAAGTAAAGAGAAATCGTTGCAAGAAAGGTTGACCTCCCGAGCATATCTTGATGAGTTCCAATTATAGCTTTGTTGCATTAAGAGGTAGGGAAGAAAAGCATAAAAGCACTTCTTCATGACCTTCGTGCTAAAAGATATAAATTTTTGAGGGGTCAATTGGTTCTATATTATGATGCATATCATGAGTTATTTTCTAGCAAGTTAGAACCCAAATGGGATGGCCCTTATAAGATCATTCGTATAGGAAAGAATGAATCTACAACCCTTTCGGTAGATTTGGAAGGGGTAGAGTTTAAAAATAAAGTAAACTTTAATAAACTGAAGCCCTGTTATGTGTAGGGGCTGACATCAAACTTGGTACCTTTGTAGGTCTTCTAGGGTTCAACTTAAATTTGCAATAGGTGCCAAGGCAATTGGATGGGTATAATCATTCCTTACCTTGAACATCCATATTTTAAGCATCGTTACCACCAAGGTCAAGTGATCTGTGGTGGGTGAAGGGTTATCATATTACTGAGTGGCAAGACAGATCTTTCACATGGGATATTAAGGTCTACTACCACCATTGTCATCGGGTTCTTATTAGCATCCCCATTGAGTTTAATGACGAAGGTAGGATTTGTATCTATTGTCCATCCTCTCTCTCAACTTGACTTTGACTATCATAGTATAAGTAGACTGATTGGTATGGTGTGGCCTATCAATGAAGCATGGGTCTATACTTTGTATTTTGGTGGAGCTTCATGAGGGCGTGCTAAGCATGTGAGTTTCAATATGGTTATTAAATACCCCCGACATAGAGTCATTATGAAAATGGAAGTTTATTTAGATACCACTTTTACTAATAACATGGCAAAATACAAGGCCTTAATCATGGGGTGCCGACGTAGTGGTATCTGTTGTTTATTGGTGAAAGGCAACTCAAAGTTAGTGATTAATTAATTTAATGGAACATATAGTGTGAGAGATCCCATTCTGTAGATGTATCATCGTGCAACTTTGGATATACTTCAGATTTTTAGATAGTGACTTATTAGTTGGTTCCTCATCGGTGGAACTGCTTTGTGGATTTGTTGGTAAATTATGCCTTTGTTGAGGATGTATTTCTCAATTATGGTTCTGAGGAGTTTTTAGAATTTCCTGATCTTATTAGCCTTGGACTATTGTGGGGGCTACTTGCTGACTTGTCTTATTATGGCCGTCGATGTTTAGTATGGACGATGAGTTAGGTAGTGATTGACCATCTTCCTATTCTTTCATGGATGCATTAGGCCAAGAGGACTGTTTTTTTGGACTTAATGTTTGATTTCATAAGGCTAAGAGGGCCATTTATGGTGCAGTTGTGGAATATGATTTCTTGTCTTAGTGCTGTACTAAATAGATTTGATGGAGTACTTAGAGCGAGCCTTTTACTGTGCCAAAGCTTCTTGTGGAGCCAAGTCTAGGTGATGTCTTTCCTTTATGAGTTATTTCTCTTTGGGCTATATATATATATGTGTGTATGTGGGAAATTTTCTTCTTTTGGTTGGGACTGGCAAGTCAAGGCATGTAGTCCCAAGGTTTGGTTTGGTACGTTTCAGGGGAGGTCTCTAAGTAGTTGTTTGCCTCCTATAAAGGCATTGTAAGGCATTTAAAGATCAATTTTTGACAGTAGTCTTAGTGACCCTGTTCTGCTAGCCTACTACTAGGCAATTGTTTCTAGGAAATTCTACTAGTTGTGAGGCCAATAAGGAAGCCTGCCAAAAATAAGAAAAGAAAAGAAAATAATATATCTGAAGTTTATAGTATATACAAGTGTGTAAAAAGGGGTTCTAACCCCCAGAAAATAAGAAAATAAAAGAAAGAAAAAATTCCAAGAGCAGATGATCATTGCCTTGCAAAGGCCTGGTAGATTCATGGGGATGAGTCAGCCTCGATGCCTTGTCTTCCTAAGGGTGATATCTAGCTAGAAAAATAAGGATGGTTGAAGCAAAAATAAAAGTGAGCAAAAGAAAAGGATTTAGTGTTACCTTACGAGAGCTTGGTAGGTTCTTGGGTACCAAGATAGGCCCTGAGACCGATGCCATGTTCTCATTGGGCCACAATACACTCAGCTCCCTCCTTTTTACACACATGAGTATCAAGTCCTAAAGTATTAAAAATGATGAATCAAAAGCATATAAAAATGCAAGACCAAGTTATAGGAGTCCTCAAGTAGTACAAGTTCCTAGGCTAGTTGTCCTAGATTAGGTAGGCAGGTTAGACTACCACTTAATATGACTCCTTTGATAGTTCTTTTTAGCCAGTCTATATTGGAGCAATTGGTTAGCGACTAGATTTGGATTTCTATCAAATTATGCTTGACCTATCCCTTGTGGATATTGATGCCTTGATTTTTTCAAGGGCTAGAGTGAGAATTGTATTTGCTTTTTATTGTGTATCTTTTTTTGTAGTAGCTTGATGCTCTTCATGATTTATTTATGTGCAAATTAGTTTGTGGATTCGACAGGCTGAGTCACCCTATCTTGTGGTGAGAGTGGTATTTTACGGCATGAGAAGTGCCCAAAATGGATAAGATCTTGTCAATTCAAAATATAAATTAAAGTTTGAAGGAAGCGATGAATGCGGATCTGAAAATTTTAAGTGGCCATAGAAGATGGGAATTCAAATTACTTCAGAAGATGGACTTTGTAATGATTGCAGATTTTTCACAATCTTTTTGGGTGCTAGGAAATTTGGGACCTCAAGACAGACAAGCAGAATTTTTCAGTTTGTGAATCAAATGTCAAACGCACGGGAGAAGACTGGGAGCATGAGGGACAAATGCAGTGTAAAAGAGGGCTTCAATTTAAAGGGTCATGCCCTTTGAGAACCAAAGTGGCCCCAAATTTTTTGTGATATGGAGGGGGGTTTTTTTGGCAACATGTAAGTAGGAAAAACTATGCCATGATGATGATTTTGGAGAAGGGGGCCTATGAAGCATGAAAACAACCACCCAATCCGATGATACCAGCCTACTCCTTGATTTTTTCACTCCATGTCACTTATTTTTTTATCTGACATTATTGGCCTGAAGAGGAAGTTCCAAAATAAATCTTTCTCTCTCCCCCCTCTCTCTCTCTCTTGCAATGGGTTGTTAATGGACAAATGAATTGGAAGAGATCAGTGGATTATCCAACTTGAACCAGATTGACATGAGATTATGCTAACATTGTGGAGTGATGACTAGTACCTAATTGGAGATCAATGGCAGGTCTGGTGGATGCCTGAAAATTCAGTCTTTGAAATGCAAAACCCAAAAATGGGCTGTAAACCTCTTTTTAATGGAAATTCAAGTACTTCCATTTTGGTTGGCCAGGCATCTCAATGTCGCTCCCAAACTACCAGTTCTACGTGGAATCCTGCAGGAATGTCCTCAGGAGGGCATGGTGGGAGGGGCGCGGATGGCTGCACGACTGGCTTGGCCCTTAGCTGCTTTCTGATTTATTCTACTAATTTTTTCCTTCTTTCCATGAGCGCAACTTGTCTTTCTGCAGATGTGTCGACCAATTGTTGCTCTTGGGAATGTGGCGAGGGGGATTGTGAGATCACCTCTTCTCTATACCTTCCCATATCAAATTAAAGTTCAGCTTCATCCCCCTATCGATCTCCTTGTTGTGTTCTCTCTTCAAACCCTATCGCCTCAATTTCTTGGGGGGTTAGGCTGGCCAGTAATAGGTACTTTCATTGATCATCCAGGCTCAACTTAACCTCCGTAGGTTGGGGTGGCATGTGCAGCCATGCGTGCAAAGCTCTACATGTGATATTGAGTTTCTTCTTAACCACTTCCAATGACTCTCCTTCATCAGGGCGGGTGGTGTCCATCAGTGTATCTAGGAAGGCCTTTTGCTAGGTATTAAAGGCTACCTGGGCAGCTTCTGCTTTGCTCTCTGCAAGGATCTTCTCTTTCTCTACTAGAGCCAGGCGCTGCGCCAGTGTCTTCACACTTCTTTCATTTTGCCCGACCCATTCCTCAGCTCTCTTCTTCATCTCTCCCATGCTTTCACCCTGCCTCTAGACCAGGGACACGAGTTTCTGCTCCTGGTCCTTTAGCTCTTTGCTCATGGTTTCCTGTTCTTTCTTTCCTTGGTCCAGCTTGTCGATCATGGTTTCGATCTCTTTTTGTTGCAGCTCTAACTCCTGCTTTCTTTCCTCGTCACTGGTAGTAAACTCGGCCATAAGCTTTTCAATCTGATCGGTTTTTGCAGTCAACTCTTCAAGTTGCACGATCAGAAGCTTGTATTCTCTTTACATCTTCACGAGTTCCTATGTTTCATTCCCCAGCTCTGCTGCCTCCAGCCCTCTTCCCTGCCATCCCTAGCCTTCAGTCCTTGTTTGAGATCAGAGATCTCCCTTTATTGCATGGCTATTACTCAGGTCTTTTTGAGCTGAAATGCAATCATCGACTTCTTTTCTGTCGCCAACTCGTCGTGAGAGTAGCTCAACGACGTACTCGTTGTAATTAGTTGGTGGCGTCATTGTTGTGTGGATGGGAGTGGTCAAGGCCTCCACTTTCTGGCGCTTCGGATCCTGCCTTGACTCGATGTCCGTGACCAGCCTTTTCTACCTGTGGCTGTGGTCTCAGAGCTCTTCCCTTGGGCCAATTCTTTGTTAATAAATTGCTGCATCCATGTCACAAAGTTTGAGATATCTACGCTGGTGGGGATGCTCGGGGTGAGGGTTGTTGCTTCGATGGGAGGCACTAGCAGGGCCGGAATAGAGTGAATGGGAGCCTTGCCTTTGCCCTCAATGATGGCCGGTGGTACAATTTCTGGCACCTATGTGCTGGAACCGGTCCCCTCCTCTCTGGGCAGGCTCATAGCCCCCAGGTCGTCTGCCCTGTTTTGTTGTTCAATTGACTGGCGTGTGGCTTCGGCCAAGTCTTCCTCCTCCTTTCGTCTTAGCTCCTCCTCTTCTTCAGCATCTCTTCTCTCCCTTTCTTTCTCTATTTTTCTAGACTCTTCTTCTAATCTATCTGTTTCCTATTTTTTCTTCTTCTCCCTCTCTTCGGCCTCCTTGAGGGATTCCCTCTTTGCCCTCACTAAATCCTCTTTCTCTTTTTCCCGGCCTTCGTGCTGCTTCTTCTTTTGTGTCGTCCTTTTAACTGGTTTCTTTGCTGCCTTCTTGCTCCTCTGTTCCTTTTGTTCTTCTCCTTCTTCTTCACTCTCAGTTCTGTCACTGGATAATTCTTTGTCCTGGTAAGGGGGCGATCTCTCGGGTGTTTCTCCTTCTCCTTCCTTTGCATCCTGCGCCTGGTTGGCCACCTCCTAAATGAGGGTAGTCAAAATGCTGAGTCTTTGGATGAGGCTTTTTTTCTTTTTGTGGTCTTGGACACTGGGGAATCCCCACCTGCTGGTTTACTGCCCAAAGCTAGCGCTTTTGCCGCCTGGTCAATGGTCTTACGTACATAGCCATTCCATTCGACTTCGTCCAAGGTGCGAGCTGCCACATTCTTCAGCACACACACGCTGATTCGATGCATCAAGGAGTTGTAGCACTGGCTGGAGAAGAGCGCATGCACTAGTTTTTCTTGTAGATGGGCTTCCACGTCAAGGATGTCCTAGATGCTGATACTGTCATTGGTCAGCACTTCTTCCTTCTTCATCTTAAGCATGGCATAAACATCTCTCTTATGCTTTTTCTTTGCCTTTGGCTCCAACCCCAACACCTTCTCCACCAAGGCTGGGTTTAAGTGTACCTGCACCTGCTTGGCCTTGTCTCCCTTGCCTGTCGTCACGATGCCGTACTCCTGGTCTGGGTTGTATGTCCTGAGGAACTCCATGCACTTCATGTGGTTAGGCTCCTATGCAAACTTCTCAAGGTACTTTGTGAGGTTGCACTACTCAACAACTCTCTTGGTCGTTCCTTTCATCGAGGCAGGGGGATCCTTTGATGTGCGATTTCATGGGTCGGCCACGAAGAGTGGTTTTAACACTCTATATGAGGTTGGTACGACGTAAGTGGGGTCGTACTCTGCTGTTTTGATTGCGCTGCACTGCTCAGCATTGGTCATTATTTGGCATCCTTCAACTTCTCATTGCAATCGAAGAGTGTACCAATACGTTAAGAACGGGGATTCAGTAGCAGCAAGTTTTGATAATTCTGTGATTTCTTGGTCAGTAATGGCGAAAGTGGTTCGTTTATCATAGGACGTGATGAGGCGTTGTTTGATGGCCTACTCCTTGGATATATCGCTGGTGAGCAATTCAGCAGCAGAGTTAGAGGCTTTTGCGAATGCAAATTCAAACGTTTTCCAAGAACAAGGCATGGTTCGAACTTCATTTGCAAAGGGTTCTTGCAGTAGGCCTAAATCCAAGTGATCATAGCTCAAAGCTAACGACATGAAAGTGGCATCGAATCGTCTAATGCAATCAACCACATCCTCCTTTGTGTCCTCAGCCAGATGATCGACGGCCAGTGTTAAGAAGGATTTCAGCTCATAAGGGGGTCGAAGGCCTGTGGGCGGTTGGGGTTTGATAGAACTAGAGACTTTGCCAACAAATAGTTGCAATTGCGGGTGTTCTTGAGATGGCGGTTGGACCTCTTGAATTAGGGCTAGGATAGTAGCAGTGACGTCTAACAAACTCTTGCCTTTGGTACAAATCAAGAAGGTGTGAGCGGCTCTATCAGGTGTTGAGTCATGTGACAATGTTTGTCGTTTGGGCCAATAGGCTTGTTCAACTTTCTTGGGCATATGTGTGGATGAGCTTGATGGATATGGGTCTTGGAAGCATTGTGGCTTCTAGCTTTGAGGTTTTATGGGGCTTGGGGTGATTAACCTTGAGGGCGGTGTGCGATTGGTGCCTTCGACTGTGCGGGCCTTAGGGATCCATATCTAGGCATTGCCCTCATAGTAGCCTTGCGCATGCAAGATGGCTTTAGGGACCCATCTTGGCTTGATCATGCGTCGATTTTTGTAACTGTGCCTTGGCCTCCTAGGTTCAGAGTTTCTAGTGTTATGAGGACGTGAGTGTCGACTCCTAGGCGGCGGTTGCGGTTGTTTGGGACTCCATCGAAGCCTAGGCTGTTGGACCTTAGCCTTTGCTACTGCGAGCGGCGATTCTAGAGATTCGATGGGTGGTGGCCGAGCACTACTCCCTCCTTAGACTTGGCTGCTAACATCTCTACCGATGGTTTGGCAGACTCTGACGAGGTCAGGCAATTGCTGAAGGCTGCAACAATGCGAACATTGCCTATGGCGAGGTGGATATGCTATGATTCGTAATCGACATTGTAGTGAGTTTGCTTCTTGAAGGTTCGCCCTAGCAGCGATTCCGTGCCCACGTCTTCAGTGTTCGGCAACACTTAGAAGATCATTGGTATAGTCTCAGACTCGATAGAAATGGCGGCCCTGCACTTGTTGAGAAGTGCATATGAGTGGTCCCCCATATGGGCTTAATTTGGCATTGGTGGGCTGTTGTGGTGGTTCACCCAGTTGGGTCTAATGATCGCTGGTTAAGATATTGAAGTCTGCTCCCTCGTCGATCAAGGCATTGAAAGCGCATGTTCGCTTGGCAGTGACCGTGATGTTTAGGTATGCAGGTTCTATGGCTTCCTCATCCTCATGATCCATTTCAGTGATCATGGCTACTCGTACTTTGACAGGGGGTTCTAACATTGGTGGCTCATGCAGAGGATACATGGGAGGGTAGTACTTCTTTACATTGCCAGTTTGGCTGATTGCAAGAATTGTGCAAGGTCCAAGACCTCTAAACTTTATTTTCTACTTATGCCCTTTAACTGAGTACAGGAGTACTAAGTCTCCATGTTCAAAATCATGCTGCTTGACATGCTTGTCAAACCAGATCTTGCATTGTGCCTTCTCACATATAAGTGCATGAGTGGCTAGAAGACGAGTTTCCGAGAGGCGTTCGAGCTCAACCAGACGTTGCGTCCCTGCCTCCTTTCCTTCCCATAGTTCTCGAAGTGCTATTCTCAGACTAGGAATAAAGAACTCTATAGGGAGAATTGCTTCAGTGACATAGATCAATCTAAAGGGAGTCTGGCCGACAACTATTTTATAAGCTGCACGATAAGCCCACAAGGCTGCCATCAGCTTGTTGTCCCAGTCGCTGCGTGAAGCAGAGACTACTTTGGTCAGGACGTTTACAAGAATCTTATTCGTGGATTCCGCCTAGCCATTTTCTTGAGGATAGTATGGAGAGGATTTTCGATGGATAATTAGAAAGGTGGATAGAAGATGCGCTATCACTTCGTTGATGAAATGTGTACCTTGGTCACTGACTAGTTCAACAGGGCAGCCGAATCGTGAAATCACATGCTTCCACAAGAACTTGGCAGTCATTCTAGCATCGTTCTTTCGTGTCACTCTCACTTCTGCCCATTTTGTTAGGTAGTCTGTGACTACAATGATGTATTTGGCTTGTGAATACTGTGCAGCTGGGCTGATGGGTCCTATGAAGTCAATTTTCCATTTTTCGAAGGGTTGTCGTGCAATGATTGGGGTCAAATCCATTTTATCCTTGTGAATTGGGACCTTCGTCCCGCTGACACTCGTCACAATGCTTAACAAATCGTTCTGCATCACGAAACAATGTTGGCCACCATAGTTGAGACTGCAACACCTTGAGGGCTGTCGTGTCTCCGCAAAAGTGCCCACCAACGATTCCACTGTGCGCTTCTGAAAGCATATCGTGCATCTCATGCTCGCACACGCATCTACACAGTAGTCTATCTTGCCCTAGTTGATATAGCTGGCCTGCTATCAAGTAGTAGGGTTGGATCTTGAGGATGAGTCGCCTAAGTCTTGCCTTGTCTATCATTCGCTCAGGCAATCCATGCTCAAGCACTTGGACTACGTCATCTGCCCAATATGGCATTAGATCTACCTTAAACAAATCTCTCTCGCTGGAAAGGTTAAAGAGATGAGCGTCGAGCAATTCATCGGCAATGCCTTCTCTAGCGGCCTCTCTCGTGGGGATGCGTGACATATGATCAGCCATGTAGTGCCGTTTTCCTTTTCGTATAACCACGGAGAAGTCGAACTCCAAAAGCAGAAGGAGCCACCGAGCTATGTGTCATGTAGTGCAAGGTTTATTCACTAGATATAGCAAGGCCTGATGGTCCACAAATAAGGTAAAGGGTGTAGCCAATAGATAATGCCGGAATTCCTTCACAACAAACACCATGGCCAAGCTCTCTCTCTCTCTCTCGTCATCGAGTAATTCATTTCCGTTTCAGTGAGTTTTCTGCTAGCAAAGCTCACTGGGGGTAGTCCAGGTTGTGTTTGCCAAGTTGGCACAACACTGCCCCCACAGCAATTTTCAAGGCATCGATATACACGTGGAAGGTAATGGTCCAATCTGGGGCTCGTAGAATTGGTGATGTGGTAAGAGCCTTCTTCAACTCTTCATATGATCGTTGGCATGCTTCAGCTTCAGTCCATTCAAAGACAATTAGCAGCTTATATAAAGGTATGGCAATCAACGCATAATTCAACATAAACTGCCGATAGTATCCCGTGTAGCCTAAGAAGCATTGAACTCCCTTATAATTAATTGGGGGCGGAAGATCAACAATAACCCGAACTTTTGAGAAGTCAGTGGCAATGCCGTTCTTTGACACCACATGCCCTAGGATGCATCTATGCTTCACCCAAAACTGGCACTTTAAGGGGTTCAGGGAGAGATGATATAGGCGACACTGATTAAAGACTGCTCAGATAGGTATCTCTGGGTCGACTCAGAGTTGAACTCCCCGTCTATGCTAAAAGAGGTGGTCTCCCCTGGTGGTCGCTACCCAAGCACTGGTGTCATACTGGGCTGGGCTAGGCATGCTTGATCAAAATCTATGGCCCTTACGTGTTCCAACCAGGTGCAATCACAATCGCTGCACATGACCCCTTGCTCGATCTTGAAGGCACTCTTTTTCTATAGCTTGGATTCTGCCCATATTTGTTCTATTTCCCGTCCCTCAGTGTCGTATTCTACAGTATCCATCTCACCCTCGCTTTCGTCATTGAAGGATTGGCAGTCTTCATATTCGTCATTGGAGTCCTCTTCGTTAGACTGCTCGTCATCTCCTAGGTCTTGGTATATCCCTTGTCTTTGATCAGGGATTAGGGCCCAGTTGTACATGAGGTTCAAGTCATACACCCCAATCCACTGCCACTTGGATTCATCTAAGAGATCCTGGAGTGGTTTGAAGTTTGCTGCTAGGTTGCCAGCTAGCTTGCCGGTAAAATATTCCAGAATCTCCTGGAGTCCTCTCTTGTTATTGGGCACTTGGAAGGTGACAGGTTTAAGTCTCCCCTGAAGGGTTCCTGTCATTATGCAAACCGGTACGAAGGGTGCATCTTCAGACTTATCGATTTTCTTGATGGCTTGCCCGTATGCCTCATGATCCGAGAATGGTAGGTCGATTGTAGCAAGAACATGCATCCAATCCCGCTCGTCTTCTAGACATGGAATATACTTGGTCAAGGGTCCATAGGACGTATTGACTTGAGCATTCCCTTTAAGCATCGCGGAGATGGTATCCAAGTCGATTGGTGAGGTCTTTCAAGTATCCATCTCTACCCTCACGGCGTCCATTCTATTGCCAAGGAAGATTAAGCTGTTACCCCAATCTTCGATGACTCTGGCATTGCGCATCTAGGGTCGGCCTAATAGGATATCGTAGTCCACACCCTTCATGACTATAAAGTCAACAGAGAACTAGACACCTGCGATTTTCACTGACCAGTTTTTTAGCACCCCGAGTGGTTTCACTCTCATACCATTTGCTAGTGTGACATTGAACTTAGTAGTCTCAACATGTGGGTTTCCCCAAGTCTCAAGCACTGCGTGGCTAACCACACTAACCCCAGCTCCCGTGTCTACAATCCCCTTTCTCGTTGTGTCGCCTAGGGCTAGGACCAATAAGACTGCATGCATCTCAGTGCCCTCCCAGAAGGCATTAACATGCAAGGATCTTGGCGTAGAGTACAGCGTCAGAGTTGGTATTTATGTCTCTGCATCATGGTCGTGCAGATCAGCATCTTGCTCTCGTGATCCCTCGATCCACTATTTCAAGTCTTGCCAGAGGGTGGGATGCTGCTTAAGCAGGTCTTCCAGACTTAGCGTCACAGGGGTGGTCACCAGCGTGGTAAGGAGGTCATTGGCTGCTCGTCTCTCTCCTAATCCAACTTGTCCTGGCCAATGGCCATGACTGATTTGCAAGCCTGCAACATCAAGACTTGGCCTAAGTGGTACTGCTTGTAGTGCGGTCACATCCCCTGACTTTGGTCGAGGGGGTGAGACTGGTATGTTTATGCTGGAGAGATCATCGACCTCATCCTCTAGGATGGACTCAGTGTCCTTTAGGTGTTCTTGGGCCTCTTTCACCCATTCCTTTACTTTCTCTATGGCCTCTGGTTGTCGCTTCGAATGCGGGTATTCCCCTACCTTAGCACTTTCTTTTTCGGCCGTCTTAGGGGGCTAAAGTTTCTGCCTCTGCATCAGTGACCTTCTTTTCAGCATGCAAAGTAGTAGCACTCTTAGTTTTCAGTGTAACGTTAGCTTCGGGCTTCTTCTTTCTCCGTCTACGGATCTTCTTTCCTATTGATGCTGCATCGAGGTTGCTAGCCCCTGGCAGTGATATGCCGACGTGCTTCGTCTAGGCACGAGTCATGACCTGCAATGGGATAGGTGTGATCTCCCCATCAAGGTCCTCGACACCAAACAGCCCCAATGGGACAGATGGCTCGTTGGCTGAACTCGAAGATGGTTTTCGCTTTGGGCAGTCGACGAAGAGATAAGTAATCCCACACTCAACGCACCTTAGGTTAGCTTTGTCTCTATTCTGCTACTTCCTTTTCGGGTAGCGTGATGAGACATGCCCTGGGTGACCACATGTTTGATTGGATCCTGCGTTTTTTCCCCCTGGGCCTCTACCTCATCCTCTTCCTAATGCCATCACCGGTACTGGTCGATAGTCTATAAGGACTGCATTGCCTTCGTCGTCATGCGAGACATAAGGATATACATAAGTCTCTTCCTCAGTCGGCTCTTCCATGTAGTGGATTGGAGCGTCACTCGGTGGATGGGTTACATAGGGGCCACACAGTCTAGGTATGCCTGTAGGGTTTATCTCCACCCTAGGAACAGCCGGCTTAATGTCGTTAGGTGCAGGGCCAACGGGGCTCCCCTTCCAAAGAATGGCTGTGGCCTATTCGCTGGGTAGGGTTGGCCATATGGTTACGAGTACGGAAGTCTTCTTGGTAATCTACAATGCGCGATGTCTTGACCAAACCTATCGTAGTTAGCACAAGGTCTTGACCTAGGGTCTTGACACTCGGCTGGCAAGTGGTTTCTGCCATAGTACACACATTGGACGTGTGGGTGCTTTGGTTGTCTCAACATGTCTTGCAGTTTGGCTATATCCATCTTTACTTCAGCCCAGTCCTAGTTTGTCTCAGTGGCTTTCCCCTTATCTTGGATGGTTGGGCCTAATCGTTCGCTAGAGGTTGAAGCTCTCTCTAAGCTCCGCGAGTTGGTTTCCTCTGACTTTAAGCTCATGGAGCTTCTCTCTTTCAGCTGGTCGTAAGCTTTGATGGCTTCCTCAAAAACCCTAGCTAGTGCGTCTTGCTATAAGCTTGAGTTGCCTACCAAAGCCTTATATAATTCCTCATTTCGAATTCCACTGATGAACACAGTTGACATTGCTCTTTCGATTGGTCATTCGCCCGTAGGGATTCTCTTGAAGAGACTCCTCATGTGGATCACGTAATCGCGAATGTCCTCCTTCTCCTTCTGCTTGACATTCATCAATCGCATTAGCAAATTGTCGGAGTATCCAGGCTCAGCAAATCTCTTGATAAAGAGATTCTTGAGGCCGTTGAAGTTGGCTCGCTCTGCGGTATCCAAACTCGTATACCAACTCCTACCCTTGTCACCTAAGCAGAGCCTGAATGTTTGGGAGTGCTAAATCAGATTGGTGAGGCCATTGGCTTTGTACACTTGTTCGAATTGCTCCACGAAACTGTATGGATCGTCGTGGGGCTAGTACTTATCGAGCTGCTTAGCAACGATTGGGATTTTGGACTGGCTCCTGGAGCCTTGGTTTGCTCCTAATCCTACTAGTAGTGATGTTGCTAGTGTTGCGGCACCTTGCTCTGCTGTTGTGTTGTCTAGCAGTCGCTTCATGAGAAGCTCGCTCAGCATTAAGTCTCTAGGGCTCTCTCGTGATCACTTTGGTTTCTACCAGCTAGGTTCAATACCCATTGTACCTCGCGCAATTCTGTGCTTTGCCTTTGGCTCCTAGCTTGCTGGTCTCTGTTGTACTCTACTATGCTTCGCACTGCCTTGTGGGATAGCTTTCTCTCCTCTTCTAAGTCTGCAATGATGGCATCTGTTGTCCTGCCACGGTGCTCATACCGAGCATGCGTATCGTAGCTACTCACCAACTGTTGAATCGCCTCTGGAAAGACTCCTAAGTTGAGTTCCTCATTCGGCCTGCAGTCTGGGTTTTCTTCTGCCATCATTGTATTCTTGTGCTCCACCAAGCTATCGATCAGGTTGAGTAAGTTTGTCAAATCCACCTCCTTGGAGCCGCTTGCTTAGTTCTACTTTGTGTGTCGATAGTTCGTCTATGTCCTTGGGGCCTTCTCCTATTGGTGGATTCCTTGAGTTGTTTATTTGAGTGAGTTCCTTGACTTATTAAATACAATCCTCAATTTATCTCCTCTCAGTGTGTGTGTTCCTTCTCGTGCACATGCTTAATCAGGCTTTCAGTTTTCCTTAAGTGTACTTCAAGTGTGGAAATTCAAGGTGAGTGCGGCAAACAATATCTAAGCCTCTCATGCACTCTCGCTTTGTTTTGGTCCCGATTGGCTCGTCAATTGATTCTCTGGCTGTCTTGACAGGGTTTCGAGTTTTCTTGCCACGTTGCCTCACTCGTTCTTGGTCCGGTCAGGTTTTATGGCTCAGGAGGTTGTCTCTAGGACTCTAGGTCATGCAACAGCCTACACAAGCTGCGCCTTATGATTTTGCATATTCCTTGCGCCAGAATCGAGTTCTGAGCATTAGGAGGACTCATGACAAGGGGTGCGACTGAGCTCCAACTAGGTCTGGTCAAATTTCTAGAAATTTTGGCAAGGTCCACACTCGGCCCAACTTGTCCGAATTGTAGGGGCCGAATGCCCAATTCGGCTCGTCCAAGGGTCGAGTAGAAAGGGCCGAATGTAATTGGTTCGAATGTCAAATTCGGCCAGTCTGAGCGTGGTTGTCCGAGAGCCGAGTGGCCGAAGGCCGAGTCAGGTGGGTCAAGAGCCGAGTAGTAAGTTCGACTGGGCCGAATGTTAACCTGTCCAAGTGGGGCTGAGGGCCGAATGTTTACCTGTCCGAGTAGGGCTGAGGGCCGAATGTTAACCTGTCCGAGTGGGACTGAGGGCCTAATTTCAAAGTTGGTTCGAATGGTCAATTCGGACAGGCCGAGCGGTGGGTGTCTAAGTTGAATGGGCCGAGTCGGGTGGTCTAAGCAGTAGTGGACTGAGTAGGGTTTTGGGGCCGGGTCGGCCGAAAGACAAAAGGCCGAGGGCCGATTCTGGGACTCAAACCAAAAGCCGACCGCTCAGACGGGCCGAGTTGCGCGATAGCACCGAGGCAATTTTAATCAACACTGACGATTCAACTAATCATTTCACACACAACCTTCCAGATCACAACTAGGGTGCAAGGGGAAGTGATTGATATACGAGAAGCGATCGATAGGCTCTCTGACGACAAGATCGAATCGATTCTCCGCAAACTCTCTCTCTCTCTCTCTCTCTCTCTCTCTCTCTCTCTCTCTCTCTCTCTCTCTCTCTCTCTCTCTCTCTCTCTCTGCAAGGGTTACAAATGAGCTCTCCCTTGGTCTCTTGGCTCTTAAACCCCTTCTCGTGTAAGGTTTGGACGCTCCCAATCACTCACTTGTCGACATTAAGCATCCCAAGCAATCTTTTTGCCATTTTTTTGTATGATTGATGCCCTGTTTTGCAATGGTAAACCCTACTCTTTTTTGATTCGATTTCCTAGTCCTATCTAAATGCAACAAGAATCGAAAGCAAAAAACTGAATTGATTTCTCCATGTTTTCCAATCATCAAACAAACAAAATAACCCAAAATACTTACTTGCTTTGAAGATTTAAAAAATCCAACTTCCTACATATCTCAAGCTCTGGTTCGAGGATGAATCCCTTATTTCGATGCTCGATATGAAGCGCGCTAGTGCTCAAGCTTAAATCTGTTTTTGGTCCCGGCAATGAAACCAAAATGTGGGAGCTTTCACTCAACTACCAAGACCCACGGACCGCTTATTGTTTCAAGCATTCCAAGCGAGCTCTAATGGCTATCTCTCACCTACCCGACGCGTCGTCGATCCTACAAGTGTACTGAGCTTACCTTGATGCCGAAATGAGTTGCCTCCTCTCTCGCACATGCCGGTAGCTCCACGATCCTAGATGCTAGCTCTCTTCAAGCTCCATCCACCATAGCCGCACGCATGAGAAAAGAGAATAGAAGATAAGATAAGAAGAGAATAGAAGATGGTGAAGAGCTTCACCCTCTTGATCCCTCACTCCCACACACTCTCACACTCCCTCTCTCAAGAGCACAGACAAGCAAGGAGAAGAGAAGAAGAGAAGAAAAAGAGAACTCTTGTTAGTCACACACCTAAAGAATGAGCTCTCATTTACTTTTTGGATTTTATATACAAAACCCTAAATTCCCATGGGCACCCATCCCTTTTTTACATGACCGGCCGTTGTGGCAGGGTCCTTCCTCTATTTTCCTCTTCTAGCCTTATGCCTCTAGCCTACATCCGTCTAATATTTTATATTTGGCACAGGAGGGAACCTGGCACTCTTTTACAGGAGTTTTTAGAGCTTTTTGAGGCACCCTTCATTTAAAATTGTGCTTTTTGCCCCAACTTAGCTTTAGAGGCCGCCTGCATGTCTTTGCTATTTTTTTCTCTTTTATCCACTTTTTCCTTCCTTTTTTCGCCATCTTTCTCCGCCATCTCGACTTGGGTTAACACCTGCTACCCACAATAATGACATGTCAAAGAGAACTTATGACCATAAAACTTACTGTGGGATTACCCACGAGATTGAGACTTGCCCTCGTTGGGTTGTGAGTCTCTACCATGGTTATCATTACCATTTCTACCTCTACCTATAAGTGCATGAGAAGTGTGGGTTACATTAATATTCTTTATGTTTATTTCTTCTATAAGTAAAGTACTCTCTAAATCATTATATTTAAAACCATCCTCGAGAGGATTAGCACTCATAGCAATACAAAATGTATCCCATGACTCTGGTAGTGTGACAAGCAAGAATAAAGACTTTAGGTTATTTTCAAACTTGACGCCTTGCGAGATAAGATGACTGAAAATAGAGTGAAACTCATTCAAATGAGTAGATATAGGGGTGCTCTCCTTTATACACAGGTCCACAAGCTTCTTCCACTACAAGATACAGGCCTTATACCGACGTTCAAAGTGACAAAAATGTTCATAAAGAAATTTTCCCTCGTCGCGTCACAAAAAACATCAATATTAGCGACGCCATAGAACAGTCGCTATCAGCGTCGCTGTTTGTGTCGCTATCAACGTCGACACTGATAGTGATGCATGCAGTAAATTTGCAATGCTAATAGCGATGGTAATAAGGAAAAAAGAAATTGTGGTAGGGGTTGCTCTGCCACAAATAGCACTATGTGCTTTATTTGGGCCATACAAAAGAGTTTCAGTAATGTGTACAATGCTCGTCTGAATGAAGGCAAAGTGTACTTGAATCCATAAGACTAATACATAAAATAAATACAAGATTGCGTAATGAAAGTGACGATACAATCATGGCAAGATACAAATGATAATAATAACATAGTGCATAGAAAATGCCTGTATAAATCACATGACCAAAAAAGAAGAGCATGTGCGCTGCACGGATCCAAGGGCAAACTATAGATCCTCGCCGTCTAAAAGCTCGTCCGCCCGCAAAGGAGCATCGAACGGACTTTGCAAAAATAGAAACAACTACACATCAGTCCACCATACAAAAATGCATTTTAATTAAAATTAGGGATTACGGACAAGAAAGCTAAGTGACTTACATGGCCGCCGCCGCGTCTATACAATCGGTCAATCAATGCAATGAGACCATCTCTCTGCATATCGAGTCTCTAGGCCGGTGAGATCACAGTTTGTAATGGAGCGCTGCAAAGAAAACAAAATACACTTGTTAGAAACGCGATTGCAAAAAAATACATAAGCAAAACAAAAGAAAAACTTATAAAGTCCTCCAGATAAGTCCTGTGGCCGCCACTCCTAAGTTGATGGACCACTCCTGCCTCCAGTCGTGCCCTCGTCACCTCGCGCTGCTGTCTCCAACATCCTAGAGAATCTGTAGTCTCCTCCCTGAGTCAGTGCCAATCATCCATGTCTAGTCACTCAGGCTTTGAGACCCCACTCTTAAGTGCCTTGCGTGTATTCGATCATCTGTGTGACATGTACGCACGCATGTACTTCATCATCCAGCCTGTGAAAAACCTATCTGCTGCGACGGGTACCGGAAACTCCTCATGCAAGGATGCTACTATTTAGTCCTTGCTCCCCTTCGATATGTTCTTCCAATGATCCAAGACATTATGCCAAAAAACTTGTTGGCACAACTCTCTCATACGAGCCATCACCCTCCTCCCCTCATCATTCATGATGATGGCTCATGTCCTATCATATACAAGGTATCCATACCGCTCTAGGGTATGCCTAAGATGTGTCCTCTCCCACCTGCGGCCATGCTCTTAGGCATATCCAGGAGACCCCTATACATCTAGTGTACCTATGAGGGTAGTATCTCTCAGAGTAGCACCCATAGGGGTGCCACCTACAGGACGGCTGAGCAAAAGCTGAAGTGACTAGAATAGACGTACCCACAGGTGTGACAAATCCCATAGGTAATGCAACTCCATCAGAATGACGAGACAAAGACACTATGTCGATACCTCCACAACAACCACCTGAGCCACGCTCTCTCGAACCTGCATGAGAGTGAGGAGTAGCACATGTATCGTGAGTCCACTGCGGGCGCATCCATGTCTCCACAATATCCCCCAAAACCACTCCCTTCGTCTGGCCCAAGTCTGGAGCATCGATCTCCTCTACTAGAAACTAAAGCATCAGAGTGCACTAAAGTAGATCTAATAGAACGGCCTAATGATGTTCGATATAGCTCCTGATCTGTCATATCTTTGAATCGAGCCATCTGATCTAGAGATATACGTGTGAAGATCTCATGTAGCTCCTCGCCGCTCATCCCTCGACTCATCGTGCTAATCTAAATATCCACAAAGGTCACCTACACAGTAGACAAAAATTGATGTTAACATAATCAATATAAATCAAGCAAAGCACGGTAATATAAATATTTTAAAAATGATCTTACTTTAAAAAATATATCTTATGTACCCTTATAACCAATTCATCAACGAATTGAGTAGGTGGATGCTGCAAGTATGAAGTACCCTATGGTCCCATATCAATCTCCTGACACAACTCCGCATACACTGGAAGGTCAATAGACAGGTCACCACAAAAGTATGAGTCCACCTCATTCTCAAAGAATTCTTAGACTCGTGTATTTTCATCATTATTACCCGATTCTGGCTTCTCTACATGCTCCAAGCTTTCGGTGGCCTCCACCCCTTGCAAAATCGACCCCTCTATTTGCATACTATCCTCATCTACACTGGGAACATTGTTTTGATCATACACTCTCACGCTTCGGGGAGCTGAAGGTATAACATACCACCGTCGAGGTTGTCGGGGATTTGGATTAAAAATTACATGTTCAAAATCACGTACAAGAAAGATTTAAATTTTGTGACATGTACCATATCGTAATAAAATTAAAAAAAAACATGAGTTTATACACATGTTCACAATGGATCGGCAATACAAACGTGTCGCGCAAATCTGTCCATCGTTTTTCGGAGTCTATTTCAAGAAATCCAAATGGACCTCATCGAACTGTTACTTCAGCTCCTTCAAGTACCACTTTGAACCACTGCACATCGAATATAGGATCATGGAGAAGCTACGGTAATCCATCATGATAATACTTTGCAAGTTTCCAAAATATTCCATCTTATATATAAGGTATTTGGATACGTTGCTCATCATCGGCTCTTTTGCTCAAACTTTGCCATGATACCACAATCTGTTGTGGAGCGCATTTTGTCGATATGCTCCACGCAAAAATGCCATTCACGCCACCATTCCGCACTGTATATTTTGTACTGTACATTGAAACAGTCAATTAGTTGTTGCACATAAAATGTAGATATAACAAACCCTAAACATGTCATCACCTTTGGACTACATCCCCTTGAGAATTCCCACTCCTCAGTTGAGACATCCACCCCTTCGCGAGATGCTGCGGTCAAAGCTCCGTGCAACCATTGCGTTGACATAAACCGCAACATCTTCTTCGTGCCCTCAGGATATCGAATCAGTCGATGGTGCATACTACATCGAAATTCAGATCACACTTCTTCCTGATCTTTCCTAGCTTGCTCGTACTTAGCGAGCCACGTCTCCATGGAGACATTATGCAACATACAAAAGTGATTCACTTTCTCCTCCATTGCAGCATCCATTCTTTTTTCTACCCCATTTCCAACCACCACATCTCCAGTCAATCTATCATCATCCTTCAGCAACCATAGTATAATGTTGTCTAAATCCACCGTTGGTATGCCACTGTAAAATATGCATTAACACCTCAAACACCAACCAACCTTTAGCCATGCTACCTTCTGGCCGATCTCGTTGTCGCATAAAGCCTTTAAAGGTTTTCATGAAGCACTCCAAGAAGAACATCCATTGTGTATGGACAAGTCCAGAAATCTCCACTTCATCTACAAGATGCACAAGAAGGTGGATTTATATCATGAGTATGTTGGTAGGCAGGTATTTCTCAAAGAGATAGACCATCTCCACTGCTCCCCGCCTTGCAAATTCAATATAGAGGATGTCTTAATCTCCTTCTGTGAGATCCATTGCACTAAAGTTGACAACCTATAAATTGCCATGCGTATTTTTGGAGTAAGGCATCATGCGATTGTGATCGGTAGTACAAACTGCCACAAATGAAGAAGCATTACGAACAATGACTACACTCCAAATAGTAAAATACACATGCCACTTACAATACATTCGTAGTACAAACCTGACATATCTTATGCCAATCATGGGATTTTAGCCTTGATAATTGGCCGTCTTTAGAAAATGTGGACCTAAGAGAACGCATCATACCCATCGGAGTGCTGATAGACTTGATAATTTGCTTCACAATGCGCTCTTCTTTGGTAGACAAAATCCAAGGAGCGTGAGGTAGCTGCAAGTGACCATCAGCACTCAACTACAGTCAAAGTGCCTCCATCTTGCCTACCTCCTTCAAATCCATTCATGCCCCTGCAGTGTCTCTCTTTCCTATGATGTTCCATTGTAAGTTGTCCACATTCTTGAAAATATGCATGGGATCCAACAAGTGTTTGATCTGTAAGTGGGTCCAATACGACAACTCGTAGAAAACTGAGAACCGTCGCATTCCTTTTGTATGTGACTTCGTGTGGACCATTTTTAGCTCGTACCAGCTTTGGGCGTTCATACGTGTTGGAGGTCGTCCAAGAAAACCTTCCCTTAGTTCATGGCCCTCCGGTAAGAAAGCAACGTGTCCTTGATATACCATCTTCTTCATGGTCTGTGACATTCAGGAGTCTAACTGTGGCCCACACAATGGACATGCATGATAACCTGAGGTAACCAGACCTATCCCAATACCTCTATCTAGTGAATACAAACTTGAACGAGCTATGATAGATAAAACGAACAAGAACGAAAGCCTACTTACCTAAGCACTCTCCGAATCTCGGAAAGTCATGCATGGTCCACATGAAAATAGCTCGAATATAGGTGGACCGTCGACCATTGCGCTTGCTCGTATCTTCTACGGTGACCCCCTCCTCCCACAAAATCTTAAGCTCATCGACTAATGGATAAAGATACATGTCCATATTTTTGACTTTGTAGTGGCCGAGAACGAGAGCAAGCTAAGGATGAGATGTCCTTTCTTCGTAGAAAGCCATAGAGGGATGTTGTAGTTGACAAGGACTATAGGCCACACACTATAAGAAGTTGAGTATAGACCGAATGGGTTCATGCCATCCATAGCAAGACCGAGCCGAAGATTCCTTAGCTCTCGGGCAAAGCCTAGAAAGGTAGAGTCAATGTGGCTCCATGCATGTGAAACTGCTGATATTTGTTGAACTCCATCTGTGGATCTATTCTGTGCATACCATATTGTCAAGCTCGCCATGTCGGATGTACGAAACATGTGATTTATACGGGGGATAAGAGGAAAGTGTCTAAGAACTTTTTGAGGGATGGTTTGCCCTTGCAAGTCCTATCAATACATGTAAGCACCACACTTTGGACATGTCTCCATAGTCTCGTATTCTCCTCAAAATAGTATGCAATTGTTGATACATGCATGGACGCTATTGTAGTCCATGCCAAGCTTTCGTAAAACATGTTGCGCATCATCACGAGACTTAGGCATGGTATTTGCAAGTGGTAATATACGATACGTCAGTAACCTAAAAGAAAATCATAAAACATCTTGAAAAAGCACAATTTTTTTAAATAATAGTATCGAAAAGAAATCAATGAAGCATACGTACAATGTACCTAAACAACTCGGTCACACTCGCATCACTCCACCCGTATTTTACTTGCACACTTAGGAGTGCAAGTAATGTCTTCAGGCGAGATACTCGACACCCATCATATAATGGTATGGATGCTTCCTCTCTAAGCGGATCAGATGTCTCGACATCTATGGGCATCAATGCATTGTCATTGCCTCCATCTCAGGTTCCAAGATTATAGGAAAGCCTAGAAGGCTACCTATCTCCTCTGGTATTGACAATATAGATTGGGTAGTACCTTTCAAGTGGTGGATTGGCTCAAGCACTTCATCCATCGCACGCCCACAAACTCTTCTAACTGGTCGCAAAGGGTACACTCCTCCTTGGGATAAGATGTCACCTCCCTATAATAAATTTACCAGTCACATCCAATGTTTTTGTATATGATATTAAATTATTTTGCAAATACAATGCATGATTGATACATACTTCTTACCCTTTGCTCAAAATCTCAGATCGCCTAATCAATGATCTATGATTGAAACTCGTCGAAGCATTGTACGTGTTCTATAGACAATTGACATTTTCGTCTAATTGCCAGCTTACATTGAGAGCAAAGACATGGGACACATTGATTAAGATATGCCTCGTGATCTTGAACATCACGGCCTTCATTGTTTTCCATTTGGTCTATGGTACGACAAACAATTTATTTTTGTTATCATTCTTTTTTTCTTTCTTAAATTGTTTGAGAAGGGATTTGTTCTCTTGTAACTCAACAAAATTAACGTATGTAATGTCTCCACCCAGGGCCTACAATATGTAAAGTCTAATATGCTATGTATGGGGACGAGGGAGTAGCTACCCTATGCCGGAGTGTTTCCCGTCCCGTGGTATTACACCAGACCTCTCCACCTTTTTTCCTTTGTGTGCACCTTTAACAAAACCTCTCTCTCTCTCTCTCTCTATATATATATATATATATATATATATACTATTACTACTACTACTACTACTACAAACAAGAAAACTACCACTACCACTACCACTACTAAAACAACAACAAATAAGAAAAGAAAAAATTAAAGAACTACTACCACTACCACTACCACCACCACTACTACTACCACTACAAACAAGAAAATAAGAAATTAAAGAACAAGATCTTACTCTCTCTTTGTTTTTTATCTATTCGTTCTCCTCTCTCCCTCCCTCCCTCTCTCTTTCTTTATTATGTTTCATGTTTTTTTCCCCTCTATCTCGTTCCTTCTTTCTTTTTTTCTATTCCTCTCCCTCTCTCATTTCCTCTCTTTCTCTCTCAATACACATCATTTTTAACAAAAACAAGCAAAAGAAAAGGAGAAAAAACAAGAACAAACCTACAGGAAACAATGCACTCACCGCAAAGTCCTGAGGATGGATTCGGTGACTCCTCTTCGCGACGATGGCTCCTCTTCGCCCTCCGTACACTTCATTCTCTTCTTCGCAAACGGCGGCGGCGGTGAGAAGCTCTCCTTCTCTCTCTTTCTCTCCCTCTCCCTTTCAAACCCAAGATGCAGTTTGCTCTCCCTTTCACTCCCTCTTTCGCTCTTTCGTGCAAAATGCCGCGCTCGAGTTTCAGCTCACATTTTTTCGCCTGAGTACTGTCACTATTTGCATCGCAAATAGCGGCGCCGCTAATTTGCGTCGGAAATGGCCATCGCTATACTCCTATATCCTTGTAGTATTCAACCATTACAACTGAGATGTAGAACTCTACTTGTCATAAAGATCACATATCTTCTTCCATAATTCATATGCACCACTAGCAATAGAGATAACATTGAAATACACCTACTTAAACAAATAGAGTATGATCATAGATTTGCACAACTCATCCAGTTCATCCCAATCTTCTCTATCTCAATTTTTTGGTTTTATGCCCTTGGCTTTCAATGGCCTAATTTGCTTCTTCTGTACCAATACCTGCCATATTTATGTCCTTCAATATTGGAAGTTGTTACCATCAAGCTTTTCAATGTTGAAAATATCACTATTGGCTAGTTACATTAGAAGTACCTGCCATTATATCTGCAAAAGATTTTGAAGTACAAGAGTATGGGATACTCTAAATATAGCAAAATAGCCCCAAAACTAAGCAAAAAGGAGGGCAAGATGTGGGGAACAAAAGGATATATAGATGCCTACAAACATTATCTAGTAGAGTACTCAACAAGGCATTTTTGCTCAAAGAAACTACTCATAAATAGTATTTAGCATTGCTATCCATGAAACTATAGTATGGCTATATATCAATAGGAAAATGACCAAAGGAGTAAGCTCTCGCTGCTTAGGAATATCCATGTAGCATTTCAAGATATATAGAATGCAACTAGCACTGTAGCAACCAAGTACCAAGTACTATCAAAGCATACAAAGTGTCTGATACATAAATGCATACAATCAATGCCTGTTAAGCATCCACTAGTAACAATCCATTGAAAATGATAGATATAGGGCATTCAAATGCTCAAAAGAAAATCAGTCCACAAGAGTCAATATGTAATAGAACGGTGTCTGTGTACATCAATTGGGCATGTGCATGAGCAAAAGACTCCCATTATCTCTAAAGAACTAGTCTCTGCAATAAAAAATACAAGTATCTCCCACTAAAAGTGAATTCAGGATGTCCAAGGGCTAAGCAAAGCTCACTATATAATGCTCATAGCATCCAAGCAACCAAGATACATGATAAATACATTTATGAGCATGTACATCCAATATGTCTCCAATCCGTAAGTGCAGGATCATTGAAGTAAATGTCCAAAGCCTAAGTACATCCAATAGAGCTCGAAATGCAAAGCTCAAAGTGCATCATTATCATATCTAGGCACATACATTAATGCCCAGCATCCGTATATAAGCATGTAGAGTGCTCAAAGCACTTGCATGCATTCAAAGCATAAAGTTTCACTATTAATAGTATGCTTATTGTCCAAACTATTGTTACAGTAATAAACCATTTAAAAATAAGATAAATGATCTCTATCCAATCTGAATAGCATCTGAAAGCATCCACGTAACTAAGATAAATGTCTTTTGCATTGGCGGAGAATGCATCATCTCCACTATTGCTTCCTTCTTCTCAAGCTTTCAGCCTTAACTCCTTCTCCATTAATAATGCACAAAACTCCTCAAAATTCAAAGCTTAAGGTCTCACTTGAGTATTAAGGGCAGTTACCCAATCCATCAAACTTTAGTGGACAGATCCAAAGACACCTCCTCGCGAGCTTCTCACTAGTCTTTTGTATCCTAGCACCAACCATCTAGTCACACAAATTCTTAATTCCAAGTGATGAATTATTTAGTTATCTCTCCTTCAAAAAACTTCTCTACTACTAGTTCATTCTCTAGGTTTTGAATCCTTGTTTGATTTCGTGTTTCAAACTGACTTCTCAATATAGTCCACACTTCTGATACCTTGGTTGTATGCTGAATCAAAGTCAAAACACTATCAAAACAACTTGTAACTAAGGCACATAGTGCATATGCATTCCTTCATTTCCAAGCTGGTAGAAGATATGAATTTGGAGGAATCATCACACTTGAATTTGATGGGTCAGGGGTCAGTTGTGGTTCTGGGTCAGCCCCCAACACCATCTCCAGTCCCTCATAAGAATTAAGGATTGTAGTGATTTTAAACTTCCACAAAGTATAGTTTGTACCATCTAACTTGCCTTCGTTGAAGGTTGGTGGAGAAATCCTCAGTGTTTGAATAGCTAATACAATAGCATCGCCTCCAAAACTACTTATTAATATGTCAGAACCACTTGCAGAAGTCGACATCGCTCCTCATTGCTATTGCAGCCTTTGTCTTTCATGTACTCTTTGATCCCTAGAGTCCCCTGGGCTCTAATACCATGCAAAAATTACACAGCGCGGTGAATAGAATTTGAGCAAGAGATAGAGAAAGAGAGGACATGACAGATAAGAGGAGAAAAAAAATTATTCAACTCCAAACAAGTTGATACAAAGATGGCTTTGTCTACTCGTGCGCTTCCAATGTGAAGCTTAGATGGCGACGGTCTAGACAAAATATATGTGAAGAGCTTAAGGCTAGCTGGAATAACTCTGATTGGGTGAAATCATGAAAGCTGTCGAGGGGTTTACCTTTTATAGCTTGTGAAGGCGGTCATGATGGATGACCTTCCATCTACACCTATGTTTGTTGACCTTCCATGTGCACATGTGTCTATTGGCCTTTCATATGCACCTCCACTAGTTGGCCAATGAATATTCCCTACCCCTAGTCAAGGGCTATATCCTCAACCCTCCAACCCAAAATAGGGGCCCTTGATAACTTCCTTACCTCGCAATTTGATGCAGTGTGTCTTGAGTTGCTATCAACTTTAACTACTCTGTTGTTTAACCCAAAGGCTAGAGACGCAACGGTCACCTTTCAACTATCCGGTCACATATACCTCGTCTAACATACAAGTCAAGACCCACCGATGTCTAAGCTTACACATCGCTTCTCCTCATAATGGGGGCCTTACAACTTTGAGCACCATGGATCATTGGTGGCACCTTATGAGGGTAGGGCATTGAGCATATCTAATAATTCAGTGGGATACGTCGGCTCCAACCTTGTGTTGCAATCTTAGTGGCATAATCAAATTGCATCTAAAAAATGAGAGAATAACAGTGAAATATGTAACTCACAATCAAAAGGGATTGATTTAATGAGTTCTATTGATGTACTTTAGATCAACAATGCATGTTTGGATACACTAGTATATCCTTATAAACAATAGTCATTGTTGCACCTTTTTACTTATGTCTTGTCATAGAAACTCCAAAATGTTGGAATACTTTAATGGGAGAACATTCTCCTAATACAATTAAGGCAATATAATTTTCTTGCAAGTGAAATGATTTTATCGTAGAGCAATATAAGTGTACCAATTGTCATGGGCATCTAGTGTCACACTCATTGCATTGATGGATATAGAGTTTGTTGTCGGGGATAAAGGTGCATGTGCCTTGCCACCCACATTTACTCATTATACATTATACTCGCACACCTATACATCACAGGTGGCGAGTGTCCATCATTATCACCTCATTCTTTATTCTTTCAATGACTATTGAATAAAGAGCTTGGAGACATATTATGACTATTAGAGTTTCCACCTATGGTATTAATCTCTCTTGCTCCATCCGCCATAGCTGTTGCTTATGCTTATGTGCTTCCACTCAGGCTCTACCTTTCAATTGGTATCAAAGCTTGGACTTGAGGGGCTTCATGGATCATTTGCTTTAGATCATGAGAAGAAGCTTTAGCTCGATGCTTCATGGCAACCATTGTTTCTTTCTCTTGAGGTTTGCATTAAGTCTTTCCTTCTCCCCAACTTTTTCTAGGATTTTCAAGGAGTTTCATATGGCTTAGCTAAGCCATGTTGAACGCTTGTTGAGTTGAGAAGCGTCCATCTATCCATTTTGAATGGATAAAAAGCATGTTGCAGAAGTCGTGGACAACTATGGTAACTTGACATACTTTTGTATTTTGGCCATAACTTTTGCATATGATATTGGATTTATGTGTTCTATAGCTATAAACAAAGAGTACAACAAGAGCTGCAAATTTAGCACTTAGAGAGTTGTTTCTATATGTAGTTTTTAGTTCTCTATTTTACACAAAACAAAATAGTTTTGGTTTGAATAGCAAGCATTTGATTAGTTTATGCTCTATTAATGCTTATGGGGAATGTTTGTATTGCTCGAAAAATACATTGATGCACTAAAAAGGATTTTGGATTGAGTAGAGCTTGATTACCTTAGTCATTGAAGTGTTTGTTTATGTAATAATAGTTTGGAAAGAAATTATACAATAGTGAGCTTCATGCTTTGAATGCCTACTGTGCCTAGATGATATTTCTACTATGCTACATATCTACATGTCTAACATTGATGTATGAGCCCATATATCGTTATGGCATGCTCTAATACTTGGATTTGAACTACATTTGATGTGCTTGGGCTTTGGTTAGTTGTTTTGAGCTTACATGCTTACTCACTTACATATTTTGGAACTTCATTAGACACACATATTCTTACATGTATTTGTGCTTGGGCTTCCCGAATCCTTTGATGTATATATCTTGAGCTTTATTTGCTCACTTTGCATTTTTAATTGCTTCCAATGGGAGGCACTTGTATTTACTTGGCAAAGCTTGGTTCTTTGAGACAATGGAACCCTTGGTTCATATATATGCTCTATTCTATGCTATTGGACGTAGTTACCTTTGCTCGTGGACCTTGCTTGTGGACTGAATTGATTTCATATGCTTTGGACACCGCCACTTACCTCTGTCAACAAATTCTTAGTAATGTATATATGCACATTGGCTATGTACTGAGTGCCATTGCTCTTTGCTCAATCTGCATTGATCAATCTCTACACTTGCTCTTTGGATATTCTACATACATGATGTACGTACTTATGGGATGTATGGTTTACTAACACTTTGAGTTCGTGACAGTTCTTTGGTAGTAGTCATCTATGCTCAATCACTGATAGTTGCATTCTTTGTATCCTGATTGCTACCCAAATATCCCTAGCAGTGGGAGCTTGCTTTCTTGGCTATTTGCCCAAAGTTGGATTGACATACATTGCTATCTTTATTTCAGCATTATAGTAATTACAATTTTCAACATTCTTTTGGAGAGAAAATCATTTGTTTTAGCACTATATTGATTGTAGTTTGTGGATATATATATATCCTTATTTGTCCTTGCCCTTTTTCCCAACCTTTTGTATGTGTTTTGGGACTACTTTACTGAATTTACAATAGCTCGTCATCTTATCATTTGTAGACATTTGTAGTCATTTATGATAGGTTTATCAGTAGATGGTGCTATTTTCAATATTGAAAAGCTTGATGGCAATAAATTTCAATATTGGAAGACACAAATATGGCAAGCCTTGGTGCAGAAGAGGTAGGTTAAGCCATTGAAGTTAAAGGGCATAAAGCTCGAGCTTTATGATGCAGAGGATTGGGCAAAACTTGATGAGCCTTGTAGATCTGGTGCACAGATCGGATGCCGTAAGCACGCGTAGTGAGCGTCAGAAGGTCCCCAGGAACAAAAGAACTCTACTTTTTGCACAAAACTCAATGTAGAAAGCATGCATGACATGAACAAGAGACCAACTGGGTGCAATCTCCCCTCCCCCCCATGCCTTGTGTGAGCGCTCCACAAAGCATGTATTTTATGTATTAATCATCTTCAAGCTCAAATAATAGCCCAAATTACAAAATAGCACGCTTTTGGCTTTTGAGTTTGCTTTAGTGCCAAGTAGAAATAAAGCTAATGGGCGGGCGCCCAAGAAGTCAGGCATACCCAATACAATGTCCAAATACAAATATCTAAATCATGTGCCCATGCGCATACAAAAATAATAAATAAATATCAAACGCCTTAATAAATATGTGCGACAAAATATAGGCGCCATGCCTAAGGTATGCGCCCATCAAAATATAGATGATAACTCGAATACACACTATCCTCCAATGCTTTCTGCCGTCACTGCTGCTATCTTTACACATCAACTGAAGCATTCACAATTGTTAGTAAAATAATACAATTAAATCGACAAAAGTGAATACCTAGCAGTCTTCAGCTACATAAATAAATCAATTGGTTAGAAATCAATCATAACCTTAATTTATCACGAGTACGCACTCTAAACTCATAAACGTTTATTAATTTAATATGTATTTTGCGAAATCACTCGCTATGGAATCACCCATGTACATACTAAATTAACAAAACACCCGAAAAGGATAGGCGTCCCCATCGACTTCTCGCACAAAGAATCCACTTTGTGTATGAGCCCCGATAATAAAAGTTTACGAAATCCACCGTGTAATATGGCTCCTGGCATCAAGATCTACTATCATTCTATTATTATCAAAGTAGGTATATCTTAATGTCATTGACATCAAGGGCGATGCTTATGCATTATGAAAAAATATTTGTGATATTATTAATAAACAAAGTTCTACATCTTAGTTATATTGGTTGAAGAAACTTGTGAACCTTCACATGATGAAGGGTATGGCTATGTCTACTCATTTGAATGAGTTTCGTTCCATTTTTAGCCAATTTGTATCACATGGCATTCAATTTGAAGATAATATCAAGTTTTTGTTCTTGCTTATCACATTGCTTGAGTCACGGGACACCTTTCGTACTAGTATATGTGCTTATTCGCCTTAGGATGGTTTTAAACGTAGTAATGTAGAGAGTACTCTACTGAGAATGAGAGGTTAACAAAAATAACATTATGTATCTTGCACTTCTCATGCATTGATTATTAGAGGCAAAAATGGTGGTAATGGGAGTAATAATATTGGTATAGACTCTCAACCCAACAAGGGCAAGTCTCAGTCTCATGGACAATCTCGCAGTCAATTCCGCTAATGTACATCCTCTTTGACATTTTATTATTTTGGGCAGTAGGATCATATTTAGCTATAGTGCCATAAAATACACAATGATAGGCACAATGAGCAAGGCAATGGGAAAGCTCATGATAATGAAAAGTTTGATGATCAGAGCATTGTAATACTACTCAATTAATCGATGCTTCATTTACTTACTTTTAGTGTTGGCTACTGGGATATTGCATTGGATATTATTGGCATTGGGGATATTAGATTATAGTTTGCTTCGAGCAGCTCTTTTATTTTGCATAATGTACATCATATATTGGCTATGATTAAAATCCTATTCTTAGTTGGACAATTGGATGGTGTAGGATATCATGTCTCTTTTGGAGATTCTGCATGGAAGATAACCCATGGTCACCTTGTTTTGCTCGAGGTGCCAAGGTTGGTAGCCTCTATTCTTTGTTTGTATCTAGGTTTGTTGACCATGTATTGGCTATGTTAGACTTACCACATGTATCTTTATAGCATCATCACCTTAGACACATGCATTTGGAAATAATGAAAATACTTACTCGTTTGTAGTATCTTTTGTACTTGATTTCTCGCATTTTGACTCATGTGATCATTGTCTTTATCGTAGACAGACATATAACACTCATAAAAATTCTAGCTCTATGCGCATGGGTGAGCCTTTGTCCCTTTGCATTATGATATATGTGGTCCCATATCCGGTCAGTCATTGGGTGGTGTGAAGTACTTTGTGACATTTATTGATGGAAAAATAAGATATTCTAGCTACATTTTAGTGCTTTGTTGCTCTTGTTGAAAACCATTTTAGGTATAGGCTAAAATGCCAAAGGTCTAACAATGGGGATGAATATGTCTCTAAGGCATTTGAGCAATTTTGTGATGAACGGGGTATTGAGTATCAGTTAACCATCCCTTCCACCCCACCCCAAATGGTATTACAAAGTGCATGAACAATACTATTTAAGAAAGAATCCATAGTATGCTTAGTTAGGTAGGCTTACCACAATACTTTTGAGCAGAGGCAGTTACTTTTGTCATGCATCCCATCAATAGATCTCCATGCATTGTTCTTGGTTGTCAAGTAATAGAGGAGATATGGTTTGGAAAACCTCTGTCGTATGCTCATTTGAGGGTCTTTGGATACGAGGCTTTCTGCCACATTTCTAAGGACAAGTGCAACAATTTTGATTTGAAGTCTGTCAAATGCATATATTCTTAGATATGGTTATGTAAGTGAGATGGGCTATTGCCTTTGGGATCTACAAGCTTGGAAGGTTATCCACCAAAGCCATGTTGTTGTATTTCATGAAGAGGATGCATAAGTAGCTTGAGCAAGTAGTTGAGGTACGTAGGTGGCCTTTTCAAGAGGAGCCTCTTGTTATAGTATAGCTAGCCCCAATGAGACAGCCTATTGCAATTATTGATGAAGTAGTTGTCCACAATCTGCTCATTATGTATGATAATGTTATTGAATAGGGAGGACATGCCATATAAGTCCCACAAGCAAGTTATAGTCACTCTGTTAGAGCTTCATGTCCTCCTAATCGCTATGAGCCCTCTATGGATTATGTCATTGGTAACAGACTTTGCTAAGTTATTCATCTACAAGGAGACTATGAGCATATGTGATTTTCATTATTGGTAGAGGGCTATATAGTCTAAGTTTAAATCATCGTAGAAGAACCATACATGGGACTTAGTTTCCTTGCCTAATGGAAAAAGTGCATTGCTATGCAAGTGGGTGTACGAGCTAAAGAGTATCTGTGGTCACCTTGAGCCAATGTATAAGGTTAGATTGGTTGCAAAGGGTTTTAAGTAAGAGTATGGTATTGACTTTGATGAACTGTTTTCTCTCGTAGTCAACTACTCTATACTTGGTCTTGGCCTTTAGCTCAGTTGAATTTGGATCTTTATCAAATGGACATGAAGATGGCTTTCTTATATGGGAACTTGTATAACGAGATTTATATGTAGTAGCTTGAGGGCTTTGTGGAGAAAGGTAGGAAACACCTAGTGTGAAATTTGAAGAAGAGTCTTTATCGACATAAGTAAGCACCTAGGAAGTAGTTACATAAGATTGATGCTTTTATGCATTTGCATGGGCATTCCTGTAGTGATATAGATCCGTGTTTATACACAAAGAAGGCCATGATGGTAGCCTTATTATTTTGGTGCTTTATACTGATGATATGCTTGTAGAGGGGAGTGCTCATGTTGAGCTAAATGCTTTAAAGACTCATCTCAAGAAGAGCTTTGAGATGAAGGACATGGGATAGACCTCACACATACTTGGTATGCCCATTACACGTAATTTCTCTAAGGGACTTCTCTACTTATTCAAGAAGAATTATATCCACAAAGTACTTGAGTGGTTTCATATGCAAGATAGTAAGCCTATTGGCTATCTTTTACCTTCTTATGCCAAGGTTAGTATGCATCCATAGTGGGCCTGATGTATCCTATAATAGCCACTCATCCAGACATATCATTTATAGTGGGAGTTGTGACATGTTATATGGCCACACTTAGCAGATGGCATTAGGATATCGTGAAGGGGTATCATAAGATACCTGAAAGGCACAATAGATATGCATATTTGCTATAGTAGCCAATATATAGGAGTCATGGGTTACATTGACTTAGATTATATAGGACATGTAGACAAAGAAAGTCCACCTCTGGGTATCTCTTTACCTATGCCAGAGGTGCTGTCTCTTGGAGGTCTAGGGTGTAGAAATGCACAGCCTTATCCACTCCAAAGGTTGAGTATATTGTAGCCACTGAGACTTGCAAGAAGGCCCTATGGGTAGGCCGTCTAGTTGCAAATCTTGCTATGACTATGACTCCTATACTACATTTGGATTCGATGAGTGTCATTTTGTTGGCACATAATCCGATATTCTATGCGAAGACAAAGCACATTGATGTGCGTTATCACTTCATTAGGGAGGTGGTAGAAGACAAGTTTATTGAGTATGTATAGATTCCTATGGATACGAATCCTATTGATCAGCTCACTAAATGTGGGAGCTTTCGCTCAACCGCCAAGACCCTCGGAACGCTTATTCTTTCAAGCATTTCAAGCGAGCTCTAATGGCTATCTCTCACCTAGCCGACGCGCCATCGATCCTACGAGTGTAGTGAGCTTACCTTGATGCTCGATCGAGTACCCTCCTCTCTCTTGCACTCCGGTAGCTCCACGATCCTAGATGCTAGCTCAAGCATCCTCAAGCCTCCTCCATCTCCAAGCTCCATCCTCCATAGCCGCGCGCGCAAGAGAAGAGAAGGGGAGAGAAGAGAAGAAGAGGAGAGGAGATGGTGAAGAGCTTCACCCTCTTGATCCCTCACCCTCACACACACTCACTCCCTCACACTCCCTCTCTTAAGAGCACACACAAGCAAGAAGGAGAGAAGAAGAGAGGAAGAAGAAGACTCCTTTTGCCAGACACCAAAGAATGAGCTTTCCATTCACTTTTCAACTTTATATACAAAGCCCTAAATCCTTTTTGGGTGGTCATCCCCTTTTTTCTCTTTTGCATGGCCGGCCATAGCCTAGGCCCTCTTTCCCATTGTCCTTCTATCTTCCTAGCTTCCTTTCCACCGCCCATCTACATTTACAAATTGCATGGGTGAGAGCTTGGCGCTCTTTTACAAGATTTCAGGGTGCGCCTTTTTATTTTAAAATGCGCCTTTCCCCTTTTGTATTTGCCTTGGCCTTTTAAGGTTGCCCTTGCGCTTTTGGCATTTTCTCCTATTCTTTCTTCAGTCGGGCTACCTTTTTTCCGCCTTTGCCCTGCGTCCCTTTTATTTCCTTTTGCTTTCTTCGTGTTGGGGCTAACATTACCCCCCTCCTAACCAAGTGCCAGTCCCATGGCACTGTGGTGGGACATGGTGGCAAGTCAGGTCGGCTGTTAGGTGGAACAAGTAGGTGGGTGGTTAGGGGTGATGACCCGGAGAGGGACTAGCATGCTTTAGGCTCCATGAAGACACTCGGCCTGTCACACGGTTGTGGTGCTGGTTACGTAGTCGCTTGTCTTTAAGGATGAGAAACTCTTGAAGCAATAAGCAATCCCTTAGGATGATGGTATTGGAGGGATTTATTTTGGAGAAAACCCCTCGAATGCTGTTTTCCCTTGAAAACCCATGGTTTCTATTGAAGATCCTTGTCGTTGAGTTGAAGGTCTTCAGGCTTGTGGAATCGATGGGCGATCTGTGGAGCTTTGAAGCGTTGGGCCTGGATAGTTGGATGATGCAGTTCCAAGATCTATGCTAATGGCAGGTCTACCTTGACCTAGTTCGATCATGGTGGCCATCAGCAGGTGGATGGCTGGGTGCCGGCACGTGTGGGCCATTTAAGGGTGCCGTGGTGATCGTCTTTCACGGGTAGTCATCCCTTGAGAGTCGATCATAGCCTGCAAGAAAAGTTGTGCACTCCCTAAGGGGCGTGCCTACTTGCCGTGTAATGTGTGGTGGTTGTGGCAGTGGAACTGGGAGATGGGTCTAACCTTGGGCAGGCCCTTGGTAATGTCCCACACTTGAGGACCCAGTTCGTGTTTCATTGAAGGTGCGGTGCACTCTTAGGGTGACAGGTCTGGAAGTCCTGCCCTTGATGTGCCCTAAGCGTGAAGTGGTGGAGGGGGCTAGGGAGATCCCTAGGTGCATTTTTATTTTTATTTTTTGAGATGAGACATAGGCCCAAGTATCTTAGTCGGAATGAGGAGGAGAAGGTGGGCGGAGGGACTTGCTCAAAAATTGGCGACTGCATGTAATTCTTTAGATTCATGCGGACGTGTAGGGAGGTAGTGGAGAGAAAGGGGTGGTTGCATCTAGTGAACTGGCTGTCGTTCATGTCCTCTAGGAGGGCTAGGCAAAAAGAGGGAAGGAGAGTAGCCCTCATCATGAGACGAGCCATGGCACAATTATCTATAACATTAGGGTCGAAGAATAGGGGAGGCAGGCCACGCTCTTGTGTAGTCGAGTCCTACTTAAGAAGTAGCCTAAATAGCCTAAGATAGTTATAGGTGGTTATAAAAGCGGGGTCAGGACATGAGGAAAAGTCCACAAGGAAGCGCATCATAGACTCGTCTAGGCTTTCTGCGGTAAAAAGAAGGGCGTTGTCGAAGGATGCTGCAGTGGAGTTATAAATGACGGGAAAGTCATAACGCCCGTGGAGGGTGGCATCAAAATCTACGCCTACCCTTCGAGGGTATGCCATATAAGTAGGGTCGTTCCGCTCGAACGACAGGGTATTATAAAAAGCCATCCAGGTGAGCATGCTTATGTCGCATACTTGTCTCCTCCACAGGGGTTGGTCTCTATAGTTTTGTACAGTGTGGGGGATTTCAAAAACTTTATCTTGCAAGTAGTAGTTGGCCGCTTCGGTGCCCCAAGAGGTTGGGGTCTTTTCCCGCTCTTCCAGCCATTTTTTCCCTAGCCGGCCACCGACCGCGATCACCTCGTCCATCATTTTGAGAGGCAGGACCCTCCGCAAACTGTTGGGTAGGAGGAAACTGAAGGAGAATGGCTCCTTTCCTAGTTCCTGCACCTCCCACACCACCAGTTCTGCGTGGAATCCCGCCGGGAGATCATCTAGGCACAGAGGGAGAGGCGCAGACGGTAGCATGGCTGGTTTGGCTCTCAGCTTCTGTATGGCCTCCTCAACCAGCTTTTTTCGCCTTTCTTTAGAGATGGCTTTTCTTTCTGCAAGTTGGATCTGCTTGTGGCAGGTCTTGGGCCTGTGGCAAGGGGGGTTGCGGGACCACGTCTTCCGTGAAGCGATTCACATCGATTTCCAGCTCTGCTTCCTCCCCTTGCCATTCTGAGTGTATTGCTTCTTCATCGAACTCGAGGGCATCTATTTCCTGGGAGGTTAGGCTGGCCCTCGTCAGGTATTTCCGCTGTTCCTCCAGACCCAGCTTAACCTCCATTGGTAGTGGTGGCATCTGTAGTCCAGCGTGTAGGGCTCTGCTTGCCATGCCGAGCTTCCTCTGCACTGCTTCCAGAGGCTCTCCTTGTGCTGTGTGGGTGGCATCCAAGATGGTATCGAGGAAGGTCTTCTATTGAGCATTGAAGGCCACTTGGGCTGCCTCTGCCTTGCTCTCCGCGATGATTTTCTCTTTTTCTGTTAAAGCAAGGTGGCGCGCCAGTGTCTTCACCCTCCTCTCGTTGTGCGCGGCCCACTCCTCTTCCCTTTTGTTCATCACTTCCAGGCCCTCCCCTTGTCTTAAGGTCAGCATCATGATTTTCTGTCCATAATCCTCTAGTTCCCTGACTAGCCTCTCTTGTTCTTGTCGTTCAGAGGTCATTGATCTGTTAGGCGCTTGAGCTCCTCCTCCTACTCCTCCATGCCTCGTTGCCTTTCTTCGTCCCTAGCACTTAGCTCCACCTTGAGTGCATCCACCTTAGCAGCTTTCGCAGTAAGCTCCTAGTACTACACTATTAGAAGCTTGTGCCCTCTTTGCATGCTTACTAACTCTTGCATCTCATTTTCGAGTAGCTGCCTCCAATGTTCCTCCCTCTCATCCCTAGCCTTCAGTTCCTGTTTCAGCTCTACAATTTCGCGCTGCTGCAAGGCTACCATTATTGTCTTGTCCAACTGGAAGGCGGCCATGGTTTCCTTCTCGACTGCCAACTCAGCCACGGCTGTTTTGTGTTCCTCCTTCGCTCTCTCCAACTGAGAGAGCAGTTCAGCGACGTATTTATCATAATTAGCCGGTGGCATCATCGTTGCGTGAATAGGCGAGGTGGAGGCTTCGACTTTTTGCTTTTTGGACTCTTGCCTGGACTCTACATCCGTGGCTGGCCTTTTCAGTCTTGTGGCTATAGTTTCTGTGCTCTGCCCCTGGCCCATTTCTTTGTTGATAAAATACTGCATCCACGCCACGAAATTTGACACATCTGCACTAGTGGGGATGCTGGGGGTGATGGTGGTGAGTTCCGCGGGAGGTACCAGGAGGGTAGGGATTGGATGGAGTGGGGCCTTACCTTTGCCTTCGGAGACTGGAGGTGGCACGAACTCTGGCACCTATGTGTTGGATCCAGGGCCCTCTTCTCTGCATGGGCTCAGGTTCCTTAGTTCGTCTGCTCGGCACTGTTGTTCGATGGACCGTCGTGTGGCCTCCACCAGGTCCTCCTCCTCTTTCCTTCACAGCTCCTCCTCTTCTTCCTCCACTTTCCTCCTCCTTTCCTCCTGCCTTTTCTTTTGCTCCTCCTGTTTTTTCCCTTTCTGTTCTTTTTCCCTCCTTTTCTCAGCTTCAGCTTCTTGTTTTGACACCTCCTTGGCTTTCTACAACTCATCTCTTTCCCTCTACTCCTCCTGCTTTTTCATTCTCTCTCTCTCTCTCTTTTGCTTCTTTCAGGGATTCCTTCTTCGCCCTTTCCAAGTCTTCCCTTTCTTTCTTCCTGCCTTCATCACCCTTTTTCTTCCCCTACGCCGCCTTTTTCTTCGTTGTCCTGATTGCCTTCTTACTAGTTTGTCCTTCCCCTTCTTCTTCTGTTTCTGTTCTGTCGGTGGACCTGTCTTTGTCCTGTCGAGGGGGTGACTTCTTCGGCGTTTCTCCTTCTCCCTCCTCCGGCTCCTGTGCTGCCTCCTAAATGAGTGTAGTCAAGACTCCTCCGTAGCTGATGAAAGAGGCCTTGGAGGAGGCTTTCTTCCTTTCCGTCACCTTAGAAGCCGGAGATTCTCCTCCTGTTGGTGCACTTCCCAGGGCTAGTGCTTTGGCCGCTTGATCGATAGTCTTCCGCACGTAGCCATTCCAATCCACCTCATCTAGAGTGTGGGCTGCTACATTCTCCAGCATTGGCACACTAATCTGATGCATTAAGGAATTGTAACGTTGGCTGGAGAAGAGCACGTGCACCAACTTGGCCTGCAGCCTGGCATCAATGTCAGGGATGTCTTGGATGCTTATGCCGTCGTTCGTGAGTACCTCTTCCTTCTTCATTTTCAGCAGGGCATAAACATCCCTTTTTTGCCACCTTTCTATCCTAGGTACCAATCCCAGAGTTTTTTCCACCAAGACTGGGTCCAATCGGACCTGTACCTTCTTTGCGCCCTCTCCTTGGCCTACTGGTACAATGCCCCCTTCCTGGTCCGAATTGTATGTTCTGAGGAATTCTACGCATTTGAAGTGATCCGGCTCCTGTGAGAATTTTTCAATGTACTTTGTCAGGTTGCACTGTTCCACCACCCTTCTGGTTGCCCCCTCCTTCGCCACCACGACTCCGATGTTGTGGATGGTTTGGAACTTGAGCTGGCCGAAGGCGCGGTTCTCCAATTGGATGCAATATAGCTTCCTTTCCTCGTCAGTGAATGGGAGTCGATGGGCGCGGTCTTGCTGCGACATTTTCTGCTCTTGCCATAATTCGTAACTTCCGTTAGTATTTTTCACATTTTTAAACTCTTGACTGAATTTTTGGAAGCCATTTTTCTCATACTAATGCTTATGTATTTCACTACTTTTACTTTACCATACCCCCTTTTTATTCATTTTCTGTCTAATTCCTTTCACCATATACCCCACATACATACCCACCTTTCTTCCGACTGAGAGAAGAATCCTTCCTAGGATTGGGAGTTAAAGGGTGGTGTTGGTCCTATTGAGGTAGGACTTTACGTGTGAAGAAGTCACGTGTAGAATCTTGGGTTATATTCCAATTGCGCATGACAATCAAGAGCAGCCAGTTGGATAGAGACCTGGGAGATGTAGGTCAAGACATCATGACAGAGATCCCCAATATTAAGGCGGATGGCGACATGTAATTCCTCTTTGGTGAGGAGTTGATCAATATAGGGGTGGGCGAGCACATGGTCATCCAATTGTTGATTTCGGGTGATGGCCAAAACCCTAAACGAGATGGGTGCCACATAAGTGGGGTCGTATTCAATGGTTTTGATTGCCCTGCGTTGCTCAGCATTGGTCATTATTCGGCAACCTTGTTTCTCCCATTGGATTCTCAGAGCAAACCACTGCTGTAAGAATGTGGAGGGCGAGCTTGCCATCTGTAGGAGCTCGTGCATCTCGTGTTCAGGAACAGAACGGGGAGGCTTTCGATATGAAGGGACTAGGCGTCTAAGGGCCGCTTGCTCCTTTGAGATTTCATTGTTTGCTATTAGTTCGGCAAGTGCGTATTCCTCCCAAGTGCATGGTAATGCACGAACCTCCGAAGCAAGGGTTATGTCAAGAAGGCCTAGGTCTAGCCTCTCATAGCTTCTAGCGAATGTGGTGAAAGTGTCATCCAACATTCTGATGCAGGTTATCAAGTCATCCCCAGAGGTCGCGGCAAGGTCCTTAGCCAAGGAGAGGAAAGCTCGTATCGCGTATGAAGGTTTAAGACCTGCTGGTGGGGGTGGTGCAACTGGACTGGATAGTGGTGACTCCCTCATTGGTGTCACAGGTTGGGCTTTGCACTCCGAAGCACCTTGAGGTGCTGCAGGAAGCTTTGGGGGCCTGGGGGTTGGGCTGGGTTCTGAGTGAGTAGTCATAGGGCTTTTAAAGCCCTCTGGATTAAGCAGGTTTAAGGCTTGTGGCGTTTGCTTTGGTCGATAGATGAGCTGAGGCTTACTAGCCACAGCTGGCAATGGCGTGCTGATCATGTGCTGGGTACCGTGTGTGCAAGCCTTCCGCTCTAGGGTGATATCACTTGTAGATGAGCTTTTTAGCCGGCCATTTTTAGGCACCCAAATCCAGGCATTGCCCTCGTAGTATCCTTGTGTCTGCAAAAGATCCTTAGGAATCCATCGGGCCGTGGTTGTTTGTCTATGGCAATAGCGTCTATACTGCCTCCTAGGGTGGAACGGCTGATGTTTCTGGCGGTTAGGGTCTGGTTTGGGTGGTGTACCCGAATGTGGTTCCTATTGTTTTGGTACCCACATAAGTCTGGACTCCTTGGCCTTGTGAGCATACTTGGCGGATTTGGGCCTGGGGTCGAGTGCGTGGCACAAAGCCACAGGTTTCTCTAGTTTAGACTAGGGCTGGAGCGTGGTCCTAGGGGTTTCTACCGGTGGTGTCGTGATGGTGGAGGAATCATGACAGCCCTTGCTGAAGGTTTTCACTATACGGGTGTTGCCGATGGCAAGATGAATGCGGTTTAGGTTGTAATCCACATTATAGTGCGTTAGCTTCTTGAAGGTACGACCCAATAGTGACACATTACCGGCTGCTTTAGTGTTAGGCAACACATGGAAGAAGGCTGGTAAACTTTCAGTCTCGATGGAAACAAGTACCTTGCACTTCCCCAGGAGTGAATAGGCAATACCCCCAAACGGGGTGAGGTTGGTATTAGTGGGCTGCAGCGTCGGTTGACCAATGCGTGTCCAATGGTCATGCATCAAGATGTTGTAGTCGGCCCCTTCATCAATCAAGGCATCGAAAGAATACACCGCGCATGCTGTGACTGTGATTCGTAGATACACCGGTGCCACTACTTCCTTGTCCTGATCTGTAAGGTCGGTTACAGTTGCCATGCGGACGTTCAGTGGGGCTTCTAGCATGGGTGGCTCATGTAATGGATGGGAAGGAGGATAGTACTTCTTTACGCGGCTACCATTAAAAAAACCGACTCCTTCACCGTCAAGTGTCTCCAACTCAACATTCCCAGTTCTACCAATCATGCGTACTCTAAAAGGCCCTAGTCCTCGGAATTCATCTTCTGTTTGTGTCCTTTTACTGAGTATAGCAGAACAAGATCCCCTTGTTCGAAGTCTCGCTGCTTGACTTGCTTGTCAAACCACATCTTTCGTCGAGCCTTCTCGCAAATGAGCGCGTGGGTGGCTAGAAGACGAGTTTCTGATAGGCGTTCCAACTCGGTCAGGTGTTGCATCCATGCTTCATTTGCTTTCCATCGTTCTTGGAGTGCTATTATCAGGCTAGGGACGAAGAATTCTATTGGTAGAATTGCTTCAGTCCCATAGGTCAGCCTAAAGGGGGTTTGACCAACGGCCATTTTATAAGCTGTGCAGTAGGCCCACAAGGCTGCCATCAACTTGTTGTCCCAGTCGCTTCTTGAGGCTGGGACTACTTTAGTCAGGATGTTAATAAGAATTTTGTTAGTTGATTCTGCCTGGCCATTAGCCTGAGGGTAGTATGGCAAGGATTTGTGATGGATGATAAGAAAGGTGGATAGGAGATGTGCTATCACTTCGTTGATGAAGTGTGTGCCTTGGTCGCTAACCAATTCGATGGGGCAACCGAAGTGCGAGATCACTTGCTCCCATAAGAACTTGGCAGTCGTTCTAGTGTCGTTTTTTCGTGTTGCTCTTGCCTCTGCCCATTTTGTGAGGTAATCCGTGGCCACCCGATGTACTTGGCTTGTGAGTACTGCGCTACGGGGCTGATTGGTCATATGAAGTCAATTCCCCATTTTTCGAAGGGTTGGCGAGCAATAATTGGGGTTAACTCCATTTGATCCTTACGAATTGGAACTTTTGCCCACTGGCACTTGTCACAATGCTTGACAAATCGCTTGGCGTCGCGGAAAAGTGCGGGCCACCATAGTTGGGACTGCAATATATTCCGTGATGTCGTGTCCCCGCTAAAGTGTCCACTTGCAATGCCGCTATGCGCTTCTGAGAGCACATCATGCATCTCGTATTCACACACACACCTACACAGCAATCCGTCTTGCCCCAACCTATAGAGTTGGCATGCAATCAGCTGGTAGGGCTGGAGCTTCAAGATTAAGCGCCTAAGTCGTGCCTTTTCTATTGGTCGCTCAGGTAGTCCGTGCTCAAGCACTTGGACTATGTCATCTGCCCAGTATGGCGTCAGATCAGCCTTAAATAGGTCTCTCTCTCTGGACAGGTGGAATAAGTGGGCGTCAGGTAACTCGTCAATGATGCCTTGTCCAGCTGCTTCTCCTATGGGTATACAGGACATGTGATCATCCATGTAATGTTGTTTTCCCTTTCGTACCACCACAGAGAAATCGAACTCCAGGAGTAGGAGGAGCCATCGAGCTATGCATCCTGTAGCACAAGGTTTGTTCACTAAGTAGAGCAGGGCTTGATGGTCCACGAAGAAAATGAAAGGTGTGGCCAATAGATAGTGCCGGAATTTCTTCACGGCAAACACCATGGCTAGTCCCTCCCTTTCTGTTGTTGAATAATTCATCTCCGTCTCAGCGAGTTGTCTGCTAGCAAAGCTTACTGGGTAGTCCAAGTTATGCTCACCCGGTTGGCACAACACTACTCCCACGGCAAACTTAGAGGCGTCAATGTGTACGTGGAAGGTAATGGTCCAGTCCGGGGCTCGTAGAATCGGTGCCATTGTTAGAGCCTTTTTCAATTGTTCGTACGCCCGTTGGCATGCTTCTGTCCACTCGAAGACGATTAGTAGCTTGTAGTATGGCCTAGCGATCAGTGCGTAGTTCAGTACAAACCACCGATAGTATCCTATGTGACCTAAGAAGCATTGAACTCCCTTGTAATTACTTGGGGGTGGAAGGTCAACGATAACCCTGACCTTCAAGAAGTCCGTGGCAATGCCATTCTTTGACACCACGTGTCCTAAGATGCATCCGTGCTTCACCCAAAACTGACATTTCAAGGGGTTCAGGGAGAGGTGATATAAGCGACACTGTTCAAAGACCGTGCGGAGTTTGTCTAGGTGTTCAATCTAGGTCGAATGGACACACAGATCATCGACAAAGACCTCTAACTCCTTGCGAAGCATGTCCTTGAATATGGTGCACATGAGGCGTTGAAAGGTGGCGGGGGCATTGGTTAACCCAAAGGGCATGACTACGTACACAAAGACGCCCCACTCAGTGGCAAAGGCGGTCTTGTTCCTGTCTGCCGGATGCACTTGCACCTGGTTGTACCCTGAGAAGCCATCCAGAAAACTGTAAGCTTCCTTGCATGCCACCCTCTCAAGCATGTGCTCGGTGTACGGCAAGGGGTAGTTGTCTCTCTTCATAGCAGCATTCACCTTCTTGTAATTGACGCACACTCGAATCTTGCCGTTCTTCTTCATCACAATGACTATGGGTGACACCCAGTCTGTGTGCTCAATTTCGTAAATGAATCCAGCTCTCATCAGCTTGTCGATTTTCTCTTTGACAACATGAGCGTGCTTTGGATTCATGGGGTACGGTCGCTGCTTGATCGGTGTTGCATCCGACATCATGGGTATGTTGTGAGTCACAACACTTGAATCTACCCCTCGTAGCTCTTCTAAGGACCAAGCAAATACGTCTATGTACTCCCGCAAGAGAGCGACAAGACTCAACTCTTCTTCACTAGTCAAGTCCTCGGCAATGAACACTGGTCGGGGTACTTTCCCTTCCAGGGCTAGGTTTACCTCCTTAACCTTGGCTGGCCCTTTGATTGGTTCGCTTGTTTGCCCTTGGCGCTTGGCACCTAGCAGAACCACTACCCTATCCCCTTTTTTGAATTTAGTGAAGCGTTTAGGAAGGTCCTGTGGCTTTCGTTGTTCCTCTAATCGTGTATCCTTGGGACGCTTTGCCTTATCATGCCTTAACCGTCTGCACCTCGGGTGGACGGGTAAGTCCCCCTTGGTGCGTCTGGTCATGGGCGGCCTGGGGATTTCTGGGTCGCTATCAAAAGTAACTTTCGATTTAGAGTCAAACCCTCCATTTTCACTAGAAGAGGTGGTCTCCCCTGGTGGCCGTAGTTCAGATGGCGATTCGGTTCTAAGTATTGATGTCGTTCCTGGTTGGGCTAGGCCGGCTTGCTCAAGGTCTATGGCTCCTATGCATTCCAACCAAGCACGATCACATTTCATGCACACGACTCCTTGGTCCATTCTAAGGGCCTGTTTTTTCTGCGGCTTGTTGGCGTCTGCCCGTATCTGCTCAATTTCTCATCCTTTAGTGTCGTACTCTATGGTATCCACTTCACCCTCGCTTTCATCGCCGAAGGATTGGCAGTCTTCGTATTCATCACATGAATCTTTGTCACTCGATTGCTCATCGTCTCCCAAGGCTTGCTCTGCCTCGTCTCGTTGGTCGGGAACCAAGGCCTAATTATACATGAGGTTCAGCTCGTTCACCCTGGTCCACTGCCACTCGGAATCCTCCATGAGGTCCTGGAGCGGCTTGAAGTTGCCGGCTGAGTTGCCCGCTAGTTGGTCCGTTAAGTATTCCAGTATTCCTTGGAGTTTCCTTTTGTTGGAAGGAACTTGGAAGGTAACAGGCTTAGGCCCTCCATGGAGGCTTGCTGCCATCATGTAGAGTGGCGCAGGAAGTGTTCCGTTTGTCTTGCCGACCATTTTGATGGCCTGCTCGTATGCCTCCTGGTCAGAGAACGGCAGGTCAATTGTAGCGAGAACGTGCATCCAATCCTGCTCATCCTCTGGGTACGGGATATACTTGGTCAAGGACTCATAGGGCTTCTTGACCTGAGTGTTCCCTTTGAGCATAGCAAAGATGGCGTCCAGGTCGACTGGTGAGGTCTTCCAAGTGTCCATCTCTATTCGTACAGCGTTAGTTCTATTGCCAAGGAAGATCAAGCCGTTACCCCAATCTTCGATGGCTCTAGCGTTGCGCATCCAGGGTCGGCCTAACAGGACATCATAGTCCACTCCCTTCATGACTATAAAGTCAACGGAGAACTGGACACCTGCGATCTTCACTGGCCAATTTTTCAGGACCCCGAATGGTTTCACTCTCATGCCGTTTACTAGCATGACGTTAAACCTAGCAGCTTCAACAGGCGGGTTTCCCCAAGTTTGCAGCACCACGTGGCTAAGCACACTAACCCCGGCTCCCGTGTCTACGATTCCCTTCCTTGTTGCGTCAGCCAGGGTTAGGACTGGCAGGACTGCGTGCATCTCAGAGTCTTCCCAAAAGGCGTTGATGTGCAAAGATTTAGGCACAGAGTGCAGCGTTAGACTGGGCAATTGTGTTTCTGCGTACTGGTCTTGAGGGTCTACCGTGACCTGCTCTTGTGAGCCCTCGACCCACTGCCTAAGGTCTTGCCATAGGGCAGGGTGCTGCTTAAGCAGATCTCCTAGGCCAAATGTTACATGGGTGGTCACTAGTGTGGTCAGGAGATTGCTAAATACTCGTCCTTCCTTTAGCCTAGACTGTCTGGGCCAATGGCCGCGGCTGATCTGTGGCTCTGTTGCATCTAGGCTTGGTCTCAGTGGCACTGCTTGTGGCATAGTAGCCTCGGCCGACTTAGGTTGAGGCGGTGACATTGGCGTGCTTATGCTGGAGAGATCATCGATCTCATCCTCCGTGATGGGTTCAGCATCTTTGAGGTGCTGTTGAGCCTCTCTCACCCATTCCTTCACCTTTTCTATGGCCTCCAATTGTCGCTTGGGGTGCGGGTATTCCCCTATCTTAGCGCTTCCCTTTTCGGCTGTCTTAGGGGCTGAAGTCTCCGCTTCCGCATCTGAGACTTTCTTCCCAGTAGGTAAAGTCGTAGCACTCTCGGTCTTCAATGCGACCTTAGCGTCCGATCTCTTCTTTTTCCGCCTGCGGCTTTTCTTTCCTATTGAGGCTGCGTCTAGATTACTAGGTCATGGTAGAGAGATGCCGGCCTGCTTGGTTTGGGCTCGGGTCATAACTCGTAAGGGAATAGGTGTGGCCTCCCCATCGGGGTTTTTGACACCAAACAGCCCTAATGGGATGGATGGCAAATTAGCTGCGCTAGAGGGCGGCTTCCGCTTTGGGCAATCAATGAAAAGATGGGTGATTCCGCACTCTGCGCACCTTTGGTTAGCCTTGTCCCTATTTTGCTGCTCTCTTTCAGGGCAGTGTGATGAGACATGACTGGGGTGTCCGTAAGTCCAACAAGTGACTGGATCCTGTGGCTGCCCTCCTAGGCCTCTACCCTGTCCTCGTCCTAACGCCATCACCGGCACGGATCGATAATCCATGAGGACCGCGTTACCCTCGTCGTCATGTGAGACGTAAGGGTATATGTAGGTCTCTTCATCATTTGGCTCCTCCACGTAATGGATTAGAGCGTTGCTCGGTGGGTGGGTCACATAAGGACCAGGCGGTCTAGGAATGCCGGTGGGATTTATGTCCATTCTAGGGACGGCTGGTTTCATATCGTTAGGCACGGGTAGAGCCAATGGGGCTCCCCTTCTGAAGAATGGCTGCGGCCTGTTAGCTAGATAAGGCTAGCCGTAGGGTTGCGAGTATGGAAACCTTCTTGGTAGTTTGCATTGTGTGGCATCGTGGCCAAACCTCCCGCAGTTAGCGCAAGGTCTTGACCTAGGGTCTTGACACTCGGTCGGCAAGTGGTTTCCGCCACAGTACACGCACTGGATGTGCGGACGCGTTGGTCGTCTCAGCATGTCTTGTATCTTGGCTAATTCCATCTTGACCTCTGCCAGGCCTTGGTCTGTCTCGGTGGCTTTCCCCTTATCTTGGGATGATGGGTTCGATTGCTCACTAGAGGCTGGCGTTCTCTCTAAACTCCGCGGGTTGGTTTCTTCTAGATTTGAGCTCCTAGAGCTCCGCTCTTTCAGCTGGTCATCGACTCTGATGGCTTCCTCAAAAACCCTAGCCACCACGTCTCGCTGCAAGCTTAAATTGCCTGCCAATGCCTTATATAACTGCTCATCTCTAATTCTGCTGATGAATACAGTTGACACTGCTATGTCAGTCGGTCGCTCGCTTAAGGAAATTCTCTTAAAGAGACTTTTCACGTGGGTCACATAGTTGCGGATGCCCTCCTTCTCCTTCTATTTGACATTCATCAAGCGTACTAGCAGGTTGTCGGAGTATCCGGGCTCGACAAACCTCTTGACGAAGAGATCCTTGAGGTTATTGAAGTTAGCTCGTTCTATGGCATCCAGGCTTGTATACCACGTCCTACCCTTATCGCTTAAGCAAAGTCCGAATGCTTGTGAACGTTGAGTCTGGTCGTTGAGGCCATTGGCTTCGCAGACTTGCTCAAACTGCTCAACAAAGCTGTACGGATCGTCATGTGGCTGGTACTTGTCGAGTTACTTGGCCACAATCGGTATTTTGGCCTAGCTCTTTGAGCCCTGGTTTGCCCCTAATCCTGTAAGCAACGACGTTGCTAGTGTAGTGGCACTTTGCTCTACTGCGGTGTTAAAAAGCAGCCGTTTCATGAGGAGCTTGCTCAGCGTCAGGTCTCCCTCTAGTGCTATTTCCTGGTCTGTTCGGTTCCGGCCAGCCAAGTTCAGCACTCACTGCACCTCATGCAGCTCCATGCTTTGCCTTAAGCTCATGGCTTGTTGATCCCTATTATACTCGGCTATGCCTTGCAATGCCTTGCGGGCCAGCCTTCTCTCCTCCTCTAGGTCTGCAATGATTGCATTTGCCATCCTGCCACGGTGCTCGTACCGGGCATGCGTATCGTAATTGCTCACCATCTGCTGTATAGCGTCTGGAAATGCGCTCACATCGAGCTTCTCGGTAAACCGATGGTCTGAGCCTTCCTTCATCATGATCGAATTCTTGCGCCTCACTGTGCTATCGATTAGGTTGACTAGTCGTGACAGGTTCTTGTCGTTGGCGCTCCTCGCTTGGTTCTCTCCTGCACTTCACGTATTTGTTTACATCCTGGGTCCTCTCCTATTGGTGGGTTCCTTGAGCGATTTATCTGAGTGAGTCCCTTAATTACTGAATACAACTCTTAATTCATAGCCACTCTCGGTGAGTGTGTTATTCCTCGTGCACTTGTGCCCAATCAGGCTTTCAATTTCCTTAATTGTACTTCAAGTGCAAAATTCAATGTGAGTGTAGCAAGCAAGCCCTCGGCGCCTCACTCACTCTTGCTCGTTTTTGGCCTGATAGGCTTGTAGGTCCATTTTCCAGTCATTTAGTCAGGGTTTAGGACTCTTTGTATGTTTCCTTGTTTGCTTCCGATCAATCAGGTCTTCGTGGCTCAACGGCTTGCGTCCTAGTCCGTGGATCCCTCAACTGTCTACTATCCACCGCTAAGCGATTGTGTACTACAATTTCTCTTATCCCGTGTGCCAGAATCAAGTTCTGAACACCCGAAGGGTTTCGACAAGTTGCGCTAATGCGCGTTTGCCGAGTCGGGTCAAATTTCTGACAACTTTGACAAAAAGTTGCATTCGGACCAAGTGGTCCGAATTGCAGGGTTTGAGTGGGTCACTCGGACGGGCCAAATAGCACAGGGTCAAGGGCCGAATCTCCAAATCTGGCTCAGACGATTTTTACTCGGACGGGCCGAATGGCAGGTTCGACAGATTCGGACAGGATAATTCGGACGGGTCGAACTGCAGTTGACCGAGGGTCGCCGAATCCCGGGTGTGGCCGAGTTCCGATTTTGGAACTCGGATGGGTCGCTCGGACGGGCCGAATGGCACAAGGCCGAATGTGCCACGTGGTCAAAAAGTTCTGGCTCGGACGGTTTGAGTAGGGTTACTTGGACGGTTTGAGTGCCGACTAGGGTTCCGGCCGAGTGGCCGAATGGCAAGGGGCCGAAGGCCAATTCTGGGACTCGGCCCAGAAGCAATGGCTCGGACGGGCCGAAAGCGGCGCTACGGAAATAGCGCGATGTCGATCTTGCCCAGTTCTTATGATCTACTCAACCATTCCAAGCACAAACCTCCAGATCCTATCTAGGGGGTTTGAGGGAGGGATTCATATACCTGAATGGGTCGGTGAGTGCGTCGGTGATGCGATCGAATCACACGGCCTGGGGCTTTCTAGCTCTCTCTCTCTCTCTTTCCCTCACACTGAAATGGCACAAATGAGTTCTCTTTTGGCCTCCCGGTTCTTATATGCCCTCCTAGCTGTGGCGTTGACACCCTTGATCACTCTTTTGTCGATCTTAGTCCTCATTAGCGAGCATTTTGCACATTTGCATGATTTTCTCCTTGTTTTTACCCGGTTTTGAAACAATGAACCCTACCCTTTTCCGGTTCGATCTCCTAACTCTAACCTACGCTAAATGCAACAAAAATCGAAGGCAAAAAACTGGAATAGATTCTCCATGCTTTCCAATCATCAAACAACCAAAATATCCCAAAATACTTACTTGTTCCGAAGTTTAAAAGCACCCAACTTCCTACCTATCTCAAGCTCCGTTTCGGGGATGAATACCCTACTTCGATGCTCGATGTGAGGCGCGCAAGTGCTCAAGCTTGAATCCGTTGGTGGGCGTAGGATGAGATGACATCTTTCCTCATCTTGTTGTACTCTATGTACACGTGTTTTTTTTTTCCCTTTTACTCGTTACTAAGGCACATTTGTCTTCAAGTGGGAGGTTGTTGGGGGTACAAGCACCTGTGCCTAGCCACCCATATTTACTTACTATACACTGTACCTACACACTTGTATACTATAGGTGGCATGTGCATATCACTATTCACTTCATTCTTTATTCTTTCAACAACTATTGAATAATGGAAAATCGATCACATATTATGATTGTTGGAGCTCTTACATATGGTATCTCTCTCTCTCTTACTCTCTTGCTCCATCCACCATAGCTTTTGCTTCCACTTGTGTGCTTCGACTAGGGCTCTACCTTTCACTCATGCATGTCCTTGACGTTCGTGATTTCAAAGCCAAAATTGCCACCCAACTAGGTAGTGTATGGCATACACATACACACACTACATACCCAACAAGTTCGGTTGCGCTTCAGGGGTATTGAAACATCTCCTTGACATTAGTGATTTCAGAGCAATTTTGATACTCACATTTCTTGTATGTGGCTGGTGGCGGCCATGGGAAAGGCTGTGGTGAGGAAAGGAAAAGCTGGGACCCACAAGTTAGTACCGGGAAAGATGACAAAAAGCGAGGGAAAGGAACCTGGGGAAAGGGGGGGAGGGAGAGAGAGAGAGAGTCGCAAAGATGAACTCGTAGGCTAGAGAGAGAAAGACAGAGAAAAGAGAGGGGAAAGAAGAAGAGAAGGATATGGTGGCTTTATCCTTGGGTCTCGATATTCTCCGTCATTGATATACGAGGAATAGCTTAGTTGGGCTCATCATTCCTGTTACTTGCACAGCGAGATAATTTGGCCTTGAAACAGAGGAAAGCAGCAAGACAGTCTCTCTCTTTCTGGCATAAGGGTTAGCTTGCCCTGTTCCCCCTTTGACTGGGCGGGAAGCTGATATCTGTTGCATCGCCCGAAAATCTTGCCTTTCGAAAGGTGCTCGTTTTTCCTTTTCTCTTCCCCTGTTCCCTTTGAATATACCTTCATTGAGCTTTGCATCCTCAGTCTCATCCCCCAAGCTGTTGGTGGTTCCCGTCCTATCTTCATAGCAATGCCAGGGCCACTTAATTATATCGACACAGTGTGTTGGTGCCATACTTCCGCTGTTCTCAGCTCAATCCAAGTCTTGAAGTCCCATCTTCAGAGCTTTGCTCTGTGTCTGCTGCTGTCTTGAGAGCTCAGTTGGACATATCACAAACGAAGCACGTTCTCCATTTCGTCCGAGTTGATCCACTAGCAGGCTGGGGAAGATCTTGGCTTGGGAGTGCTTTGCAGGCAAACATTTCATCTAATTGGATTTCTAAAGAAGCAGCCACCGAGCGAGGATGGCTGATACACCTGTTAAAGGGTCTTGGGGCTGGGAAATGCCCAGTTATGATCCCAGAAAATCTCTGGATGCTGGTGGACTATTTCCCAAGAATGCAGATGCTGATGTTGATGAAGATGACGAAGATGCTGCTGCCATGCTTGACCAGGCTGCAGTTGCTGCTGCAACAGTGAGCCCTGCGAGCGTCATGTCCAGAAGGCTTTCCCTCCCTATTCTGCATCCTCAATCCAATCACACAGTACAGAGGACTGCAATCTCTCCTGCGATTGCAAGCAAAGTGTTAAGACTCCAAGAACAAGTTTCGGTAAGCAGTCTGGATCATGCAGTGTTTTAACACTATCTAGATAATGAACAGAAAGACACACCTTTTTAATCGTAAACTGTGGTCATATGAACCACAATCTATACAACAGAGAACCATCACGCTTTTAGCACTTTAGTGGTTAGTGGATAGTGCGACTCATTCATCTGATCATGCGAGTGCCGAATTGTTTTTCGTGCCATCAATAGATTCAGTACTTTGTTTACTCTTGTTTGTGGCATTGGCTCAACAAGACCCATGTACCTGATTGCTGGCCACATTATGGTCCTTATGACTGGTCCATCCACAGAACCAAATATATATTTGGACTTTATTTACTGAATTTGTGTGTTTTTACATGCTTACACTGTTATTCCTTGTCGACTGGTTAATTGCATGTGTGCTGCATGGTTTTATACTGGAAAAAGGTTTTCTTGTTGCCGTAGAAGAAATCTTCTGTACACAGAGACCTCTCGACATCATTACTGACAGACTCGGACGCTTAGCAGATCAAAAGGTGTTGTTGAATCTTAGTTTCATACATCTGACCAGGAGGTGCAGAAAGGCTAATGGTTTCTTGATGTAGTAGAAGGTGTCAGTTATTTGGAGTTTGAGCTTCAAAGTCACAGATCCATTGATAATGTTGTGGTATAGACATTGAAAGTAAACACCATCGATAATGACCACCTATGCAACACCAGGTTACTGAGAAACCGAGTGTAGTTTTGAGATATTTAAGTGTCTAAGTTTTGGACATTCAGTTGTATTCTAAGCAGGTTGACTTTTGTGCCATGAGTGTAAGGCATGTAGATGTTAAATTACAATCAGCTGATTGGAAAGGTCGCCTAGCTGGCTGATGATGCCACCCAGCAAAAATGCAGCTTGGAAAAGACTCCTTTTCAACAAACTCCGGCTCCCACCAAGGTGAATGATAACATTTGAGAGTGGACAGCAGAAAGGGAACAGAGCACGGAGTGAATAGAGAAGACAGAGACAGAAGAAATGCAAAAAACTGAAGGAGCAAACTGACCAATATCTGAATGATACAGGGCCAGCCTCAGTCAGACCCAATATGCTGTTCAACGTGTCAGTTTGGGCACCAAATGGGAGGCAAGAGGAAGATGAACAAAATGATGAGGAGGGCTGGCTTAGAATGAAAGTGACTAAATGAGACAGTGAGCAAAGGGCAGCCATAAATAGACTCTGACCAGCAAATTGGCAAACCTGCATTAAATGCAGGTCAGACTGATCAAATCAGTGGCTTGGAGAAAATGAGGCTGCCCGGCACTTGTTGGCAATGCATATATCTTGGGTGCCAGATCAGTGTGCATTTCACTTTTATAGTAGTGTCATTTTTAGGGCCCTGACTTTTATGGTGCATATTGTTGCTGGCTGATCAGTATGATTGAGATTGACATCAATGTAGTTTTGAGGCACCTTGGTGGTGGTTTGATCACTAACTGTTTGGGTATCGATGGTCCTATCCAACTGTCATTGCTAGTTGCACACTCAACCCATGCCATTGCATTGTTCTTGTGCCCTAGTATATGGATTGCACTTCCTGAGTCTATTCTCTGTGAGTTCTTGTGTTCTTGGTGTTCTTCGTTTTCATTGTAGTCTCTATGGAAAATGTCTCTTTGCTTTTGCTGCTCCACACTTTGAACAAAGAGAAACAGGTTGCCTTGACAATGCAAGTGTGGACCTCCATCCAAAGATGTCAGAGCTCCCTATGTCCTCATTTGACTTGGATTGAGGCTCATAGGTAGGAGATGACCACACCTGATGCATGACGGCCGTGAACACCTATTGTAGGTGGCTGAGAACATGCCACATTTTGCATGCCAACATTGGTAGTTGTAGTGGCATTCGTAGCCTTGAACATTGATCCACCCCCAAAATATCTTGGTTGCACTATATGGTTGAGGAATAGTTTGCATGTCCATAAGGAAGGTGTTGCACATAAGGAATTGTTTGCATGTCCATAAGAAACGTGCTGCACATTATTATTAATGGATGAACATGTTATTGAACTAGAGTTCCTTGTACATTTGGCATTACATGTGCTGGTATATGGAACACTTTGTTAGAGATCATAGCCAGGCAGGCAGGCAGTCTGCACAGTCGACCTGTCCTGGTTGCGCCCTATTTTCTGGCGCCCTCTTTTGCCCCGGCTGTCGGCTATTTATACCCGACGTTCCCAGCAGTCTACACACTTCTCTGCTCGCAGATTACAGACCGGTGACGTGCAGATTCTGTCTCTGTTCACAGATTTCAGACAGCAGACAGTGCAGACTGCAGCGGACTTCGAGGTGGACAGTAGGTTGCATCGTCGAGGTGGAGATACGCAGTCCAGCGCACTGCGCCCGTGTATATATCAGCATATCTTTGTATTCAGCATTCTTTATACAGCAGATCTTCATCGTCCACTGTCTCTTTCTCTCCCTTCTCTCTCTGCGTTCTCTCTCTCTCAGTCCTACGCTTCCGCACCGCTGCACTCTGACATGGTATCAGAGCAGTGTTTGAGGGCTGACTGAGCGCAGAATCAACCTGAAGAGGAGTTTCCATCGCGACACAAATTTGCGTTTTTTGCGTTTAAGGGCAGACAGGAGGGCTGCGCCTTGGAACAAGGCTGAAATGAGTGTGGGCGCACAGGAAAGGAGTACAGGTGGTGGATTTGCTGCTGTTTGATGCGGAGGAAGTTTGAGTTTTCAGCCTACAAGTGCAGGTTTTGCTTTTTCATCGCCTCCGGCGGGTGAAGAAGGTTCAGGACACGGAAGAGCCTTAGCAGGCTGAGTTTACCCAGTCAGAGGGGGCTGCTTTTGCGTTTGTGCAGGCATTGCAGGTGAAGATGTCTACAGAGATTGACTTGGAGTTCCGGGCGATTATGGACCGGAAGGTGCCTGTCTTACCGGCTCTTCCTACAGATCAGAAGCTCGACGGCGACAACTACCGCATTTGGCGCGTCATGATGTTGGCTATTCTTGAGTCCTATGATTTGGCGGAGTTGGTACAGGAGGAGATTGACCGGCCCTTGGTAAGAGATGAGTCCAAACTCTCTTCCGATGCTCGTGCGGAGTTGGCCAAGGCCCAGTCTCATTGGGACAAACTGAATGCCAGGATTCGATCCTTTCTCTTTCTATCATGCACTACAGCCGTGATCGCTCACATCGAGCACTTGACGGTGGCTCGGGAGATATGGCTGGAGCTTGATCAGATGTACAATCGGATGACCCTAATGAAGCGGGTTTCTTTGGAGGTACAGATGCGGACCTTGTCCGTAAATAAGTCTTCTTCGCTACGGGAGCACATTAACAAGCTAAGGCAGCTACAGATGCAGGTTCAGAATGCGGGGAAGCCGATTTCCTCCGAAGACATGGCAATTACACTATTGTCCCAGTTGCCGCCACGATTCGGTACATTTTACTCTGCCCTCATTGCTTCTGGGCGAGAGTCTACTCTTCGGTGGGAAGAGTTGGTTCCTATGGTCTTGGACCAAGAGTAACAGTTAAAGGGACAGAATGCTTCCAAGTCGGAGGCGCTGACAGGTCAAGCCTCTCAGAAGAAGGGGAAGGACCAAAAGAAGAAGAAGGGGGATAACAAGTCCAAGAAGGACAAGGAGAAGGACAAGGACAAAGACTCCACATGCCATATTTGTGGAAAGACCGGCCATTGGAAGAAGGATTGCCCTGACAAAGACATGAAGGATACCAAGGATTCTGTAGCGGTGGCTGCACCCTCATCAGCTGCATTTCTTCATCTAGCTGTCATTGAGGACGCTTCACCGAATGCTTCTGATGCTGCGATGACGGCTCCCCAGGCTCGAGAGTGGTTTGTTGATAGTGGTGCCTCACGGCACATGACTCCTTCATCAGATGGTGTTGCCCAGTTGCGACCCTCGCGTGGGCAGATTCTCATTGGAGACAGCTCTTCAGTTTTTGTTGCAGGTCGGGGTAAGATGCAGCTTATTCCGGATGGACGAGGTGGTATCCATACCTCAGAGGTTTTGCATGTACCAGGATTAGGGTACCATCTCCTTTCAGTTCATAACATTTGCTCCCTTGGTCTCTTGGTGGAGTTTGACAGTACTACCGTGCGAGTCCTTGATCGTGGATCGAGGAAGGTTCTCTCATCCGGATATGAGGAGAACGGCATTTACAAACTGAAGTCTTCCACCGCCCTCTCTACTCTTCTTCTTACCTCACAGTCACAGTCGGAGTTATGGCATGCGCGGTTTGGTCACCTAAACTATGACTATCTTCGGAGGGCGTCAGGTGGACAGCTTGTTCGAGGGTTGCCGGATATAGTGGTGAGCCAGCAGCCATGTGTCTCCTGCATCCGGGGGAAGCAGCATCGGGATGTCACTTCACCGATGGAGCTAGTATCTACGGATCTATGTGGCCCTATGAGGAATGAGTCCCTGCGTGGGAGCTCGTACTTCATGTTGATCGTGGATGACTACAGCAGGATGACATGGGCCTATTTTTTGGCACTAAAGTCAGAAGCTTTCTCGCACTTCAAGGATTGGCTTCTCTTTGAGGAGAACCGATCAGGCCGGAAGTTGAAGACCTTGCGATCCGACAAGGGAGGTGAATTTGTGTCTAATGAGTTTGCTCGGTTTTGTGTAGATAGAGGAATTCACCAGGAGTTTGCCAATACCAATACTCCTCAAGAAAATGGTATTCTTGAACGGAAGAACCGCAGTGTGATCGAGATGGCGCGCACCATGATGGAGCACCGACAGACCCCTCAGGTTCTGTGGGCCGAGGCTGTGGCTACTGCAGTCCACATCCTTAATCGATCCCCTACTTCGGCCGTGGAAGGAATGACCCCATTTGAGGCTTATTTTGGGGTGAAGCCAGATGTTTCTTACTTTCAGGTCTTTGGGTGTGATGCCTATGTTCACATCCCCAAGGCTCACCGTGATAAATTTGAAGCAGCTTCCCGCAAACAGGTATTTGTTGGCTACAGCTCCCAGTCCCAAGGCTACCGACTGCATGATCCCGTCAAGCGGGATGTGTACACTAGCCGTGATGTGCGGTTTGTGGAGGTTCCGGCTACTTCAACGGGTGAGGAGCATCCCGTTCTTGGAGATCCAGGGGAGAGTTGGGCTCCTTCTACAGTACCACTAGAGCCCGTGCCTTTTGATTATGATTCTGTTTCTGACACAGAGTCTACTGTTCCACCGGACACATCTGAGGAGTTACCGCCGGTGGATATTCCAGAGTCTTCTGCTGATGGAGAAAGACGAGAGGAGGTTCGGCCTCCTCCTCGCTGGGCCCGTGACACACTCCGTGATTCAGGGATCGAGGGGGTTCTTGAGGAGTGGGGACCGCAGGATGGTCCGCGGCGGTCACGGAGGCACCAGGCACATTCAACGGAGCTTGTTTGCTCCAACTATTGTTTGATGACCCGTGTTATGTAAGATCAAGAGCCCACCTCCGTGAAGGAGGCTTTACAGTCCGCACCATGGAAGAAAGCTATAGAAGCTGAGTTGGAGGCTATTGAGAGGAATGGCACTTGGTCACTCGTGCCTCGCCCCCCGAAGAAGAAGGTGATTGGAGTCAAGTGGGTCTTCAAGACCAAATACCTCAGTGATGGTACTTTGGATAAGCACAAGGCTTGCCTTGTTGCTAAAGGTTTTGCACAGCGCCCCTGTATTGACTGTCATGACACTTTTGCCCCCACAGCTCGTATGGCGACCATTAGAGCTGTTCTTGCTTTGGCTGGCCATAGGAGATGGCCTGTTTATCAGTTGGATGTGAAGTCGGCCTTCCTGAATGGTGATTTGAAGGAGGAGATCTATGCTGAGCAACCTCCTGGCTTTGGTTCTTCAGATGGGAAAGTCTACAGGTTGAAGAAGGCCTTGTATGGCCTCAAGCAGGCCCCGCGTGCATGGAATGAGAAGATTGATTCGTTCCTCCAATCTCAGTTGGGATATCGGCGGTCCAAGGCCGATCCGCAGCTGTACGTACACACTTCCGAGGATGGTTGTGTGCTGTTTGTATTATATGTTGATGATTTGATTGTCACAGGTGATGCTGCACAACAGGTCCAGGAGACGAAGTCAGCTTTACATCGGACGTTCGAGATGATGGATTTGGGTCTACTCCATTTCTTTTTAGGCCATGAGATTTATCAGTCTCAGAGGGGGATCTTTATCTCTCAACAGAGATATGTACAGGAGCTCTTGGTGTCTTTTGAGATGGAAGATTGTCGGGCCCTATCTACTCCTATGGATCCGAATTGGAAGGCCACTTCTCATTCAGCTTCTCCTTTGGCGGATGCGTCCCGCTATCGCCAGTTGGTTGGATTCTTGATTTGGCTTCTCAACACGAGGGTTGATCTATGTTTTGCTGTTGGGCTCTTGGCAGGGTTCATGAGTGAACCTAAGACGGTGCATTGGCAGGCTGCTCAGAGGATACTTCGGTATCTGAGGGGGACGTCTGATTTAGGGATTCATTACCCCGCAGGGATAGATGGGTCAGATCTTGTACTTGCAGGTTGGAGCGACTTGGATTGGGCCGGGGACGTGGACCACAGGCGGTCTACTACAGGTTACTGTTTTACTTTGGGTGCATGTGTTATTTCATGGAGTAGCAAGAAGCAGCCCACGGTAGCCCTTTCGTCTACTGAGGTGGAGTATCGGGCCGCGTCTTCCACCACATGCGAGGTTGTGTGGCTTCGGAGATTATTGGAGGAGCTTGGGTGCCCCCAGACTCGTCCTACATTGCTGCGATGTGACAATGAGAGTTGCATTGCCTTGGCAAGGAATCTTGTTTTTCATGCCCGGACGAAGCACATTGAGATCCAGTACCACTTCATCCGAGAAAAGCTTCTGGATGAGACCATCACTGTGGAGTATTGCAAGACGGAGGACAATCTTGCGGATTTGTTTACGAAGGCACTTCCTCAGGCTCTACTTCGGAGACATTCCAAATCCCTCAGGCTTCTGCCGTGCCCAGGCTCTGAGAGGGGGTGGTAGAGATCATAGCCAGGCAGGCAGGCAGTCTGCACAGTCGGACTGTGTAGTCGGACTGCCACGTGGCAGTCCGACTGCCTGCAGCCCAGTCGGCTGCATTTAATGCAGCCGACCTGTCCTGGTTGCGCCCTATTTTCTGGCGCCCTCTTTTGCCCCGGCTGTCGGCTATTTATACCCGACGTTCCCAGCAGTCTACACACTTCTCTGCTCGCAGATTACAGACCGGTGACGCGCAGATTCTGTCTCTGTTCACAGATTTCAGACAGCAGACAGTGCAGACTGCAGTGGACTTCGAGGTGGACAGCAGGTTGCATCGTCGAGGTGGGGACACGCAGTCCAGCGCACTGCGCCCGTGCATATATCTGCATATCTTTGTATTCAGCATTCTTTATACAGCAGATCTTCATCTTTCTCTCCCTTCTCTCTCTGCGTTCTCTCTCTCTCAGTCCTACGCTTCCGCACCGCTGCACTCTGACATACTTTTGATCGGAAAGATTGCCCGTGAGCCTCAATTGGCTGTCTAGAATGTGAAGTGACCTTTTTCCCTTTCACATCATGAACTAAATGCATAAATTCAGCAAATCGAGGTTGCTGAATCAACCACTGAAGGTTCATGATAGTACTTGCCCATTGAATACTTCATTTGCTTCCCAAACACCTTGTATTTGTGGATTTGCATGTGATTGAACTGCATGCTTACCAATCATATTTCTTGCTTGCTGTCCTAAAGTATTTTCAACATTTGGTGACTCCAAACCATGTGTTGAGTGCCTTTTAGGAGGGGATTCTTGTTCCTCACTCCTAGTACCAGTGTTAGACTATTTTACAATTTGCCCTTTGCTGTACACTGCTTTCAGCATGTAAAAACCTCGCTGAAACTGAATTACAGCAAGCCAAAATGCGCATGTTTGCTCCTCAAGACAACCACAAGCTCACCTACTTTAGAAAGATGGTGATGTCTCTATGATGAAACCATGAAATTGGTCTTCGGAAACCCAAAGGGCAGTGAACCACATTTTAGCAAACTCTTATTTCAAGTTTAGCAAGACAAATCGATACACAGTTGGAGCTAGAGTGCTCTTGCATTGCACATGACTCTGCTTGGTCCCGAAGCTTGGTGCCCCTTTTTATATTTCTTTAGTTTAGTTATTATTGATGTCATGGGCACATGTATTTTTATGCTTACCTTTGTCATTATCTTAGCATTATTTAATTGTGCACATGTGAGGTGCACTTTTGGGCACGGTGATGGTCCAAACCATAAGAGATGCATTGGTGTACATTGGCAAAAGCTGTGATAAGTTACATGTGGCCTAGGCAAAAAGATAAACATTTAATGCTAGATTAAGGCCAACCAAAAGTTTAAATCAAAGGGCTTAGCACACTGAATGTGGATGGGAATAGGCCAATAAATGGGTGGGACAATAGGATAATTAATTTTCAGCCATTTACAAATTTCTGAAAATTAAGTCTGGAGGTAGATTTGTGATTTAGAAGCTGTGCCCCTTGTTAGAAAGGGAAAGAACTTGCCATGTAAGCTGGCTTGGGACTGACTGGGGCTGCTTGAGGCTGGGAGAGGGCTATTTTGTAGGTGGTGAAAGTAATCTAGGGAGATTCCAGTCATCAGCCATCAATTCTCTAGCATTTGATAGTATCAGGCTCCTAGGAAGGCCCTACAACGTAGGCGATAGCTATAGAAGGGCTTGGGCAGTAGGCAACAACAGGGTCATGACCTGATTCATTGGCTGATAGCAGTTTGGGGACTTCTTGGGCTGAAATTTGATCATTTTCTCAACAATTTGTAGTGCTATAGTAACTTGTTTTTATGATATTTACATAACAAACAACGATATATCTTGTTGTACATGGAGCTAAAGAAGCTACCCAATGGATTTTCTTTTGCTGAGGGGAGAAGGTATGCTGCTGTCCTCACTCCATAAATCTATTAGCTCATGTTTTGTGGCTGAAACTTGCAATTTTTGCAGCAAAGAAGAGAAGGATGATCGTCTCCAAACTTGGGTTGCTCAAATGAAGAAGGAGAATCCAAATAGCCAAGATCAACTTTTTAAATGAGTAGGCTGTCACAAAAGCGTGGGGCAATGGAAGCAAAGAGACACTGTTGATAGAAATTGCTATGAACACAAAGAACACAAAATGACAGTAAAAACACAAATGAACTCAAAGAGGGTAGGCTCAAGAAATAGAAACTATATACCAAGGCTCCAGAGTAGTACAATTGTATGCGTTAAGAATAGCCAAAAGAGTGCACTAGTCTTCCTCTTTGCAATGGAAGTAGTGTGCTCGTATTTTAGATGATAATGACAATGGAGGAGAAGTTGCCTTCAAATAGACAATAATAATACAACATTGATGACTTATCGGCCAAAAATAAATGTAGCCCAAAATACTAGTTGGCTAGCATTTAAGCCGCTGACTAAAAAATGAAATGCACTCAGACATGAGGTCTTGACACCTAGGATATGTACTTTGCTAATACCCATTTTCAGATTGTGGACGATACAAAAGAATAAAATATACAATGATAAAGGACTCATCATAGCACATACAACAAATGACAATTAGATGGGACCATGGACATCCAAGTAGTGAGTGATCAAGTCACCACCAAGTGTGAGAGTATGCAACGAAAAGAGGAAAGTGAACATGAGAGAGAAGGAACAATGTGGCTACAGTGGCTAAAGGTACAAGGCTACAATGGTCAGCCCCAACACGTAGCTCTACGCGTCAGTGTGGGCATCAAATGGTAGCAAGGGGATGAGAGAATGAGGAGGGTTTGTTCATCACGAAGGATCAATAATGGATAATGAAAGTGGGAGGCCATGTTGCCTATATATAGGTGAAAAAGAGGAAAAACCCTAAATGTGGCCAAACCCCAAAAAAAGCCAGAAGTGCATAAAAAGAAATGCACTAATGTGCCCTCCATCTAAAGTGTCTAAAACACATAATGATAGACGAAGACAATGTTAGAGCTCTTATAATTCTTGTCTGACTCAGAGTGAGGCTCACATGTAGGAGATGACCACTCAAGACATACATGGCTGCTAACCTCCCCTCTCAAATCTAGGATGTAGGAAGAGTACTAATGCCGATGAAGAAAGCCAGCCAAGGAGCAAGGCCTTCTCTAAGAGTGCTAATGCCGATGAAGAAAGCCAGCCAAGGAGCAAGGCCCCCTCCATATAGACAACCGATCAAACAAAGGCTGCCAAAGGGTAAAGAAAGTAGAAAACTTCAGTCGGGGATGGGTGAGCCAAGCCTTGAACTCAATTTTGAGACGATAGCGAGAAACTATAAAAGGCGCCATAAGTTGTATAGAAATAGTAGAGACCAAGGGCCAAGTGGCAGGGGAGGAGGGCTCAATGACCAAGAAAAGGGGTAGCTACATAAAAGAGAGGCCCAAAAGAGAGTGGAAACCTTGAAGAAACTCCTCACGATCTTGGGAAGTCCCCTTTAAAACACAAAGGGCGAGGAAATCCACAATCGCATCACCAATATCGTCCCCCTTTGAAAAGGATGGGAGGTACGAGGGAACCACTAGAGGAGATGGTAGGGGATGGGAAGGAACCAATGGGATAAATGGTGCACAATGGGGATTAGGTGTGGCAATAGAAGGTTGCCTTGGAGAGCCCTGTGCAATGGAAAGGGAATGGAGCATATGTAGCCCCCTTTCCTACCGACTTGTCACAAGAGTGGCTATTGTAGAAGAATCCTCAATAAAGATAGTTGACTCAGTAAAGACAACGCGGGTCTTTGAGTCTAGGAAGACTAGAAATTGAGAGGAGAGTTTAGCCCAAGCTCGAAACAGGTAGGGCCTCGGGAACGAGCTCAATGGATGGCTAGACAATAGAGACAAGGTGCCAACACTACTAACAAGCATAGAAAAAGTGTCACTAGTAGTGACGATACCGGATACCCTTTGATGGACAAAGAATTTATAACAAATCACCTCAGGGAGTCATAAGACTCGATGCACCACTATTAATGAGCCAAGGTTGCTCAGAAGGGAAAACAATCATAGAAGGCTCCTCCACTTGACAAATGTGTAGAAACATGGACTCGGTGGTAATAGTGGGTGATGAAGGAGAGGTAGACAAAGGCTTCAATGGAGATCCACCCTTCTCTCTTGGATGAAGGTGAGGGTGGGGTGTGAGGTCTTCCCACAATGAGGACATGTGGGATATCCTGAACAATTCCCCACAAAATCTGTATCAAGATTGAAAGATGACTCCAACTTCTTTCTCTTTCGTTTCATCTACTTGGCTTGTCCTATACTTGTAGATAGCCACATAAGCATGGCCATGTGCACTGCTCTGAAAGAATCTTTCTCACTGTGATGTGCATCTTGCTCAAGTACCAATGCGACTAGCTTCTCCCAAGTAAAAGTCTCTGAGCTATGAGAAGTGAGAAGATTGGTATAGAACACATCGTATATTGGTGATAGAAGATGTGAGAGAAGTGTCATAGCTAGGTCCTCCGAAGAACGTTTGTACCAAGGAATGAAAGCTCATCTCGAATCTCCTCCACCTTGTGGATGTGATCCCTCATTGTAGGGGAATTTGTGACAAAAAGTTGTTGTAGCTGTTAGTAGTCGTGTTTTTCATGCCTTGTCATCTCCTGCTTGTGAGCCTAAGTCTGAGTTAGATGAGGACGTTTGGAGCTCTGACAAGTCTGTTATGTGCTTTGATGGGAGAGACTACTCATTTTAAGTGGCTATTTGGGTGCATTTCTTTTGTTTGTTTGGTTCTAGTGTGTTTTCCATGGGTAGTTTTTGCATTTTTTAGGCATTTATTGTGCCACAACTAGCATTAGCTACGGGCCAACATTTATGGCATTTTCAGATTTTAGTAGGCCAATTTAGGGGTTTTGTGGCTATTTATAGCCATTTTCCACTTGAGAGTCATTCATATCATCATCTTCATTCTTTCCTTGGTAGGTGCACACTTTGATCCTGAATCTCCTCCTTGTAGATGTGATCCCTCATTGTAGGGAAATTTGTGACAAAAAGTTGTTATAGCTGTTAGCAGTCGTGTTTATCATGCCTTGTCATCTCCTTCTTGTGAGCCTAAGTTTGAGTCAGATGAGGACTTTTGGAGTTCAGATAGGTCTGTCATGTGCTTTGATGGGGGAGGCTACTCATTTTAGAGTGGCTATGTGGGTGTATTTATTTTGTTTGTTGGGTTCCAGCGTGTTTTCCGTGGGTAGTTTTTACATTTTTTAGGCATTTGTTGTGCCACGACCGGCATTAACTGTTGGCAGGCATTTATGGCATTTTTAGATTTTAGTAGGCCAATTTAGGGGTTTTGTGGCTATTTATAGCCATTTCCCAACTTGGTAGTCATTCATATCATCATCTTCCTTCTTTCCTTGGTAGGTGCACACACTGATTCCATCATGTTCCTGCATCTCCATTGTTGCCGTCATCATCAGCCTGATTTGGTGCCCTCACTCTTCTCTCATCTTTTGCTTCCTCTCTCTCTCTACTTTTCTTTGTAGGAAAGAAGAGGTAGCACAATGAATGTGCCATAACCAAGGATAGACTATGTGGATGTAGTCCAGCTATAGAATCATTGGCGTATCCTTATGTCAGTCACCTAACATGCTAATGAGTAATATTCTACCACATCACCAAGGTTAGTGGATGCCAAAGCTCCACATCTCAACAAGGAGGAGGGGAGTTAGCTCTACTTAAACTTTGCAAATTGATCATTTCCTTGATATGCAAAAATTTCAAGAGACTATGAGAGTGCGCAATGGAAGAAGGAACACACACACACACACACACACACACACACACACACACACACACAGAGAACAGAGGATGCAGGAAGAAATACTGCACTGATTGAAGAAGAATGCTGGATACAATGATAAGGATTGATTAGTCCCCGCCCACAGCCCTAAGTGTTAGTGAGGGCACTAGATTAGGCTGAGATGATGATGGCAGCACCGATGTTGGAGTGTCAGTGACGGAGAGTACAAAGCCTTTAAAAGACAAGTGATCAGCCAAGTGTGGGCTGTGGCTATAAATAGCCAAACTCCTCAAAAACTTGCCGTTGATTGGTGTTAGGGCCTCTAAATTTGGCAGATCTATACCAGATGGTGGTACAGCTGCAATAGATGCAGTCTGATTGCTAGAAAAAATAGGAAAATGATGATAAAATATGCTAGGTGATCGTGGAGCAGATGGGCACTGGCAGGGGTTGGAGTCTAATGATAGATTAGGAAAATGCACAAGAAATGTGCATAAAATGGAAGAAATGCACGCTAAATTGTTAGAGCTCCAATGTCTCTGTTAGACTCTGATAGGAACTCACAACCAAGAGATGACCAGTTGACATGACTAAAGAAGGTAGGCTAACACCCCCTCTCAAATCTTGGGAGAGTCTGAAGATTTGCATTGTCCTTTGTGGGACAGTAGGTCACCGCCAACTTAGAATCTACAATCCGCTCTCGAGCATAGTGGTACTGAACCTTGATGTGGTACGTGCAAGCATGAAACACAAGGTTCTTGGCTAGAGCTAGAGCACTCTAGTTGTCCACATGTAACTTTGTAGGTCTTGGTTGAGGAAAGCCAAGCTCTACCAACATAAGACGAAGCCAAACCACCTCCATAGTTGTAGAACATAAGGCATGATACTCTGCCTTTGTAGAAGAAAGGGCCATAGTAGGTTGCTTCTTGTTACTCCATGAGATAACGCCAGATCCAAGGGAGAAGGCATAGCTTGTAGTGGACCTCCTTGAATCCACATCACCTACCTAGGTAGAATCACTTCAACTAGAGAGAGTAACCCCCTCTCCATACATGATCTTGTAGGATTGAGTTCCCTGTAAATAATGAAGAATGTGCTAGGCCGTGCTCCAATGCCCTTGAGTGGGAGTCTTCATGAAAGAAGACAACAAAGCCACAACAGAAGAAATGTTCGGTCGAGTGTGAATAAGCTAGCTGAGGGAGCCAACAAGACATCTGTAATGAGTGGCATCTACAAGGAAAACACTGGCTGCTAAAAGCTTGGACTCTGGTCCATGGGGCATGAAATAGGCCGATAATTGGCCATACCAAACTTTGAGAGAAACTCGGAAATGTACTTGTGCCACGAAACAAAAATGCCATGTGCCATTTGATAAATCTCCAATCCAAGGAAGAAGTGAAGGATCTCGAGATCTGTTATGTCAAAATCATGTTACAAAGTCTCCCAAGTACAATCAACTGCTTGAGTATGGCTCTCTGTAATGATAAGTTCGTCCACATACAAGATGAGCAAAACACACCTCTCACTCTCAACTTGGAAGTATAGGTTGGGATCATGAGCTGATCGATGGAAGCCACTTTGAAGAAAGAAGCGATCAATCTTGTGGTACCAAGCTTTGGGAGCTTGCTTTAGACCATAGAGGGCCTTCTACAATCTATAGACATGGTCCTCCTGTCCTTGCATAAGAAAACAAGGAGGCTAGGAAACATAAATCTCCTCAAGGACACCTTTCTAGAAGGAAAACTTTACGTCCATTTGATAAACAAGCCAGCAATGGTGGGCTGCAAGAGCTAAAATAACCAAATAGTAGACATTGGAGCCGTAGGTGCGAAAGTCTCAAAATAGTCCAACCCTGCCCTCTGAACAAAACCCTTGGCAACAAGCCTAGCTTTGTGCTTGTCCAAGGAACCATCTGCAAGAAGGTACTTGGTCTTATAGACCCACTTAACACCTATCACCTTTTGCTTCGGGTGATGCAAAACCAACTTCCAAGTTTGGTTATGCTTGATTGAATTGAGCTTCTCCTGTATGGCTTGACGCCAAATATCCTGTGCAAGAATCTCCTCAATTGTAGTAGGTTCAGTCATGAAGAAGTTGTGACATAAGAGCATAGTTTACACGAAGTGAACTATTTCACTAGGCTTTGTAAGCGAGTTGATTTGCGTGGATTTGTAGGAGAAGCATGAAAGTGAGAAACATTTGAATCTTGCATGAGGTGTCGGTACCAATGGGAAATTTGAATAGGCTCATCTTGGGGCGAGGGAGATTGTGGAGCCTTCATACTTGCAATGCACCTGTCTGGAGTAGGGACTTCCCCTCACCAAGGGAAGGTATCTCCTCATGTGAAGAAGGCTCCCCTTTTGATAACTAGGCATCCCTAGAAGACTCTGGGGGGGAGGCAAAAGGGGTGGAAGTATGCGACGAAGTAAAAGTAGTAGTCACATTCGTTAGAGGTGGTAGTGAAGCTAGAGTAGAGGATGGAAAAGGAGGAGGGGAGGAGCTAAATATGAAGAAGGGGTGCGAAGAGGCAACCTGGAAGGGAGAAGTGGAATTGAGGGTGGGGGAGGGTCAGTTGATGACAAAGAATTGCCTGTAATAGAACCATCAATAGGATCCTTGGAGGTTGAAGCCTCATCAAAGATCACATCCTTGCTTACTTTAAGCTTTTGTGTCGTCGGGTTGTAGAGGCGATAGCCCTTTGTGGTAGTGCTATAGCCCATGAAGATAAGGGTCAATCGATGACAAAGAATCACCTACAATAGAACCATCAATAGGATCCTCAGAGGTTGAAGCCTCATTGAAGATCACATCCTCGCTCACCTCAAGCTTTTGTGTCATCGAGTCATAGAGGTGATAGCCCTTCGTGGTAGTGCTGTGGCTCACAAAGATAAGCTTCCTGAACTTCGAGTCAACTTGTCTTCCTCTTCTTCTTGTCCACATGGACAAATGTATCACAACCAAAGATGCGAAAATGAGACACGGAAGGCTTTCAACCAAAGAAAGCCTCATTAGGAGTCATGTCCTATAACACGGAAGTTGGGGAGTGGTTGTGGATGTGAACCGTAGTAGCTAGTACCTCACCCCGAAGGGTATGAGGAAGACCCCAATGCCCCAGTGGGCCATCTTTAGCAAGGTCGGATTCGCATGCTCCACCACACCATTCTCTGAAGGTGTGTTCAGATGGGTATACTCCACAGAATGCCGTGATTCTTGTAAAACTAAGAAAAGAGTTAGAAGTAAACTCGCCACCATGATCTGCTTATATGCAACGAACTTTGGAAGTAGTTTGTGTCTCCACAAACACTTTCCACTTGCAGAAATGGGAGTACGTTTTGCTCTCGTACTCCAAGAAATAAGGCTACCCATAATGATTGAAGTGGTCTATAATCGGCATCAAATACTTGGTCTTCCCAAGGGAGATTGTGCCCATTGGTCCGCAAAGGTGATGTGAACCAACTCAAGTAGGGTAGAAGCCCTCCTAGTGGCAACCTAGGGATGAGACTGCCTATGCTGTTTGCCCCTCAAACAACTAGGGCACAAAGTGTGAATAGGAGGGAAATGAGGAAGTCCCTTCACCATCTTCTTTCGAGAAGCCTCTGATCGCATCAAAGTGAAGATGACCATAACAAGCATGTCAAAGCAGCCCAAGCTCGTGGGAAGACTGCGCGGCTAAGGCTGTGAGCTTATAAAGTCCATCCTCTTGGGAGCCTGTCCAAAGAATGGAACTTGTAGAAGCATCCTCCAATGTCACTGCATCCTGTGTAAAGACCACGCGGGTATCAAGTTGTGTAAGACCATGAAAAGACAACAGGTTAAAACCTAAATTCCGTACATATAGAACTTTGGCCAAAGAAGACTGCCTGTTGGGCAATAAAGGAATAGTCCCCACTCCTTAAATCGGAACTATAGAGTTGTCACTAATGGCGACTATATCCCCTTTGGCACTTAGGTCTTGAAGCCAATCTTGTCTATAGGTCATGTGAGAAGAGGCCCCACTATCAATGAGCTAAGGCTTCTCCTAAGTGGAAGAAGCATTTGTTGTATCCTCCTCGGAAAATACATGCACAAAGACAGACTTTGTTGTTGCCAGGGCAGCCTTCGAATCCTTCTCCTTTGGCTTCAAATGGGGGTACTTTTGCCAACACTTCTCCTTGGGACGAGTGCCCTTCCCACAATGTGGTCACTTGGGTTGCTTCTCCTTCTTCTCATCCTTCTTGTCCTCTTGCTTCTTATCCTTGGCTTGTGCCTTCCTCTTTTCTCCACTTGTACCTATTGTAAATGCCTTGGTGGAGCTAGAACCACGGGCCCTAACCTCACCGAGTCACTAGTCATGCTCCAAGACAAGTGATGAAAGCTCCTCCCATAAGAGGATCTTGCGGGTCCTTGATGTGATAAGGCTAGTGTAGTAGACATCGAACCTAGGAGATGGCAACTGAGTCAAAAGGATCATAGCCATGACTTGAGAGGATATCATTCGACCAAGAGAGGTCAACTCACCTCCCATGTTCTCCATCTTTGTGATGTGCTCCTTCATAGAGGAGAAATCATGAAGGCTGAGCATCCACAATTACTTCTCTAGGGAAATTTTGTGGGCAAACGTCTTATGTTGATACAGAGGCACAAGCTTCTTCCACCCTTTCGCCACAGTCTTTAACCTGTGAACATGCACAAGGAGAGAGTCTTGCAATCTCATAAAGAGGAAGGATCGACCTTGAGAGTTGAACCGATCCCACAAGGTTACACGGTCCATAGAAGTTCCATCTGTGGGATCCTTCTTAGGACGAGGGATGTAATATGAAACAAGAGCCCAAAGATCGAAGGTGTTGAGTATGCACTCCACCTTACACTACCACAAGAGCCCAAAGACCGATGGTGTTGAGTATGCACTCCACCATACACGACCACAATGAATAGTTTGAACCGTCAAGTTTGTCTTCTTTGGGTAATGAAGGTAAAACAGGCACTTGTACCGAGGGTATCAAGGATGGCATCTTCAGTGAGGATAGAGCTTTCACATTAGATGGGGCCCGTCGTGAAAGATGAGCAAAGGATGGATGGGTGTGAGGAGACTCCTCTCAACAATGAAACTCGTGATAATCATGTCTCCACTCAGAAGAGCGGCTAGATAGAAGCTCCTCATCTGAGTCTTCAAAGCCTTGAAACTGGTAAGATATCTTCCAAATCTGCAATCACCCATAAAATCGTATTTTGATTGAAATAGTAGGTATGTGAGAAAGCAATCAGCCACATGATGTGTAGATGTGCCACATGCATAAGTAAAGACTGTTGCCTGCAACTATAGAAGTGCTGCTATCTCCAAAAGATGATGATTAGCAACGGAAGCTGACATGGCAGCAATAAATGCTACCGATTGGGTAGGAAAAGGGCTGTGTAGCTGAAAATGCAGGTGTTGACCACCCAGATGCTACTGCCATCCTCCTTAGATGGCTGTGTTTGCAGCAAATGCAATGGCTAATGGCTGCATTTGATGGCTGGTATGCCCCTCTGCAACAAATTTGCACTTTGTGCTCTCTCTTAGGCAACGATACCATGTGAGAGTGCTCAACGGAAGAAGGAACACGAACACAAAGAGAGAGAGAGGAAGCAGAGGATGAAGGAAGAAATATTGCATTGATTGAAGAAGAATGCTGAATACAATGATGAAGACTGATCAGTCCTTGCATGCAGCCCTAAATGTCAGTGAGGGCATTGGATCAAGTTGAGATGATGATGGCAGCACCGATGTAAGAGAGTGCCAAGCTTGCAAAAGACAAGTGATCAGCCAAGTGTGGGCTGTGGCTATAAATAGCCAAACTCCTCCAAAACTGGCTGCTGATTGCTGTCAGGGCCTCTAAATTTGGCCGACTTGCTCCAAATGGTGGTACAACTGCAATAAATGCAGTCCGATTGTTAGAAAAAATGGGAAAATGATGATAAAATATGCCAGGCAATTGTGGAGCAAATAAGCATTGGCAAGGGGTGGAATGTAATTGGCAAACTAGGAAAATGCACAAGAAATGTGCATAAAATGGAAGAAATGCACACTAAATTTCCATAGCTCCAATATCTCTGTCAGACTCTGATAGGAGCTCACAACCAGGAGATGATAGACTGACATGACTAAAGAGAAGGGAGGCTAACAGAGACAATGTGCAAGATGCAACCAGGAATAGGAATCCACTATGACAAGAGTACAATGTTTGAGCGTTGGCTCACACACTCCACAAGCTCCCTCTCTCCACACTAAGAATTTGCAAGTACATAAATGGATAGATAATGGACAGTGGCCACACTCCCTCCTTTTATAGAGAGAAATAAAGGAGTCGTCCTACCACAAAATAGGTTGGCCAATTACCAAATAAAGAATAAAAAGAGCGCCCATAAATTAGGCCATGGGCATTGTGAACATGTGATATGATCACTTCTAACACCCTCTCTCAGAGTATAGGTGAACAAGCAATAAACAAGAATACTAAGGATGCACCATGGATACTCTGACAGCATGCACTCTGTTGCACCTTCCACCTCCTATAGCCATGCAAGCTCCATGGATAGCTCACCATGACACCAAGATTCCTCCACTAGAGCATTAGCATGCCCTTTGGGTCCCTTGATGTGAGACCACACGAACACATCATGTCACTTGTCCTAGCATGAACTTGGTGTTAGACATACCAATCCAAGGTTTGGATTGCCAGAAGATGTGAAATTGACAACACACATCAAACCTACTAATAACGAAAGATCATCAGCATGCGCTCTCTCCACTCGTACACTTGCCTCTTTTGGCTAGGAGCATGTGAGGGCATACTATATCACTAGAGCCAAGAAGAACCATCCACTCGAGCCATCGGTAGGCATTGAGCAAACCAAGAGGATGTAGACATGTACGTGGTCTCTTGCTTTGCCAAGCACGACCATGATATCCATCACACGAAGTAGCAGCATGTCTTTTGTATCTTCCTTCTCTACAAATGTGACACTATGCCACACCATTCCATCTCTTCACCTTCATATGCATGATCACAAATGTGCCACATCGTGATAGAAGTAGAGATGCCTCCAAAGACTCTAGTAATCCAACACCCTCGCTGAAAAGCATTGATTAGCATCGCAACACTAAACCATAGCTTCATGATATATGTTAGAAGAATGAATCATGCAATCACAAGGGTAGCGACACGATCATAATGAAGTGGAATTTGAAGGGAAAATTACTTACACATTACCTTGATAGGGAGAGAGATTGTGAAGAGCTTGCAAAAGATCTCAATTGATAGAACATGAACAAACTCTATAAATGTATCAAAAGACATGAGTATGCAAAGGAATAGCCTATAAACATTATCCAAAGGATTGCATATGAACCAGCCCTTTAGCGTATTTGCCACAATTGCGAGCCACCCATAGAACGCTAGTGGAAGTATGATCATTCAGTATGGCATATGTAGGTCAACACAAGTACAAAACACACTAGTAGATCACAGCTCATCAAGCACTTGGAAACCGGCTAGCAACAAACTTGGTGCCAAGGGATAGAGCTCACAATACCGTCGAGGGACTGCCAATGTAACACCAGGCACTTCAAAGATAGCCTATCATACAGTGCTAGTAAAGTGCCACTCAAAGCTGCACGAGTGAACCTGATAGGGCACGAAAACAACTAGAGGTCAATGCAAGTCAAATGTCGCAAGCAATACCTTATTGGAATAAAGGCAGGCTAGGCATGTCTATAGATGTACAAGTCAATGGTACGTTAGTCAATCAAACACAAAGAGCACAAGTGAACAAACAATTGCCACATCCACCACACACAAAGACCTCAGTGTCAACAACCCCACCTATGTTAAGGGTCAGCCTACGCAACACTCAAATGACCGCAAGTAGGTCAAATCAACACCTAGCCAAGTCAATGAAGAATAACAGCCAGCATGCCGGTCACAAAACGCAAGGCCAATCCAACGGAAGCAGCCAGTAGTTATACACACAACCAATCCCACATCTAGGCCAATGATAAGAACTCCTTCAAGGAAACCTAAACATCTGATACAATGTTAGAAGAGCAAAACACGTAACAGAATAATGAAAGGCACAAGATCAATGAAAGATACAATGTGTAAGATGTAACCAGGAATAGGAATCCACTATGGCAAGAGTACAATGGTTGAGTGCCGGCTCACATGCTCCACAAGATCCCTCTCTCCACACCCAAGGACCACACTCCCTCCTTTTATAGAGAAAAATAAAGGAGTTGTCCTACCACAAAATAGGCTGGCCAATTACCAAATAAAAAATAGGGTGCCCATAAATTAGGCTGTGGGCATTGTGAATGTGTGATATGACCACTTCTAACAATATCTACAAGAAAACAAAGAAGATGCTGCAACTGGGATGTCCTCCACCTGTACGGGGCCCATCGATATGTTGATCAGATTGCAAGGTAGACAGGGAGTATTTGAGGTGTGAGAGACAACTCGATGTTGAGCAGGAGGGGCAGATCTGCAAAAAGAAAATATGGGGCAATAAATGTTGTCAAAGCAGGTCTAAAACTTGTCGCCCAGCCAAGAAAGAGGCCATGTGGCATAGAGAGAGTTTGTCTAGTAGAAAACACAGTAGACAAGAGTTAATTTGTCCGCCTTATAGAGGCCGCCCAACTTGTAAAGGTGCTTCCCAGCAGAGAGGAAACAGTCCAAATGCAAAACACAGATTGGAATAGAGCTGATCTTGAGAATCCTGCTGAAAATGCAGGTCTGCAATGGGGGAAAACAATCGCCATAGAGGACATGGGCTTGTAGAACCCTCCTGCACATGAAACATTGCAAATAGGAGGGTGTGATCACTTGTTGAACAGGTAATCCAGCTTGTAGAAGGCCGCCCAACAAGGTAGAGACTGCCCAATTTCGGGAAGAAGAGCCTGTTTGCAAAATGCAAGCGGGGTATGGACTTGAGGCTGCTCGAAATGTAGATCTATTGGAACAAACATGTGGTGACCGAGGGGCAGTGAAGGTTCGATATTGAGCAATGGCAAGGGCGAAGAGAAAGAGAGGAGGAGTGAGCAACAATAGAGAGAGAGATGCACGGCGTGTGGGTACAAAGAGTTGTATCTCTTTTAGATCTTTGTTATAGTTATATGTAAAAGTACTAAAGTACAATTGCTAAGGGCGTATTCACACCCGAGCACGTATAAAAGGCACGGTGGCCCTTTATTCCCAACAACCTCTCTTCTAAAGGTAGCATGCCCTAAAGTTGAAAAAGAATCAACTAAGTCTAAGTATGTACAAAGTTGAAATACATATACTATCCAACTTCCATCATTTGCCGGCAATGAGCTAACCGCTTTGTTGGAAGACCTTTCGTGAGAAGATCTGCATGATTATCATTTGTATATACCTTCATAAGCTCAATGCTTTTGTTGTCAAGTATATCCGTGATAAAGTGATACTTCACTTGTATGTGCTTCGTCTATGCATGAAAAATGGGATTCCATGCTAGCATGATGGCACTCTAGCTATCGCAATGGAGGATAGGGATCTTAGTAATGCCAAGCTTTCCCATGAGATATGAGAGCCATAAAGCGTCCTTGCATGCCTTAGTGGTAGACAAGGCAACACACTTTTGTAGCCTGGAGGTCCTGGAAACTACTTCCCACGTGAAGATGAATACATACCTTGAAGTAGGCTTTCTGCAGTCAGCATGACCGGCATAGTTTGCATCCATAAAGCCAACGATAGATGCCTTTTGCTTTCCAAAGCAGATGCACAAATTCTTTGTGCCCTTAAGATATCTCATGGTATCTTTCATTGCTTTTCAATGCTTTTTACTAGGATGTGCCTTGTACCTGCTAACCACTCCCACCGCAAATGCTATGTTAGGACGTGTAGCAATCCTAGCACACATCAAGCTACTCACAGTTGAAGCATACTGAATCTTGGCTCTATTTTAGCCTTTTCATCATCAGATGTAGGCTGTCCTCTACACAGAGTTTCGCATACGGAGGCAATGGTACACAAATTGCTTTCCCCCCCTCCATATTGAAACACTACAAAATCTTGGATACATACTCTTGTTGTGATAGACAAAGAAGATTGTTTGATCTATCCCCGAGTATATGCATGCCAAGGATGTGATTTGGTTTACCAAGACTTTCATATCAAAATTGCTATGTAGGTTGTGCTTCAATTCATCCAAAGCATGAACATCTCTACCACCAATCAATATGTTGTCCACATACAAAATCAGTATGATAAGGTTGCCATGTGCCGCCTTTTTGGTATATAAGTAGTGATCCACTTGACTATATAAGTAGTGATCCACTCGACTTCTTTTAAACCCTTGAGATTGCATGAATGCATCAAACTTATGATACCATTCACGTGGCGTCTGTTTCACCCCATACAAGCTTTTGTTGAGTTTACATACCATCTTTTCTTGCCCCTTAGCCACAAAACCTTCTGACTGTTGCATGCAGATCACCAAAAGAAGGCAATCTTTACATCCATCTGTATGAGTTTCATATCTTCACATGCAACCAAGCCCAATATGGTTCGCAAAGTAGTCATTTTTGACTATAGGAGAAAAAATCTCATCAAAGTCAATCCCATGTCCTTGCTTGTACCCTTTTGCAACAAGTCGTGCTTTGTACTTGTTGGGAATAAAGGCCTTCTGCCTTTTAAATGTGCTTGGTTGTGAACACACGCTTAGCACTTGTACTTACACATATATATCTATCTAAAAACCTTAGGTACTCACTTGTCATTTGTACTTGAAAACGTGCTCACTCTCTACTCCGCGCTCTCTCTCTCTCTCTCTGTCTCTCACTAAGTGCAGCGACAGTCTCTCTCGATCTGCGTGCCTAACTGGTTCCTACAAATTGGTATCCGAGCTACGGTTGAGGCGTTCGTGCCTCTCGCAGTTCGAATAGGACAAGCGAGCAAGTTGTGAGCTGCAGAAGGTCTAGCGTGGACCATGGTGTGTGATAGGGTGGGCGAGTAGGCAACGGGAGCAACAGTTGACTGCAGTTGACGTGGACCAAGTGCGCGACGGGCAGCAGTCGACGGGCGACCTGCTGACAGCGACTGCAGCGGACTGGACGTCTCCAGCGGGGTGGGACCAGCGAGCGCTGACGAGTGCGACCAGCACAGACGGAACCGGCAGCAGGGCTCACGATGCTCGACCGATGGGTCAACGTACCTGTCATCTATTCCTTTTTCAATTTTTTTTTTTGGAAAAGTCCTCTCCCTTCTAACCAAGGTTCGTGCGCATAAGCACAAAATTCAGATTTGTGCATATTTTGGCCCGAAAATTTGGGGCTTTTCCCAGATTTGGGGAATGTGATGCATGACAAACAAATTTGTCTTAGAAATTGCAGGAATTTGTGACATTTTGCATCCGACATTTGGGGCTTTTCATGTACAAGCACAATTGGGCTGAAATTTACCCAATTTCTCGACATTGATGCACATTGGACCCTATGCAATTTGGGGCTTTTGCAGTTTGGGAAAATTTTGTGCAGCATTTGGTCATTTTATGTACATGCGGGTTGAATTCCACGCAATTTGGACATCAACACTTGGTAAAATTTAGGGGTTTTTTGTGAAATTGCTCTATTTTGCCAAAATTGGACTGTCCTATGCATGATAGAGGAAATGCAAATGTGTGTTTGATGCTTTGAGCACAAAATTTTGGGGCTTTTGACCGTTCGTGTCAAATTTTATGCCCGTGGGTACATGTACAACAGAAATTGCAACTGAAATTTTTGGATTCCTCATGTAATGTGATGCATATGCCCTTGAAACAGCTGTAATCAGTTGGATAATGCTGTAGCACATGGTTTGGTGCTTCTGAAAATTTAATTACAGATCTGAAATCTGTGTTTCTGTGTGGTCATTTATTGCTGAGTGGTACTTGTTTGTACCTTGGTCACTTGGGTGACAGTTTTGGGCCTGCATTTGCTGGTTTTTTGGTCACATTTGGGCTGAAAATCATGGCTGACAGCAGTAATCTGATACACATAAAGAAGCTTGAAGGCGCACATAACTTTGCAATTTGGCAAAAGCAGTGCTACAATATTGTGTTACTGAAGAAGGCAAAGCCGATCAAAACCAAAGGGGCAAAGCCCGCGGACATGGATCAGGATGATTGGGATGAGTTAAATGAGCTTGCACGCTCAACCATAGAGCTATCGATTTCTAATGCCTTGCTCTTCAACATTGAAGGTTTGGATTCTACATATGCTATATGGACTAGACTGGAAGAACTGTATGCACAAAAGAGTGCTGCAAGCAAAGTGTATTGGCTGAAAAAGCTTATGGATTTACGTATGAAAAAAGGTACAACAATGTCTACTCACTTGAGTGAGTTTAACTCCATTTTCAGTCAGTTGGTTGCCTTGAAGTTCATGATTGATGAATAATTTAAGGCCACTTTCTTACTTTGCACTCTACCAGAGAGTTGGGATACATTCGGGACTGCTATGAGCAATTCTAATGTAATCCTTTTGTATGCTGATATAGAGAGTGCTCTACTTATGGAAGAGATGAATCAATAGAATAAAGCATCCAGTAAGTCTTCCAGTGCTTTGCATACTAGGGGCAGATCACAGCAAAATGGCAAATATCATGGCAAGGGACGTAGTAAATCACGTGGCAAAGATGTTGAATGCCATCATTGTGGCAAGAAGGGTCACTTTAAACGTGATTGCTACAAATGGAAGAAAGAGAAAGGAAAAGGCAAGAAGACAGATGATAGCAAGGAAGAGAAGAAGGACAGCCAGCCTAAGAAGAGCAGTGTAAAAATTGAAGAGGTGAATGTAGTCACTCATGACAGTGGTAGTGGGAGTGACGTACTCTTTATCTCTTCACACTTTCGTGCACATGCTTTACTTGCAGATACAGATGATGACATGCATATCTGGATTCTTGATTCAGGTGCTTCCTTTCATGTCACTCCTCATCGTGAGTGGTTCTTCACCTATACAGGGGGTCGATATGGTGTTGACCATCTTGGGGACAACTATGCATGTGAGATTGCAGGTATTGGCAGTGTGCAGTTACAGTTTTAGTATGGCTCTATCTTTACACTTCAGGATTTTACGCATGTACCTTAGCTCAAGAAAAGCTTGATTAGCACAGGGCAGCTAGATGATGATGGTTTTCATACCACCTTTGGTGATGGAAAATGAAAGATCTGTAAGGGATCAAGAGTGATTGTCAGAGGTTGCAAGAGTGATACTTTGTATCCACTTCATGTATATCTAGTGTGCGTGACGATGTTGTTGCCGTGATCGAGCAGCCAAGCGTTTCTTTGTGGCATGGTCAGTTGGGACACATGAGTCAAACAAGAATGAAAGTGCTTTCTCGTTTGGGTTACTTGCCTTGTCTTCGTTATGCTGATTTTGAGCATTGTTATCATTGTATTTATGGCAAACATGCACATACGTCTCACAAAAAGTCTCTTTCTTTGAGATCTTCTCCTCTAGAGTTAGTACATTTGGATGTATGTCAAATGCCAAGATTATCTTTAGGGAAAAATAAATATTTTATCACCTTTGTTGATGATGTTACACGGAAAGTATGGGTTTATTCTATTTGTAGCAAGGATGAAGTGCTTGACAAGTTTAAAAAATTCTTAGCATTGGCTGAAAATCAGACAGATAAGACACGTAAGTGTCTTCTCTCTGATAATGGTGGGGAATATGTGTCCAAGGCCTTTCAGGCATTTTGTGATAGCAAAGGGATAAAGAGGGAGCTCACTGCCCCTCATAATCCACCCCAAAATGGAGTTGTAGAGCGTATGGATTGGACCATACAGGATAAGGTCCGACCGTACGATGCTGTCTCATGCTGCATTATCCCATGGTTTTTTGGCAAAGACTGTTATGACAGCCGCTCACTTAATTAATCGGTTACCAAACAGGTCTTTGGGGGAAGGGGAGTTTCCCAAGAAGCGTGGTCGGGCAAGCCACCTTCATATGCTCATGTGAAAGTGTTTGGCTGTAAGGCTTTTGTGCATATTCGTAAAGAAAAATGCAGCAAACTTGAGCCAAAGTCCTGTAAATGCATTTTCCTAGGATATGGTGATGAGGATGAAATGTGGTATAGATTGTGGGATCTCGAGAAAAGGAAAGTAGTACGCAGCAATGATGTTATCTTCCGGGAAGATCGCATGCACAAACAGTCCTGAAAAGACTGAGGAGGTCTGTAGGGTGGTTGTATTTCGGGAAGAAATACCTTTTGGACAGCAAAATGTGCCCTCTGTACAGCAGCAAATACCTGCTGTAAATGAATCTGTAAATGCAGGAAATGATACTGGAAATGATCAGCCAGCTATTGCCCATGAAAATGAGCCATTACGTGTGTAGGAACAGCCAGGACAATAAGTTGTTAATGCTGATTTGCAGGCTGAAATGCCAAGACAGTATGCTGAAAATGGAAATGTGCAAGAACGGCCAGCAAACAATGACCATTGGGTTAGGATATTGTCTAGGGTTACTAGACAACCTGACATATTTGTTCCTGGTGCAATTAATGTGGCTGATTATGTCATGTTGACAAACTGTGGTGAACTGTCTTGCTTCAAGGAAGCAATGGAGAGACATGACAATAAGAAATGGTATAAAGCCATGTTGTCAGAGATGGAATCTCTTGAAAAAAATGGCACTTGGGACTTGGTACAGTTGCCTAAAGGGTAGAAAACCCTTCCATGCAAATGGTTTTACAAGATGAAGGTCACTTCTGGTTCCTCACCAAAGTACAAAGCAAGATTGGTTGCAAAGGGGTACAAGCAGGAGCATGGAATTGACTTTGATGAGATTTTCTCTCCTGTAGTTAAGATGACTACATTGAGAACCATTTTGGGCTTGGTTGCAGTTGAGGATATGGAGCATCATACAGATGCATATAAAGGTTGCGTTTTTACATGGTGATTTGCATGAAGACATATATATGCAGTAGCTTGAAGGGTTTGTTGAACAAGGGAAAGAAAAAATGGTATGTAAACTCAAAAGGAGTTTGTATGGGCTGAAACAAGCACCAAAAGAATGGTATCATAAGTTTAATACATTCATGCAATCCCAAGGCTTTCATAGAAGTTAAGTGGATCATTGCTTTTACACCAAGAAGGCAGTAGATGGCAGCCTGATTATCTTGGTTTTGTATGTTGATGACATGTTGATTGCTGGCAGGGATACTCATGCCTTGGATTCATTGAAGCAAAGTCTTCATGGCAGCTTTGACATGAAGAATCTTGGTGATGCAAATCACATTTTTGGAATGCGAATACTTAGAGAGAGATCGAAAGGCTTACTATATCTATCTCAGTAGGAGTACATCTCGAAAGTTTTGCAGCGTTTCAATATGGAGGGGGAGAAACTTAGTGTAGAGGACAACCCTGCATTTGATGATGAGAAGGTTGAAATGGCCAAGATACCATATGCTTCAGTTGTTGGCAGTTTGATGTATGATATGGTTGCTACATGTCCTGACATTGCCTTTGCAGTGGGAGTGGTAAGCAAATACATGGCAACCCTTGGCAAGAAGCATTGGGATGTAGTGAAATGTATTATGAGATACCTCAAAGGCACAAAGGAGTTGTGCATCTGCTTTGGAAAGCAGAAGGCATCTGTTGTTGGCTTTACGAATGCAGACTATGCTGGTCATGCGGACTGCAGGAAGTCCACTTCTAGGTATGTGTTTACTTTCATAGGAGGAGCAGTCTCTTGGATCTCCAGGCTACAAAAGTATGTTGCATTGTCTACTACAGAGGCAGAGTATGTGGCTGCTACTGAGGCATGCAAGGAGGCTTTTTGCCTTTCACGTTTAGTGGGAGAGCTTGGCATCACAGAGTTACCCGTTCTCCATTGTGATAGTCAGCTACAGGTGAAGTACCACTTCATTAGAGATGTACCTGACATCAAGAGCATTGAGCTTATCAAAGTACATATAGATGATAATCCTGCAGACCTTCTCACGAAGGGTCTTTCAGCAGAGCGGTTTGCTCATTGCAAACAGATGATGGGAGTTGGATAGATATATGTATTTCAGCTTTGTACATACCTAGATTTAGCTGATTCTTTTCTCCTCTTAAGGCCCATTGCCTTTAGGTGGGAGGTTGTTGGGAATAAAGGCTTTAAGCGTTTTAAATGTGCTCAGGTGTGAACATATCCTTAAGACTTGTATTTACACATACATATCTATCTAAAAACCTAAAGGTACACACTCATCATTTGTACTTGAAAATGTGTTCACTCTCTACTCCGCTCTCTCTCACTCTCTCTGTCTCTCACTGAGCACAGCGACAGTCTCTCGATCTCCGTGCCCAACCGGTCCCTACAGTACTTTGGCGAGGAATCGTAAGTGACCTTCATCTTGTAAATCCATTTGTATGGTAGGACTTTCTGCCCCTTGGGCAAATGCATCAAATCCCAAGTACCATTTTCTTTAGAGATTCCATCTTTGACAGCATAGCTTTATGCCATTTCTTGCTATCCTCTCTGTCCATTGCTTCCTTGAAGCACAATGGTTCACCACAATTTGTCAACATGATATAATTTGCAACGTAATTTGCACCAGGAACAAACTAATCTGGTTGTTTGGTATTTTGGGTCAACCTTTGGGACCCAATGATTAGTGTTTGCTGGTTGTTCAGCCTGCAAATCTGCATTAACAGCTTACTGTTTAAAGGGTTCAGTATGTTGTCTTGCTTGTTCCAACTGTTCCAATGGCACATTTTCTTGCTAAAACTATGGTATATAGTGGGCAACCTCTTGCTGATCAAATTCAGCATCATTTCGTGCATTTATAGTCATTTACAACATGTATTTGCTGCTGTACAACGGACACTCTTTGCTGTCCTACATGTATTTCTTCTCGGAAAACAAACCTTTTGACTTTCTCTGTCTGTTCGAGCTATTTATGGATGCCATCTTCCTGGAAGATAACATCATTGTTACGTACAATTTTCATTTTCTTGGCATCCCATAATTTATATCCCATTTCACCCTCGTCACAATTTCTTAGGAAATTGCATTTACAAGACTTTGCCTCCAATTTGCTGTGTCGTTTTTTATGTATGTGTACAAATGTCTTGCAGCCAAACACTTTCAAGTGTGTATATGAAGGTGGCTTTCCTAACCACACTCTTGAGGAACTATCCCTTCCAAAGACTTGTTCGGTGATTGATTTATTAGTATATGGCTGCCATAACAACCCTTGCCCAAAATCCATGAGATAATGTAGCATGAGATAGCATGGTACGGACCTCTTGAATAATTCTATTCATAAGCTCTGCGACACTATTTTAGGGAGGATTATAAGGGGCAGTGAGCTCCCTTTTATCCCTTTGTTGTAACAAAGAGCGTAAAAGGCTTTTGATACATTCACCATCATTGTCAGAGAGAATACACTTTAATGCCTTGCTGGTCATATTTTCATTAAGTGCTAGGAATTTTTTAAACTTATCCAAAGCTCTGTCTTTACGACGGATCAGATAAACCCATACTTTGCATGTGGCATCATCAACAAAAGTGATAAAATATTTCTTTTTCCCTAAAGACAATCCTAGTAACTCACATACATTTGAATGTACCAACTCTAAGGGTGAAAATTTTAATAAAAGAAACTTTTTATGTGATGTTTGAGCATGCTTGCTAAAAATACAATGATCACAATGGTCAAAATCAGCATACATCAAACACGGCAAATAACCCAAACAAGAAAGCACTTTCATTTCACTTTGACTCATGTGTCCCAACCAGCTATGCCACAAAGATACACTTGACTGCTCGGTTATGGCGACAACATGATCACTCACACTGGATACATATAATGGATATAGAGTATCACTTTTAGAGCCTTTAGCAACAATTCTAGAGCCTTTACATATTTTTCATTTGCTATTGCTAAAAGTGGTGTGATAGCCTTCATCATCTAGATGCCTTGTGCTTATCAAGCTCTTCTTGAGTTGAGGTATGTGCCTTATATTATGCATAGTGAACACTGAACCATGTTGAAATACCAATTGCACACTGTCAATCGCTGCAATGTCACATGCATAATTGTCCCCCAAGTGGACAACACACTGTCTACTACCATTGTAGTCAGAAAGCCACTCACGGTGTGGTGTCATATGGAATGAAGCACCCAAATCAAGAATCCAAGTGTGCATTTCATCATTAGAATTTGCAATCAGTGAGTGTGCACTAAAAGAAGAAGCAAAGAGTACATGACTGCCACTGTCACTCTTGTGATTAACTACATTGACTTCCTCTATTTTCACACTGGTCTTCTTTGCATGTTGGCTGTCCTTTTTCTCATCTTTGTTATCATCAATGTTTTTGCCTTTAGGCTTGTTTTTTTAATTCCACTTAAAGCAATCCGGCTTGAAGTATCCTTTCTTGCCACAATGATGACACTCCACATTTTTTCCATGAGACTTGTTGCATGCTTTGTTGTCAGAGTTGCCCTTCTGTTGGGATTTGCCTCTAGGTTGCAGTGCATTGGAAGACTTGTTTGCTGAAATATTTTGTCTATTGAGCTCCTCCATGAGTAAAGAGTTCTCCATATTTGACTATAACAACATAGGATTAGAATTACTCATTGTTGTCCTAAAAGTGTCCCAACTTTCAGACAAAGCGCATAGTAAGAATGTTGCCTTGAACTCCTCATCAAGGTGAAACTCCCAAGCAATCAGCGGGCTGAAAATAGAGTTAAACTCATTCAAATGTATAGACATGGCTGTACCTTCTTTCATACGAAGGTCCATCAAAATTTTCAACCAATAAGTATTGTTGGTTGCATTTTCTGAGCATATAACTCATCAAGTCATTGCCACATATCATAGGCAGATTTCAATTTCTCTATGTTGAAGAGCAAGGTGGTTGACATTGAAAGCTCTATGGTAGAGCGTGCAAGCTCATCTAAATCATCTACTCGTATGGATCCATGGTTGCTGGTTTTACCCCTTTTGTCTTTATGGGCTTCACTTGTTTCTTTTGCACCAAGGCATTATAACATTGCTTCTGCCATATAGCAAAGTTGTGTGCACCCTCAAGCTTCCTAATGTGCAAAAGGTTGCTACTATCATTGCTGCCAGCCATGATTTACAGCTCAAAAGTGACTCAAAAGTCAACAAAATGAGCCCAATTGTCACACAAATGACCAAGGTACAAAGCAAGTATCAACCCGCAATGGAAATTCAAGTTTTTGCAGAAATTTCAGATGTGCAACCCAATTTTCAAAGGTTTAAAATGTGTGCTACAGCACACCACAAGCAATTGCAGTTGTGTCATAGGCTAATATATCAATTTCATGAGAAAGCCCCAAATTTTAGCTGTAATTTCTGCTCCCAATGCACCCATGGGCACAAATTTGACTCCCACGGTCAAAAGCCTCTCTGCTCAAACTGCTCAAATTACATAAAACATAACTCTTGAGTGGATTGCATAAGTCAATTTTGCCAAACTTTCACAAATTTTGCAAAAGCCCCAAATTTGTCCGAGGTCCAAAATGCTCAATTTGCATAGAAATTGCACTAAAAGTACACACCAAGACCAAATTTGACCCAAATTTTGCAAAAGCCCCCAAATTGTATGGTGTCTAATGTGTCAAAATTTCAAGAAATTGTACTTGTTCCATTGCAAATTTTGCAATTATATGAAAAGCCCCAATTTTTGAGACCCATGAGTGTGCAAAATTCCACAAATTTTAGTCAGACGAGTAATATCTTCAAGCATATGACAAAATCCCCAAATTTCAGGAGTAAATGTGTGCGAGATCTTTGAGATTTGTCAAGTTGTGCTTAGCGTGCGTGATAGCCCATAGAGCCCCCCCCAAAAAAAAAAAAAAAAAAACTTAAAAAGAAAAGATTTGTCAGCAGGTCGGGTAACACAGCACTTGTGTTGACTTGTCGACAACTGCTTGGCGACTGTTTGCCAATTGCGGCCCACCTACGTGTCGCTTGCTTGGATTACCTATACTTGCCTGTCGCCTACCTGCTTGCTGACGTGACCCTCTGCCTGCACTTGCTTGACGTGAGATGCTTGTCAACTGCTGACTGCCTGCGCTTGACTGCTGGATAGTCCTGTGACTTGACTCAGACTGATGACTTGCTGTGTCACAGCTCGGACAAGCTCGGGAAGCGCAGTCGAGATGGCCTTCAGCTTTGATACCAATTTGTGGTGATCGAGGCATAGTGAAGTTCAATATTCAGCAATGGCAATGGTGAAGAGAAAGAGAGAAAGAGTGAGCCATAGTAGAGAGTGAGAGAGAGTGAGATGCACAATGTGTGGGTACAAAGAGTTGTACCTCTTTTAGGTTTTTGTGATAGTTATATGTAAAGTACTAAAGTACAAGGGTGTGTTTACACCTGAGCACATACAAAAACACAAATAGGATGGGACTTAACGGCATCCAGGCCTTTCAAGGTTGCCCAGGCACATCAAGCAAGAACAAAATCTGCACTAAACGCAGGTGTGGCTGCCTGTAAACAGGCTGCCCAGGCTGCTATAATGCTGCCCAGCTTAGGGAGAGACTCCCAGGTGTCAAATACAGGGCATATACGTGGTTAACCACTTGGAAATGAACCGCCTGCACTTGGAAACTGGCTATCTACACCTAGAAAGAACCGGCCAGCTGTTAGGAGCTGCTGTCTACTTGAAACGGGTGCTGGACACTTGGGCTGCTAGCAAAACACATATGAAGATGGTTTGAATTGCGAACAGAGTGCTCCTCATCAAGATTTGTGGCTCCCACGTGTGGCTTTGATACCATGTGACAGTGCGGAATGGAAAGAGGAAAGTGAACATGGAGAGGAGATAGAGAACATAGGAGAGAGAAGGAACAATGTGATTGCAATGGCTGCAAGTACAAGGCTACAGCAGTCAGCCCCAACATGCGGCTCTGTGGGTTAGTGTGGGCACTAGATAGTAGTGGATGAGAGAATGAGGATGGCTAGCTAAGCACAAAAGATGAATGATGGATAATGAAAGTGAGAGGGCAAGCCGCCTATATATAGGCATAAAATAGAACAAATCTTGAATGTGATCAAACCCCTAAAAAAGAGCTAAAAGTGCACAAAAAGAAATGCACTAATGTGCCCTCCATCTAAAGTGTCTAAAAGACATAAAATGATTGACAAAGATAATGTCAGAGCTCCTTATGTCCTCATTCGACTCAGATTGAGGCTCACAGGTAGGAGATGACTACACAAGACACAAGAGTGCTAATAAGTGCGAGAGTGCACAATGGAAGAAAAGAGAATAGGGAGCAAATAGAGAAGGGGATTGAATGAAAAGCAAGAGATAAAAGATTAAATTGACAAGAAGATTGAATGCTTAACGTTGCAACGGTTAGCCCTAGCATGCTGTATGGAATGTTAGTGTGGGTGCTAGATGGAAACTGGGGGATGAGAAAACAATGAGAGGGCTGGTTGGTTTGATGGATAGGTGAGTGGATGGAGTGAGGGGGATAGGCTGCCTAAAAATAGGCAAACTGAGGCCACAATTGGCATGCAAACTAGCAGTGTGTAAAATGTAGGCGCCCAGGTCAGCCCACTCATGTGATTGAAATGGTCACTTCACCAAAAACAAAATACACTAGTACCATGTCCACTACAAGTATCTAAAACACATGAAATTGTCGAGAAAAGCGACGTACCAGAGAGCAAATAGGGTTTGCGGGGTGAAACATAGAGTGTGCATGGCAAACACTGAGAAAGAAAAGAAATTCAGAAGAACACAATGATGATGCACTGAATCATGCTTTAACGAGAAAAGCTGATATAGTGGAGCCGAAGCTCAGAAGATAACTACACTGTCCTGTTTGAATCTGGCGGCAACACGTTAGGGAATCTACATAGTGAAGGGAGGAAAACGCAGTCCTCCGGTAGTAGGGATATCAAAGATGTATGCTGAAGGTGAAGGACAACTGTCGAGGGAGCAAAGCGCAATCCTTTGATGTTATTTGAGTGAAGGAGAGTGATCACCAACTCAAGTCGGTCTCCCGAGGACATTAGATAGTAGGACAACCACTAGAAAGCTGAAACGCCAGGTGTAGAAGCCCAGTAATTGCAAAACACAGTGCCCTGCAAGGTGTGGAGTGTTTGCCGAAGCCGATCCGATGCCAGGGGAAGATCTAGCTGCCAAACGCAAGGTGCACAGCCAAAAGAGATGATGCCAAGTGTAGAAGGTTGACACTTGATGATGATGGAGATGACACCAGCTGGGAGAAGCAATGCTAGGTATGAGGAAGGCTCGAGAAGGTGTTCGACAAGGAAGGGGAGTTGGTCTCACAAGAGCTAACTCGTGTTTGTGTAGATTGTGGGATACACTAGGAGTTTGCCAACATGAATACCCCTCAGGAGAATGGCATATTGGAGCGGAAGAATCACAGTGTGATCAAGATGGCGCAATCTACGGACTATGATGGAGCATTGGTAGACACCTTAGTGTCCATGGGTTGAAGGAGTGGCCATTGCTGTCCACGTCCTTGATCGATCTCCTACATCGATCGTAATTGATATCACCCCTTTTGAGGCTTGCTTTGGTCAAAAGAGAGGTCTTTCTTATTTTGGGGTGTTTGAGTGTGATGCTTGTGTTCACATCTCGAAGAAGAATGAGGGACAAGATTGAGCTGAATTTCAAGAAGTAGGTGTTTGTGGGTTATAGCTTGCAGTCCCAAGGATATAGGCTTTATGACCCGGCTTCTTGGGAGGTATACACAAGTTGAGATGTTCGGTTCGTGGGGTTTTCAACAACAGAGGGGGGTGTTGAATCTTGTTCTTGGAGATCCAAGTGACAATTGAGCACTTGCTCAAGTGCCTTTAGAGCCCCTACCTATTGAGGCTTCATCCTCAGTGGAGGAGGAGATTGCTTCCCCACTAGATTCACCCGTTGAGTTGGCCTTGGTAGATTTTTTAGAGATTTTGGCAGAAGCAGAGTGGTGAGGGGAGTATTGACTTGCTCCTCATTAGGCTAGTGATACACTTCGTGACTCAGGGACTAAGGGAGTCCTTGAGGAGTGGTAGACGCAGGATGGCACACGATGCTTTCGGAGGAACCATACATATTCCATCAAGCTTGTTTGTACTAACTATTGTTTGATAACTTGTGCCATACAAGATAGGGGGCCCACCTCTGTGAAGGAGGCTTTATAGTCACAACATTGGAAGAAGGCAATGGAGCAAGATTTAATGCTATTGAGTAGAATGGCACTTGGAATCTATTGAGCAAAAGGCACTGAAGCAGGATTTGATACTATTGAGTAGAATGGCACTTGGAATCTTATGCCTTGTTAAATGGGTCTTTAAGACAAAATGCCACAATGATGGCACTCTCCATAAGTACAAGGTGTGTCTTGTTACAAATGGCTTCGCAACGGCCAAGGGTGGATTTTCATGATACCTTTGCATCTACGATTCAGATGGCTACCATTAGGACCATTCTTGCCTTGGCCAACTATAGGCGATGGCCAATTTATCAGCTTGATGTGAAGTCTGCCATCCTTAATGGTGATCTAAAGGAGGAGATTTATGTCGAGCAACCTCTTGGCTTTTCCTCATCTAATGGATAGGTGTACATGTCGAAGAAGGCCCTTTACAACCTCAAATAGGCTCCATGTGCTTGGAACAAGAAGATAGACTCGTTCCTCCAAGGGAAGTTAGAGTATCGGTGTTCCTCTTTTAATCCCCGATTGTATGTCCACACCTCAAATAGAGGGCATGCATTGTTCATGCTTTATCTGGATGATCTCATCATTTTGCAAGTGACCATGCCCAAAAGGTCAAGTAAACAAAGGAGGCACTATACGAGGTGTTCAAGATAATAGATATGAGCCTTCTCCATTTCTTTTTAGGTCATGTGATTTGGCAGATTCCAAGGGGGATTTTGATTTTCCAATAGCTGTATGTGTAGGAGCTTTTGGCTACCTTTGAGATGGAGGGATGTAAGGCCATTTCTACTCCTTTGCATCCAAATTGGAAGGCTATAGCCCTTGTAGATTCATTGGCGTTTGATGCTACCCGCTACAAGTAGTTGATTGGGTCATTGATATGGCTTCTTAACACTCGGATTGATTCATGCTTTCTTGTAGGTTTGCTTGTAGTGTTCATGAGTGAATCCAAGGTGGTTCATTGGCATTGCTATGAGGATTTGCTGTTCCTGAGGCGGACCCTTGATCTAGCTATTCATTATCTGGTAGGTATTGGAGATTTGGCTTCGGTTCTTACAGGCTAGATGGATTCAGAACTTCATTGCAGATTTTTGCGTTCTACTATCTCTTTTTCTCTCTCTCTTCTCTCCATGTTCACTTGTTTCTCTCAGTCCGGTCATATGCTTCCACATTCCCTGCACACTAATGCTTTGTTGTGAATGGTTGACTGATTGCAGCTCACCATCAATAGGAGCCCCACATGCAGTCGCCTACTCTTGTGGGCCTCAAAATTGCTGTTATCTGCCTGTAGACAGCCTACAAGGGCTGATGCTTGCCTCCAATGGCCTCTTGATTAGTTGGGGATAACTCGTTGATAGCCGTTATTGGCTGGGCTGATCACCAATGGCTTGGAAATTACGGCAGCAGCTCTTTGTTCTCCTCTCCCAACCTCCACAATACTGAAATGAGGCTCCACCAGCCTCTCATAGCCTTTCCCTTACTTGCACAACAAGTTTTGCCAAGTGACAGCCTTCTAATTGCATTCTTCAACTATTTTCAGCCCAATTAAACTAATTTTCAGAATATTAATTCTGGAAATTAGTATAATTATTAATTTTTAATGAGAAAAATAATAGTGCCAGCTAACAATTAAATTGGCTAGGCCAATTTGTCATCCAAGCAATCCTCTGCAATTATTAGCTCCTAAGTTGACATTAATTTATTAATTGATGCCAAATTCTTAATGTTGCTATTGACATTAATCGCTAATAAAATGATCTAGGCCACAATTTGTCACAAGGTACCATGTAATGCCTAACTAATATAACTTTTTCCAACTTTTGCCTTTGACACCCACCACTAACATCTCGGGGTCCTTCGCTTTGTGACTTAATTGACTTGCACATCACATGTGTAGCTCGCATTTGTACATTTGATTAAAAACTTAATCAAATGCTAAGCAAAGCATTAAATCTTCACATCCTCGTGACAGACCTCTTGCTTGAAATCCTTGCAATTGCCCTTGATTATACTGCAATTTGTCAAGTGTCACTTTTGGAAATAAATGTTGGCATCTTAGTCAAACAACATGTGCATCTATTTCTTAACCATGTTCATACCCTTTGCATATCTGAAATTCGAGCCACCAAACTAGTTGCGATCCATCCACATGAATCATAACCCATGTTAGAACCACACTACTTTGATCACCAAGGCATTGTAGTGTATGAACAGAGCATAAACAACACCTCATAACAATGATGCATCACGTGATAGTTGTGTATGGCATACATCAACTACAAACTAGATGTAACTTATGCAATTATACTTCTCTTGCATCACTTGCCAATGTACATTGCATACCATCTACATGTCCCATACATGCCTTACAAATGCACATCATATCCAAATATACATTCCATGTATTCCATACATACTAGTAGCTTTGTAGATATAATTCTAGAGCCTTGGTGTAAACCATACATATCTACATACCAACTCATAGTGACTAGTATATTAAATAGTGATCCCGATTGCAAAAATGCTGTAAGCACATCATCAAAATGGCTAGCCTTTTGACAATGTTGGCAGGACCTATTTTTCTTACTTGCATTCCTTGATTGGGTGTTCTTGTGTGTGATTAATTGTTTTGATTTTGGTTTTGTGCTTTCTTTTCCTTCCCTTGTTGCTCTTTTTGAGAAGTGGTATCAAGAGTCCCTTGTAAAGAGTGAGAAACATTGTTATGAAATTGCTATAATTATTAGGCATAATGCAATACTTATTGACGGCTCTGGTTGGTTCCCTTAACCAAGCGATTGCCTATAAGTTGCCGACTAATTCTTCAATAGGCATGTGGTTAGAATAAAATTGAATTATTTCTTTGAAAGTTTATTCAAGAATAATGTGAGCTCGTCACCAAGGGACTTAGGAGCCTCATAGTGGAAAATGTAGTGAGTAATCGCCAATATTCAGCCAACTTGATCTTAAGGTTATCCCGGTGAGAAGTCTTGAATTCTTGGAGCTCATGGTTAAGATTGATACAATAGGTTCTATCTCGAGCCACATAGCAATCAATCAAGTGTTCCCATGGCTCAAATGCAAATTCAAAATACTAAAGTTGTGAGTGGAATTTTGGAAGCAAACTTTGCATTAACTCAACAGTGGCAGAGAGACATTCGTGCCTTCCAAGAACAAACAACATCAGATGGAGCAAGGCAAGGGTTTGGTTGCGGTTCGAGCCCTTGCATGATGTCCCACAAGTTTTGGGAGTCAAGTACTTGTCTCATTAGGTTTGACCAAGTGGTGTAGTTAGACCCATTAAAATGAGTATTTACAGCCAGCTAGTTTGGGGCATATGATCATCATCTCTTTCTTTGCAGATTGCACACTTTGACATTCGTCTCTGTCTCCATCTTTGGTGCTGGCATCATCTTCAGCCTGGTCCAGGGCCCTCATTGACACTTTGGGCTATGTGCAAGGACCGATCGGTCCATCATTGTATTCAACATTCATTTCAGATTTAGTGCAGATTTCTCTTTCCTTCTTGCTATCTTTTTCTTCTGCTTTCTCTTCATGCTGGTGTTTCTCTTCTTACGCACTCACAGGGTATCATTGCCTAAGTGAGGATGAAACCAGCCTTCCTTCTTGGAATGGGTGGTGATAACCTGATTTAAGAGTTAATTACAACAATAAATAAATGCATTTAAAATGAAACACACACTTTACCATAACATTCTTGGATAGTAGACACCTTGTTGGCCCCAAAATTGGTGCCCCTTGCGATATTTCTTTAGCTTTCATTCAATTGGAAGGAGTACAACTTGAGATTCTTCAATCTCCTCTTGCTAACCAATTGCTCTTGCTGTCATAAATGACCAGCAAGCCTTTTGGGTCATTTGCCCCTTGATTCACCCAGGACTTCTTCTCCAGTTTGACCCTTGGCTAACCAAATGCTGCCCCAAATCAATTCGGGATGGGCTGGCTCCTGAAATCTCTTGATGATCTTCAATTATCAGTTGCTGATTTCAGTCCCTTGAGCCTTCAATCTCTGGCACGGCTCTCAAGGTGGTTGCTAAACCATAATTTTTGCTGTAAATTAGGGTTTATTGCAGAAATTACAGATCAGCCCACCAAAAATGACTGAGATCTCCGAATGGCTAAGAATTGTTGAGAATGGCTGAGCATAGGCTGAAGGAGATGAGAGAAGAGAGAGAATTTTGAGATTTGTCGCAAAGAACTGATCAAAATCAGCTGCTGCCCTACTGTACCAGCCCCAAACGGATGCACCAACAACAATAGGAGCATCAGAGACTCTGATCTTCAGGAGAAAGTGCATTAGCAGCAATTGCTAGCTTTCCAAGGTCAAGAATATGCAATCTCCATCACCAAAATAGTCTCCAATGGCTGGGAAATGGCCCCAAAAGCCGGCAGATAGTCCAACACCTCTTCCCAACAGCTCCAAAATGAAAAAACGAGATTTCCCTCTCCCTTCAGCCCTATTTAGCCTCTCCCCCACTTGCATGGGAAAGTTTTGCCAAGTGGCAGCTTTCTTAGTCCATTTTCAGCAATTTTCAGCCATTTAATTAATTTTCAGAATTAATTAATTCTGAAAATTAATTTAGCCCTTAATCCATGCCCAAAAAATTGACCTTGCCCATCCAAAAATTAATTCGCTAGGCCATTTGCAACCCAAAGTGGTCCCATGCATTAATTGACCCTTGGACAAGCATTAATCCATTAATTAATGCCTAGTCCCTAGTGTCACCACTGACACTTGATGGCCAATTAATGGTCCTAGGGGCAAACTGACACCAAAATTCACCTAGAATCTAACAAGTGTAACTTGTTACAACTTTTGCCTTTGATACCCATCTTTTTCACAGGGTCCTTTGGCCTTCAACTGTGAAAAAGTAGCTTGCATCTCACATGTGCATCTTTTAATTGCACATTTGATTAATCCTTTAATCAAATGTCAATTAAGCATAAGCAAAGCATCAAATTTTCACGTCCTCGTGACAGAGGACGTAGAGATTGTAGTGGGAAGCTAAAGTGGGTGAAGAGGGTGGTTCGCAAAGCTACATCAGTTGTCACCTTCTTTACGATAAAGGTAAAGGTGCTTGCGATTTATCATGAGCATAGCACATTGGAGTTGAAGAAGCCTTCTTCAACTCGCTTTGCTTAGATGCGGTTATTGTTGGAGCACCTTTATGAGGTGTGGTCTCCTTGAGCCAGATAATGGTGTCTACTCTATGGAATGAGTGGGATGAGCATGAGACAGAGAAGGCCAAAGCCATGCAGCACTTGTGCTTTAATGAGCAGTTTTGGCAAAAAGTCCATGCCATTGTCATTGTTGTGACTCCCTTTTATAGGGTGTTATGTTTGAGTGATTGCGAGGGGTCCACCATGGGCCTTCTCATTCACTTCTTTAGAGTGGCATTGGTGGAGGCACGCGCTTGTACGGTGGTCACAGAGACACAACGTGCACATGTTTTAGAGATAGTAGAGAGGAGATGGATATGGATGCATAAGTCCATCCATGGTTTTGCTGCATTGGTACATTTGGCCTCCAAGTTGTTGGCGGTCATGGATGATAGAGTTCCGTTCGGACCAGCTTGCTTATTTGACTTGTGTGGTCCCTGTGGATGACCACAATGCAGTGCTGGAGCTAGAATGCTATGTAGAGCAGAGAGGGCATGTGGCTTTTGCTTCTCTTACTTGTTGGAGGAGAGAGTTACTTGTGAAGCCTTTATTTTGGTGGCAAAACTTTGGATACGCATTGGAGACACTTGAGCGCTTAGCCATGAGGGTCCTTGCCGAGGATTGCTCTTTTGATGCATGTGAGAGAAACTAGAGTGCCTATTCTCTCATTCACATAAAGATTCGCAATCGGCTTAACACGACGGTTAGAGTGGCTAGTCTATGCGCTTAGCCATGAGGGTCATCCTTGCCCAGAATTGCTCTTTGGATGCATGTGAGAGAAATTAGAGTGCCTATTTTCTCATTCACATAAAGATTCGCAATCGGCTTAACATGACAGTTAGAGTGGCTAGTCTATTGCCGCATGAACTTACGCATGATGAGGGCTATGATGAGCATGGATAGTCCGAAGTAGGTAAAGTTTAAATACTTAACCATAAAATTTAAAATTTGTTGTTTTAAACTCTGAACTTGGAAGTTTATACTTTAGAATTTAGACTTTAGCATTTACAATCTTACATGCATTGTGTAGGTGAATGTTGATACATTCAAGTTGACGGGTGATACTCTTTTGAGTGTACATTAGGAGGTGGAGGAGGAGGAGGAGATGTTTTTTGCAGAGCTCTATAGAGAGCTTATAGCAGCAGATACTCGTGACATTCACAATCAGTACGCTCGTGGGCGAGGAGTTTGAGTAGGTGGTAGCAGGGGCATGGTCCTTCGACGCCCTCCAACATCGAGGAGGGGTGGTTCGAGTGGCTTGCAGACGTATGTAAGGCAAGGCTCTGGTAGCTCACATCTTGTGCCTCATGATGACATCTCCCCGTTGCCTACATAGCCGCCACCTAGGAAGCCATCATTTGATGATGTGGTAACCTCATCAGTGAGGATGAGTATGAGTGTGTCTCATCATCTGATGTCGAGGAGTCATCTTTAGACTCTCTTGATGAGCACTTAGATGGTTTTGATGATGATAATGATAGTGATGTCTCATCATAGATTCATAGGCTTCTCTCTTTTTTGTATCTACTATCACTGTATCCACATGTACGTTGCCACTATGACACTAGAGTCTAGATTGTAGTTGTATTGTATGTTTTGCGTAGCCCATGCGATCGGGATGGTCACTCTCATGTATTCATATTATTTTGTAATGAAATGGCCATTTTCACTTTAAACATGTATTTTATCATTTAATGATTTATGGTTTTGAAGAAAATCATGTTATTTTTTTTCGTACTAACATTGTACTGTACCTTATAAAATCATAAGGTACCATTTAGTACCGTATTTTATTATACCGTACCATATCATACCTTTCGTACATGACAACTATGCTCTCTCTCATGAACATCGCAAAAATTGGAGGTTAGACTCCTGTTCTAAATGGAAACCATTGCTTGAAGATTGCGAAGATTGAAGTACCCTTCTCCTTCTCTCTGTTTCTTCATGTCTTCCAAAGAGCTTGCCTATTGGCTTGAGGATGCCTAGGATTGCACCTTTTATACAGGTGCCTGTTCTTCCTTCTTTACCCAAATAAGATTGGTTGGATGGACTTGATTACTCCTTTTGGTTGTGCAAAGTGGAGTGTGTTCTTGACACATTTGATCTTTAGGCTTTTGTGACTATCCCTATTCCTCAACTCACGGAGGATCCTGTAGTTGACTTGACCATGGATCGTGCAATCCTTTGGGATAGGGTCAACTCTGGAGCTCGGTTCTTTGTCTTTGTGAGCCTATTGGATTTTATCCTTGTTCATGTGTGTAGGTTAAGGGGAGCCCTCTTCATCTTACGAGGGGGATATACCTTTATCTAGTGGGGGGGGGAGTCCCTATCCTATACAAGTGTATTGCAGGTACCAGAGATCTTACAATTTTCTCGTAGCCTAGACAAGTGTATTGCAGGTACCAGAGGTCTTACAATCTCCCTCGTAGCAAATGAGCCTATCACTATTTTTCAGTGGTATTGATGACTCATGCAGGATGCAGGAGTAACTCACTTTCCTGTGATCCCCATGCAAGATGCAAAAATGACTCACTTTCCTGTGACCCCTGCAGCCTACATAGATTGACCAAAATACAAGCTCACCAGGATAGTTTACTCTATGTGAACTATGCTCTTACATCACAGATTCTTTGAGATCATGAGTCTACTATAGTTGACGAGGCTCTTGCACAAGATGTATGGCATCGTGCTATGCAGGAGGAGCTCAATGCGATTGAGCTTAACCAAACTTGGGAATGGGTTCTGTGGCCATAGAAGTGGAAGGTGATTGGTGTGAAGTGGATTTTTAAGATCAAGTACTTGGCTGATGGCTCCTTGGTTTAGCACAAAACTAGGCTTGCTGCCAAGGGCTTTGAACAAAGGGCAGGTTTAGATTATTCAAAGGCTTTCGCACCTATTGTCTATATATGTACTATTTGGGCTATTTTGGCTCTTGTAGCCCTTCACCATTGTCTTGTCTTTTAGATGGATGTGAAGTCTACTTTCTTCAATGGCTCCTAGGAGGATATTTATGCTCCATAGCCTCTTGGTTTTCTTGTGTAGGGGACGAAGGATCATGTCTACAAATTGTGGAAGGCCCTTTATGGCCTGAAGTAAGCTTCTAGGACTTGGTACTAGAGGATTGATTGATTCTTTTTACAGAATGGCTTATAGAGTGAGATTGGTTGATTCTTCTTGTAGAGTGACTCCTACACAGGCCCACTGGAGAGATGCTTTGTGCATGTTGCACTATTTACGAGGGATTCGATCTTATAGGATCATCTATGCAGAGGGGGACTACTCTTGCTAGATGGAGTGACTCAAATTGGGTAGGTGATATGGAGTCGAGATGCTCCTCTATAGGTCCTTCTTTCTCCCTTGTATCGAAAGCTATCTCATGGAGTAGTAAGAAGTAGTCTATGGTGGCCTTATCATCTACGGAGGTCGAGGATCGTGCACTTTGTTCTATAGCGCAGGAGGCAGTTTGGCTCTGTCACTTGTTGGCGAAGATTGGCTTTTCATAGACAGGACCCACATAGCTACGCGTGGATAACCACAGTGCTTTAGCTTTGGCAAAGAACCTTGTGTTTCATGCTTGCATGAAGCTCAAAGGTTCATTACCACTTTGTATGGGAGTGGATCATGGATTCTGAGTTAGCTGTGGTCTATTGCCCCATGGAGGACAATGTAGTGGATCTCCTCATGAAGCCTCTTCCACATGCTTCTATGCTTCATCATAGGAGGTCCTTGGGTTTTTAGACACTTCTAGGATGGGAGAGGGGGTGGTAGCTTGCCATTTTTAGTCAGTTCTCTCTTGGTTGTGAGCTCTATTAGAGTCCGATGGAGATGTAGGAGCTTTGACTATTCAAGTCAATTGAGTTTGTGTGCATTTCTTTTTTAGTGTGTGTAGGTTGTGTTCACACTATGGAGTGGCCAGTTTCAGCCTTTGCAGAGGCCACTTAGCTTGCTAGATTGCAAATGGAGGAGGTTGGCTATGCAAGAGACTAGTGACAACATTTTTCGCCTTGAAATAGTCTAGTTGGCCATATTTTGAAATTTGACTGGCCAATCACATATTTTAGAGTCTAGTTTGCAGGTTGGCCAGGTTTGGTGGCCCGTGAAATCTCAATAGGGTTTGTAGACACCTTGTGAGTCAAATGCTTGTTCATTAGTGTCGGAACCTTGTGGGGCAATGTGTGAAGCTCACTTTTACTTGGCTTTGACTAAGGCGATAAAGAAGTGTTTACCTTAATAAGTTAAAATTTGATGAATAAGAAATTTTGTCTTTTTGTGTATTTGTTTGGTATTTTTATAGTGTTCAAAGTCATCTTCCCTTTGTGAGTTCTTGTTTTTGATGACGAGCTTTTGATCAAGGCCCGTTCAAGATATGCAATGGTGTAGAGAGACAATAGGGTTTGCATGGAGAAACATAGAGTATGTAGAGCAAACACTAAGAGAGAAGACAAACTCAGAAACACAAGAAGAACACGGTGATGATGCATTGAATCATTCTATGAGAAGAAAAGTTGATATATTGGAGTCGAAGCTCAAATGATGATTGCACTGTCTTGTATGGCACTGTCTTGTATGACTCATGTGGCATCATGTGTGGGGAATCTATACAATGAAGTGAGCGAAACACAATCGTTTGGGCAGTGGGCTGTCAAAGTAATCAAAAGGTAAAGGACAATTGGTGAGAGAGTGAACCGCAGCCCTTTGATGCCGTCGGAGACAAAGAAGATGATCACTAGCTATCAAGGGAGCCAAGTGCAATCCTTGGATGCCAAGGAGACGGCTTGGGCAGCAAACACAAAGTAGATATGACTTCTATGGATTGAGTAGCCTTGTGGGGTTGGCTCAACTCTCGAGCCCAATCCTTTCTCTTTATGAGTTTGCAGGATTTTATCCTTGTGCATGTTTGCAAGTTGAAGACCGCGGCAGAAGTGTGGAAGCAGCTTGCGTCTTTGTATCAGCACAAGACGTTTGCCCACAAGATTTCCCTTGAGAAGAAGTTGCAGATGCTTGGTCTTGATGATTCCTCCTCTATGAAGGAGCACATTAGGAAGATGGAGGACATGAGAGGTGAGCTTGCCTCTCTTGGTCAAATGATATCCTTTGAAGACATGACTATGATCCTTCTAACTTAGCTGCCATCTCCTCGGTTTGACGTCTTCTACATCGGCCTTATTACATTGAGGACTTGCGAGACACTCTTATGGGAGGAGCTGTCATGGAGGGAAGAATAAGAAGGCACATGCCAAAGACAAGAAGGATAAAAAGAAGGAGAAGAAGCCCAAGTGCCCACATTATGGGAAGAACACTCATCTTGAAGAGAAGAGTTGGCAAAAGTACCCCCATTTCAAGCTAAAGGAGAAGGATTCAAAGGATACGAAGACTGTCCCAACGATGAGAGTGTCTGTCTTTGTGCATGCAATTGCCAAGGAGGACATAGCCCTTGCTTCTTTTGCTCAGGAGAAGTCTTGGCTCGTTGACAGTGGGGCACGAAGTAGTTCACTTTGTGTGAACTATTCTCTTATGTCATAGATTCTTCATGCAAGTGAGCCTACTACAATTGAGGAGACTCTTGCATAGGATATTTGGTACCAGGCCATGTAGGAAGAGCTCGATTCTATCGAGCGTAATCAGACTTGGAAGTTGGTTCCACATCTTCCAAAGTAGAAGGCGATAGGTGTGAAGTGGGTCTATAAGACCAAGTACCTTGTAGATTGCTTAGAGGCCAGGTTTGGATGACTTTGAGACTTTTGCACCTATGGCTTGAATGTCTACTATTTGGCTTTTGCAGCCAACCACTGTTGACATGTTTATCAGATGGACGTCAAGTTTGCCTTCCTGAATGGTGTCCTTAAGGAGGAGATTTATGTTTTAGAGCCTCCAAGTTTTCTTGTGTAGGGGAAGAAGGACCATGTCTACAGATTGTGGAAGGCCCTCTATGGCCGAAGCAAGCTCCTCGTGCTTGGTACTAGAGGATTGATTGCTTCTTTCTACAAAGTGGCTTCCATTGATTGGCTCATGACCCCAACCTATACTTTAAGGTCGAGTGTGAGAAGTGTGTTTTTCTCATCTTGTACGTGCATGATTTTATAATTACACGGAGCTCTACTTAGGAGGTTGATCATACTCCGGAGATTTTGTGACAAGAGTTTGATATGACAAATCTTGGGGTCCTACACTCTTCCTTGGGCTGGAGGTCTATTAGATGGCGTAGGGCATTTTTATTTCGCAACACATGTACATTTCCAAGCTTCTCTCAAAATTTGATATGGCTGATTGTTGGCCTATTTCTTGCCCCATGGACTCAAAGTCCAAGCTTTTGGCCATTGGAGGCCCCCTTATAGATACCACCCATTTGTTGAGCTAAAAATGCATTAGCTTCACTTAAATAGTCCCAAAACATGCTTAATTAAGGAAGAAACCTTGTTTATTTAAAAAGAAATGTGTTCCTAGAGAGTGTCTGTATCCCATGAGCACAAATCCACTTGGGAGGGCCCAAACTTTGTGTAAATAGATATGCTGCCCTCCATTCAACCTTAATCTCGTTTTTGCAGATTTCAGGTATTGCAGCTTGCTGTCCACACCCTAAATGTGGAGGACATTGCGGTCTGAGCTGGCCATTGCTTTCACAATAGTTTGGTGAGTATTTCCAACCTACCACACATTGTTCGGAGTTGATTTCAGCATGCTAATTGCTGTTGCTGGTTTTTCTTGCGTTTTTGGTCTTTCTCTCTTCTGCAGCTTGCATTTTCTATTTTCTCTCTTTTGCAGCTTGCGTTTTTAGTCTTTCTCTCTCCTCACTTACGTTTTTAGTCTTTGTCTCTCTTGCACTGCCGTTTGCATCAAATTCAACCTTCCTTGGTTGCGTTTGTTGGTGTTCGACATCTAGAGCCTTCCTTGCTGCGATTCGGGATCTGTTTAGAGTATAATACACTCTCCAGCTCATTATCCTTGACTCGATCTTTGAGATACAGGAGTTCGAGGTACAATATTCATTCGTTACATAGTGTGTTTGCTACATGAATATTGTATATTCAATAGTCATATCACTTCATTCATTCTTTGTGTTCATTGTCTCTGAGCTACCCTAACCCTTACTGTGTTTTTTTATTAGTCTGTGCTTTGTCGTATGGTGTTATTTGTGTTTTTGTGTCAGGGTATTTCTTCACATGGTATCAAAGTTGAGTCCTTTGAGAGAAACTTAGGCCTTGACTTGCAAGCTCTACACAAGAAGCAGGAACAATAGAAGGGTTGATAACTGTGAACACTACTTCCGCACCACTTCTCACATCCGAGCTAAATCATCAAGGAACGAGTTGGAGTGGGCCTCACAGCTTGCTTCACAAGCTTCCGACATGGCCGGATAGACATTAGACTACCATGGAGTTCCACGACCTTACTAGATTACTGTAGTTGAGTACGATGTGAGACGAATCTAGAATTCTCGTCTCGCAGTTCGATTGCCGGAAAGCGTTGGGCCTCTGTTTACTCGAGATCACAAGCACGAAGAAAGCAAACACTCAAAGAACTCAAAATGATTTGATTTATTGATTCACAAAAGTTGTTAACCCAAATTCGAATTCGCTCGGCTATTCAATGCTCGGAACAAATTCTAAACACATTTCAGAGCTGTGCTCACACTCCATGATGCTCCAACTCTTTGACTTTAGTGCACATCACATAGTAGCTCACTGCAGTCACATGATTATAGTGCTTCAACTTGAAGCCTTTTTGATTGCAACAACTCTTGAAGCATTCAAATCTGTTTTATTCCCCATAAGTGTCATGACAATGTTTGGACTTCCATGTTTCTGAAGTTCCTTGTTCCAAAGGTTGCATGTTTTTTCTAGTCTCTAATGCAGCCAACCTGCATAAAGTATACGGATATTGGAACATGCTAGCGGGGTTATTCAACATCATCAACCTCTCTTGGTTGGCACCCTGCTTGAATTATGGATTTTTCCAGAGTGGCTTTCACCTCATTCGTGATCTTTGTCACTCCTCACTCTCGTTATATCAGCAGCCATGCAAGAATTAAGTGACTCTCCTACACCATTGGCTTTGCAATGTCCTTTCCATCAGCTCTTCCTTTTTGCATACAAAATCGTCCTTCATCAATGTATCAATACTGTGTTGCTCGCAAAGCCATCTTTGCTGCTTTCATAGAAGCACCTAAAGAACAAATACTTGATGCTGATCATAAAGAAGATGACCCTAAGCGTAGTTGCTGCTGCCAAGATTGTTGGATCTTCATAACGAGGAAATTGTGTAACTGGTTTTGATTCAAAACAGCCCATGAAAAGCTTGATAGCATAGTCCAGGAATCAGCAGAATAGAAGGCGTAATTCATGCAGACCATGGTGATGATGGTGCTACCCGTCATCATAATTGGACTGATTGCAACACACCATATCTATAAACTTGACGACCATAATTATCTGTTGGGACCTCCTCCTCATAAATCGGGACCTCCTCCTCATAAATATGATTTCCTCCTTGCTCGAAACAACACATGGATTAGATGCTTGAAATGCACGTACTTCAGTGGGATGGAGCTTCTTCGGAGATTGATGCGATCAAGCGACTATGGTGGAAAGAGAGCTAATGATTGATTTGCACCGCCCTCCCTTTTTTAGCATCCTCAACATATATATACCCCAAGCTTCCAATCCTTCGTCTCCCCTCCAGAGCATCGCTGCCACCCTTTTCTCGTGCGTATCCTCTCCAAAAAGCAGAGTCTCCCATGAATAGTGCTGGCTCCCAGAATAGTTTCCTTCTAGAAATCTCAAAACGAAGGCAGCGACCTCTTTCCTCAGCTCCTGTGCTGCCACAAGCTATCAAGACGCAAACACAAGTGACAACATCTGGGTCTACGCCATGCTGCTGCATTCTGTCAAAAGTGTCCAAAGCTTCGTGACCAAGCCCATGATTAGTGCAGCCCTCAATTAGCACATTCCATGATATTACATCTTTGACAGGAAGCTTCTCAAACATTTTGCGTGCTTCCATAAGCGAGTCACATTTACAAAACATGTAAATCAAAGTGTTTCCAATTGAAAGATCTATTTCTAGTCCCTTTGTGGCAATTTCAGCATGTGTTTCTCTGTCTACTTCAATAAAACCCATGATTGCACAAGTTTTTAGTATGCAAACATATGAAACAGCATTTGGAGAGATGCCATCCTGCTGCATTTGTACAAACTGGCTTAAAGCTTCCTTGTCAACAAACCCATGTTCAGCATATCCAGCAATGGATGCAGTCCATGAGACTACATCTCTGACTGCCAAATCATTAAACACTTTCTGTACTTCTGCAAGAGAGCTGCATTTAGTGTACATATCCACCAAAGTGCTGCTGATATTAAGCTCAACCTCCAATCCCTTCTTTATTACTTCTGCATGTATTTATTGGCCTGTATCTAAACCACCGATACTACCACAAGCTGCTGCAAACAAATGTGGCAACATCCATAGCAACACCTCTCAGGTCCATTTCATGAAGATAGTTCAATGCTTCCTTGTTAAGCCCGTGTTCAATATATTCTACAATCAGTGCATTCCATGCAATTCCATCTGGATCTAGCAAGCCATCAAACACATTCTGTGCTTGATCAAATGACTTACATTTAATGTACATATCAACCAATGCATTGCCTACATAGACCTCTCTTTCCAATCCTCTTTTTGTTAGTTCCAAATGAAGTTGCTAGCCTGTTTCCAGAGCTTTAGTACTGGTGCAAACTTTTAATATGCAAACAAAAGTTATTGGAAGTGGACACATGCCTGTGAGCTGCATTTCTTTGAAACACATCAATGCTTCTTCACAAAATACATGTTCAGCATATGCTGTGTTTAATGTATTCCACGAACTTTCAGTTTTCATATGAATCCTATCAAACACTTGCTGTGCTTTCGCAAGCAATCCACATTTACCACATGTCCACAAGTGTGTTCGCCACAAAAAGCTCTCTTTCCAAACCCCGTTTGATTGTTCATGTAAAAGTTGGCATGACTTTAAATCTTTTGTAACACCAACAGCTTTTAAGCACAAAGGAAGAGGGTGGCCACGAATTGTGATGTCCTCCGATAGGGGTATGGGCAGCATTGGTGTGGAGAGGGAAGGATGTTGGAGTGATGAAAGAAGAGGGGTGGAGAATGACTAGAGAGGTGAAGAATGAATGAAGTGATGGCCTATTTATAGGCCTAAGGTGTCTAGGGTGGCACATCATTGAGTGGGCACCCACTAACGAATTGACTAGATTAAGGACACCGGCCCTTTTTGGGGTTGTAGAACACCCTAATTGAAGTGTAGAAATTGAAGAAGTGGCATCTCAACAGGGCCTAGGTTTCTTTAGAGAGTAACTAGCTTTGGTACCATGTAAAGAAATACTTGAGCATAGAATACAATACAATCGTACAACAAAGCACAAATTGATAATATAACTCAATAGGGTTAGGGTAGAAGATAAATGAATGAATGAATAGATACAATGCTCAATGCAATAAACACACTATGTAGAGCGAGTGCAAATCTTTGAACTGTCATGTCTCTAAAGGACCGGGGTAGAGAGTATGAGCTGGAGAGAGTGTTGTACTCTCTACAATTCCCAAAACACAACAGGTAGCTTCTGGATGTCATCACATCTGCAAACACAGATCTGTAGAGTTTGGATCAGGCTGAACATGCATTGGTAGCTCTGAACAGTGGGCAGCAAGTTGGAGAAGAACTGGAGAATGAAAGTGGCAGCAGTTGGCTGCAAAATGCAGCTGTGAGCTGCTGCCCTTGGAGGAGAGGGCAACTGTTGTAAACTGCCAAATGCAGGCTGAAAGTGTTTATCTATAGCAAATGCAGCTGTCTGGAGCCTCTTTGACATTAGGCAATGGCTGGGAAGAGTGCAAACAGGCTGGAGAGCTGCTGCTTGCAGCAAATGCAAGGTGTAGATGGTAGTAGACTGATTGCCAGGTGCTGAGGAGGACTGGTCACTGCCACGAACTGAGGTATCCGCCAGGGAGGGGTGTAGACAGCAGTGGAGAAGGAGGCAGCAATAGGAGGAAGACCTGATAAACGAGATGGGGCTGAGTGGACAAGTTGCCTCCTAGTTATAGACGAGTGGATCCTCCCAAATTAGGATTTGGCTTATGGGACATAGACACTTTATAGGAAAGTTTGATAATTTAATGAAAACTTTGGTAACAAGCATGTTTTGGGGCTGTATTGAAGAGGTAATCAGTTTATAATGCATTTTTAAGCTTAAGACATTGAGCAAAATGGGCAGCAGAATGAGATTCATTTGGCAGCAGACTTGAAAACAGGACGGAAAACTTTTTGAACTGGTTTGCCCTCGCCACCTTTGCTGTGGTCTCAAAGTTGTTCTTCTATACTAATCCTTTGTGAAGTCAAACATAATGTGTGTAGGAGTAGCAGGTCCATTTTATATGTGCTGTTACTTCTGCTTTCTTGCTCTATATGCTAACGTTTTTTTTTTTTTTTGGTAATCTAATGGATTCAATGAAGTCCATTATCATATCCCAAAGTTTAACTCACTTTAGTTGAGGATTAATATGTTCTCAGACATGTACTTACTTTTGGTATTTACATTTCAAAGGTGTCCCAGGAAGAAATGTTGGAGCTAAGGCAAGAAGCAAGCGATTTGCAAGAGTATTCAAGTGCAAAGATTGCTCGAGTCACTCGTTATCTTGGTGTTTTGGCTGAAAAGGCCCACAAGCTAGGTATTTGTGATTAGTCAATGCCATTTCCTTGGCTTCCATCCTTGGTGTGTTTGAACTTTCTTTTTGGTTGAATCAAGCTTGGACTTCTACTTGCAACTTCAAGTGTAGTGCTGTGGATGACACACGGGATTTTTAAGGGTTATAAATTTGTGTCGAATAAGTTTTTCTAGAGGTGGTTTTGGTGACTGGTTTTGTGACTTCCTCTTTAATATCAAAGTGTGTTAATTATTTTCCTAGATGTTGTTACAAGTTTATGACTTTCTATCTGAATGTCTAACATATTTGATATTTTGTCTGTTGGTTAAGCTTGTGACGGCTTTGTTGTTTACAAGCTTCTATCGTAGAGGCCTGTAGTTGCATTATCCGATTCTACAGTGTTGTTAGTAAATTTGCATCTGGATTCTGCACGTTTGATTACTGTTTTGTTTCCTGTTGGATAGCAACATCATTAACAAAAATTTCTGTATATATCAAATTCTGTGATAGAAAATTAATGTTGCATCATATTGACACATTCAGCCTGGATGATAATCATTAAGCTCAGCGCTTGTAAATGCATGACTTTGTTGCAGATCAAGCAGTCCTAGAAGGGGAGGCTCGTTTATCATCTATGAGGAAGGAGAGAATAAAGCTCTTTAATGATCTTTTAGGTGTAAAAGGTAAGATATGTTTCTTCAATTAATTTGAGCTGGTTCTGTCTATAGTCTGCCTGATCTGTATTCAAACAAATTGGAGGATCTAATTGAGCAACTATGAACAGGAAATATCAGAGTATTCTGTCGTGTGCGTCCTCAATTTGAGCATGAAGGCCCTACAGCAGCAGAATTTCCTGATGATTTTTTGATACGTATAAACACTTTATCAATGACTGGTGGGGATGTGGGGAGCACGTCAAAGAAAGAATTTGAGTTTGATCGAGTCCATGGTCCACATGTAAGCCAAGGTATGGAAATTTATGCTTAGTTCTTTTCTTCATACTAATCCAAAACTGTTGAAGAGTAGAATTAGGTGTATAATTGACATTTTTTAGCTAGGGTTCTTTTACCATTTTAGGAAATGACACAAATCCTTATATTTCACTCCCTATATTGATGATTGTCAATATGATATTTAATGCTGGTCCATGTGTTGATGAATCCTTGGTTATGTTTTTTGATAGAAAAGCATAACGAAGGATTCAATTGATGTGTCAAAAAAGAAGACCACAACTTTTTTGTTCAGCTCATGTACAGAAAATTAAGGTTCCTATTTACAGCAGGCCTCGTTACAGAAAATTAAGGTTCCTTTTACAGCAGGCCCTGTTACATTGAGTTCCTCTTGTAACTGTAGAGTTGGTGGAAGGTTAACCTTTTATTGTTTGTGCAGAAGTGATGGTGGCCAGCATTGTTTTTGTAGAGTTAATGCTTTGTCAAAGTTCGATACATTCCTGATGTATCTTTGGAGCTGCAGTGAAGCATGCAGGCTTACTGTCTCTTTTCATGAGGGACAGGTTAAGACAGGAACATAGTTCCTTTAATGGGATTTTGTGTTGCTGACTTCTTTGAAGTTGGAACTTGATTTTGCACCGGTTGAAGTTGTAGCACAGTAGAACTGAAGACAGCCAGATGCAAACACAAGAATATGTAGCCTTGTTGCGGAGATGTGAATAGGAGTTCACTTTTTGATGTAGATATTAGGTTTTGGTACTGTCCTGTCAAATAGGAGGCACTTATGGATGACTTGTTGGGAATGATGAAAGGAGGCAGTTTACCGCATTAAAAACAAGAAAAAGATGAAGAGAGTCAGTGAGAGATCAATTAGGCTTTACTATATCAGTAGCTGTCTATGTTCAATGCCATACATGATCTTGACAATATAACAATTTTGTACTCCCAATTCTCTTGTATGCAAAGTGAATAGTCGTTTGTTAGTACATTATCTTTGGTGCTTGACACTGGAGCTGCTCAATGTATGTGAATAGAGCTCTTTATGAGAACTTGTGTGGTCTTTTGTCAGGATAATTCACATTTCCATAGTGATATTTTATCACAACCTTGGGTCTGGTTACAGGAATGGATTTGTCAAGAGTTCTAGCTGGCTTGATTGTGTTTGTTGGAAATGTAGTTCATAAAGTCTTCTAATGTTGGCCCAGGTTTAGACTGGCATGACTGGCTTAGATGGGTTGAATTAGCAATGATGTATCTACTGTAGGGTAGCTGCTTCTAGTACCTTGCACATGGCATTGTTTGTTTCGTGGTTGCTCAAAAAATTTGATTCTTGGGGATTGGTGAGTTGTTTCTGAGGCTTTGAAAACAAATGACTTGAATTGCCATAACTCAAGTTTGAGTTTTTACGTGCCTGCTCTGTGAAAGGACTCACAATGAGCATCAGGTCTTTGAACACAATAAAGGTCCGATCTTGCAGTTAAGCTTTATTTTCTTTTTGAGATTCTACTATCTAGTCTAGAGGTCTCAAGGAAGTGTATTCTTCTTGTAAGCTGAATTGGTCTAGCTACTGTGAAGCAGAATGAGCTTGCATTTCTGTAGATGATGAGTGCACTTAACCCAGTTTGTTTGGAGACTTTGGTGTGATTATCTCCATGTTGTGATGATGATAAAAGTAAATTTTCCCCATGAAGGCAAGAAAACTATAGTAAGGGGTGAGAGCTCATGTCACAATGCACCTCAGAATCCCAACAGGACCTGTTTTACTTTTGCAGGAGATTTCTTTCAGGATGTCCAACCATTTGTGCAGTCTGCTTTGGATGGATTTAATGCTTGCATTTTTGCCTATGGTCAGACTGGATCGGGAAAAACCTATACCATGGTATGCTTTTATACATGTTTCAGGTGTCTCAAATATCTCACTTTGCCACTCGATGTAAGATTCCATCTTGATAAATATGAAATCAATATCTGATTGTAGGAAGTAGCCATCCTATAGCATGCCATACAAATACATATGCTACCAAGCTCCTGATCTGCATGCATGCTTTTATGAAGCTCACAGAATTCAATGACATATCACAACTTTTATGTATTGTCCATAGAGTATTCTCTTATTTTCTTATGTAGGCTTGGATCCACCTGCATAATTCCAGAGGTTTTTCTAACTAGTAGTGATTCTGACATCTTCCACTTGGAACCTAACTGACAGTACCATTTTTAACCATTGCTAATGGAAGGAATCTTGCAGACTAAATCATTGAAAAGGACCATTAGATTACTTTTGCATGGTTTCTAAGTGCACGATGTATTCAAATGTCTGATTTTTTGTTTTCAAGATCTGTTACAATTTTAGGTTGAACATTCCTTTGGTTTCTTAATATTTTCTTTTTTTTGGCAGGAAGGGCCTAGCCATGATCGAGGTGTTTTCTTTCGAGCTTTTGAAGAGCTTTTTGACTTATCCAACATGGAAATGACATCGACTTCAAGGTTTTCTTTTACTGTGACAATGTTTGACCTCTATAATGAGCAGGTTAGTATATGGCAATTATTTCTTTTAACATTGTACTAAGCGATGGACATTTTGTGTGAGTGGATGGCTGTAGCTAAAGTAGTTAGCCTTAGTTGCAGGAGTTGCAGGAAAAACCTAAACAGCTTCTTAACATCTGCAAAAGCTTGTCTCTTGTTGAAATGATAGTACAAATGATATTATAACTGCTTAATACTTGTACACAAGTGGCAACCCATTTTCACCGTGTAAGGGTAGTATCACATCAATATCCTTCATGACTCTGGAGATCAAAATGATGAGCGTTATTGGTCCATGGTATGTCTTAATAATGCAAAGACAGAATGCCATCCAGTTGTACAAGTGCCTATAGTACCTGCACTATGTGCACAACATTATGTTAGACAATGAATTCTGAATACATCACTAATAGTGTGTGCTAAGGTACATCTCCTTTATAATAATTCAAACTATATAAATTTTCATGGGTTCAAGAAAATTTCAGAGCAGTGGATGTGGAACTGTGCGATAGGACTGAAAGAAAGAAGTTAACACGGAGAGAAGACAGAGAGAGAAAGAGATAGGAGTAAGCTGAAGATTGCAAAGAATGAATGCTTTATACTAAAGGCAGAAATGTGCAAGGGCTGTGTGAGTATAACCGGTTAGAGATCTCTCTCAACTGCACACAAACTGAAGTAACTGCGATGCGGGGGCAGGCAAGACGAAATTGGCTGAAAACAATAAAATAAACTTGTCCACCCTGATGAGCCTGCCCAAATTGCTACCCAAACCTGGCTTCTGCCCAAAACTGCTGCTCTACCTGCTCCTGTACAATGCGATGCTGCACAAACTGCCCTTATCTGCTCTATAAGTGCCTCTGCTCATCTCGGAGGTGACCAAAGGTCTAACAGAAAACAGTTCTTTTTATAATTTGTACTTTGTGGTCTTATTTTGTGTTTGTGGAAAGCTTTCCTATATGTAGCAGTTGCTTATGGTTTGTCTTAGAAGTTTTACTTACAAAAATCATAAAAACAAGCCATTTTAAGTCTGTAAGTGTCGCCATTTCAATATCTAAACTGCATTCAGAGTTGTAGATTAGAAGCTTATCCTGTAATTTTATATCTTTAAAAAAAAAGGTTTTATTCACCCAACAGCTCATCTGTTTTTTGTAAAACTTGATAAATTGTCACCACCAATTTGAGCAAGTCATCATGTCAAACATATGAGCAGTGGACTTAGATACTAGGCTAAACATTGCTCTCTTTTCCAGTCGAATCATGGCTCTCCTTTATTGCTCCCTCTTTTCTTCTCCTTCCAGGTCTTATTCACTGAACCAAGACCTTTCCTTGGCTGTCAGTTCTCCCTTTACTGTCAACGATGATGCTCTGAACATACAGGCCTGTTAACATACATAGATTGCCTGCAGGTGCGAGATCTACTTCTCAGCTCTGTACGTACCTCTGGGTCAGTTCAAATGGGCTACAGTGGAAAAACTGTGGAACTTGTACAAGAACGAATAGAGAGCCCAACAGATTTTGCTAGGCTTTACAAGATGGGCTTACAGAGCCGACCTAAAGATGCTACAAAGACCCGTGCACATTTGTGTGTTCTTTTCCCTTTTTCAAGCTCTCAATTTTTAAATTTCAGAATATTAAACTGAGAAAGAGGGTTTTCTTTGTGTCATTGGTAGAATGCTGGACACAAAAGTTGCTGATGCAAAATTTTATTTTTTTGATATGCATGCTTTGTTGATGATTGGATGCAGAATTCTGACAGTCCACATCTACTACACAAATAGTTTTTCTGGAGAGAGTTATCACAGTAAACTTTCAATGGTGGATATGGTTGGAAGTGAGCGCCTATCAAAAGAAGAGGCAACTGGTGATCGACTCACAGAATTTCTTCATATCAATAAATCCTTTTCAGCGTAAGCTTTTCTGCACCCTTGTGCTATTTCAGGTTAAAAGATGCCTGAATGAAGTCTATGTCTAAGTTTTGGCTAGGTAGTTGGAAGTTACTGCGTAATTCTTCTTGGATAGTGTGTTCATTTTCTTGCTTCTGTGAAACTGCTTTATAATGTGAAATATTACTCACAAAATGACAAAAGTTGTGGCCATATGGTAAATTGTTGGCTTGGGCCAATTCACTATCCACTTAAATCAACAGTTTAATTTACTTTCATATCATGAAAGTGCATGCTTTAGACATGGAAAGAAGCTGAGGAAACTGGAGTTTTGAAGTAGCTCAATTGTTTGTATGTCAGGCTAGGGGATGTGATCTCAGCTCTGACGGCAAAAAAGGACTATGTGCCTTATGGAAACTCAAAGCTAACACAAGTTCTGGCCGACTCTTTGGGTAAAGTTCTGCTTTCTTATATTCTCCTCTGTCTGAGGTCTATATTCATAAATTTAACAGCTGATGGCTTTCTTTTACAAATGTATTAACATAAAGTTCCTTGCTCTTGAGAATTCGATTCATCTTGTTGCTTGTTAAACAAAATGTTAAAGAAAGAGCAGCCTTTCAAATATGCAGGTGGGGATGCAAAGACCCTATTAATTGTCAATCTTAGTCCTTGCCAAGTGGATGTTCAGGAAACACTTGCTTCTCTTCATTTTGCTGCAAGGGCTCGAAATGTGGAGTTAAGCCTTGGGAACCGTGATACGATAAAGAAGTGGCGGGACATGGTAAATTTCTGGAACTCCCAAGGACACTCTGTGATGGACCCTGATAATTCTCACCTTTAAATGGAGCTTCTACTTGCTTTTTATACAATAACTAACTTTTTTCTCTGGTGAAAACCTTGGTCTGCTTGCAAGGCCAATGAAGCTCGTAAAGAGCTGTATGAGAAGGAGAAAGAGGCCTCTGAATTGACCCAGCAGTTGATATCTTTGAAAACAAGTGTTAAAGAGGCGGATGATCAATGTCTTCTCTTGTTCAATGAGGTCCAGAAAGCATGGAAGGTGGCATTTACACTCCAAGCTGACCACAAGGCAAGGCTATTTATGGCATCTTCCTGTGTTATCCTTAACAAATATGGTAAACTGCTGTGATACTTATCTTCTTAAAATACCTGAACAGTCTCAGACTACAGCTCTCATTGAGAGAGAGAAGAGTGAAAGGGAGCAGAATATGCAGCTTAAGGCCCATGTTGCTGAGCTTCTGAAGTCTGACGAAGAACAAAAAGCTCAGTTGCAAGAATACTCCAGCAAAGTTCAACTTCTTGAGGTTGGTATGACTGGAACCAAAGCTCTTAATGTCTGTATGGAGTTTGTCATTTATGACTTGATTGTATGTTCTTTGAGATGTAAGCTTTCAAGCATATGCTTTTTACTTCTAAATTTCCCGAATCATTCCGAATTTTATTGGGTTACGTGGCTTCATAGTGCCACTAGCTGGGTCAGTACAGATCGTTACTGCTATTTGGACCAAAAAACCCAATGATTGTTAGGTGGCTTTTTGACTGTATAACTTCTATGGTAAATCTAAATATTGAATTCTATACCCACCACCAAAAGGAATAATGCAACTGCCTTTGTTTTTACCAACTTTTCCATAGTTCAAATGGAGAGTTAATTTCTTATTAAGGAATTTATCTTGTCCCAAGTGCAGAGCAAAGTTATAGAGCTTAATCAAAAGCTCACAGAGGCTCATCTTGCAAAGGAGGGTGACATGTTCTCCAAGGTCAGCTCAAAGCAAGTGCGCAGAGTGGATGATGGAGATCGAGTCAGGGATAGGGTTGACAGTGAAGTTACTAAAAGACTAGAAGAAGAGCTGGCAAAACGTGATGAGCTCATTGAGGTGCATGTCTATAAGCTCAGAAAAGCTATATTAGAGTAACTGAGAAATCCACCCAACATGATTAAATGAAGCGGAACTATCTTCCTCACATTCTATCTGTAGAAGTCCCAACCAAACGATTTCATGATTTGTGGATAAACTCCCTGTGGAATATTCTGTTTATACATTCTCCCCCATTGTAGAAGTAGGTGGTATGATTGCCACTTTTGCAGGTTGGAATGGCAGGATTTGAGGTTCTCCCAATTAAAAATAAAAATAAAAATAAATCTTCTCCTGCTCTTCTCAAAAAAACAAACGAAAGTAAGAGTTTATCAATGGAGATGAGACTCTGAATCTACTTGTTTTCTGGACAGCGACTGCATGAAGAAAATGAAAAGTTATTTGAACGGCTCACAGATCGCAGTGCGTCAATTGATTCACCAAAGGTATATTTTCTTTTGGACATCAGGAACTGCTTTTCTTTTGTCAAGTAACTGGTCTATAACAATGCTGAATGGCTCTGTTGTGAATATTCTGCAGCTTAGCGTAATGGATTTCTCCTAGCAGACCCAGATTGTGTAAATCAAAGTCTACTAGGCCTAGGTTAAATTTAAAAACTCTTTTAAAGGGCATATTGTCTGTGTGTAGAGTAAAGAAAGGGAAAGGGGTGTAATGCAGAGAGACAGAATAGTGAAAGAGACTTGAAGCCAATGGTAGGGCTGTGATCTTGTGGTTGTACAGCTAAGGAAGCTATGGCATCTGTGGAATGCAAAGGAAATTCAAAAGTGTGTTAAAAAGTTCTGTGAAATTTCATAGCAAAATGCAGGCTCTGAAATAGAGGAAGCCGAATGGTAAGGGTGATCCACATCAAAGGAGTACTTTGAGAATCATTAGTAATAAAAAAATTCACTTAAGTCTTAAGGTCTGTGCATGCTGCCTTTATATGTATGTTGATAATAGATCTTTGGAGATCACTTCCATTGCAATGGAGATGTCCTTAATGACTCAGTTGGAGCAGAGCATAGGAAACAACATATCCTCAATGACTGCGGTAATAGAGTCATCTGGGTGTATTAAGAGGAGGTGCAATGGAGAGGAATTTGCAGATGACGGGAATATACGACATTTCAAATGTATCTAAGAGTACTGAGCTTCTGATTTTGGATGATATTTGAGATTTGAGCTGACAAAGGAGATGGTTTTTTGGCAACATGAGTTATAGACTTAATGCTCTCAGAAGTGAGGAACTTGCAAGTATTCAGCATAGATACCAATGAGTGTGACCAAGCAAAAGGAGTCTTAAAGAGGAAAAATTCCTTCGAAAAGGCTGCTGTTGGAGGTTATAGTTCCTTACAATCAGCTTGCACAAAAAATTCTTGCTTGCATCTCCTCTTCTTACCACCTCAAATTTGAAGAATCCAACTGTCTTCTTGGTCCTTCTCAAGGTTTTTGTTTGATGTCTCAACATTTCTGCCCGTGTTATCATCTGCACTATTGTTGTTCATGTATTTGAAACTGTTCGACATGTCACAATAATGCAGATAAGGTAGGCAGGCGATGGTATAGCTAAGTTAAAGAGCCGCTAGGTAGGTAGTGCTTTTGTTTCTGCTGCACTGAACATTCAAATTGTTGATTCAATGTTTCAGGTTCAAAGATCTGAGACACGGGGTGTTGATGATTTTCAGCTAGATGGACCTACCAGGTGTCACATTAATGGTCCCTTTCTGATGTTTCTCTAGCCTTCATGTTCTATTTTGTATAGATTACAACTGGCATGCAGTTGATTTATGTAGATGACTGGCTTTTTTTAATTCTATGCTAATTCTTATTACTTTCTCAATGGATTCATTCAAGGTCTTCGAGGGCTATGAATTTGGACCCTTCATCTGGCACCCTTGCCTTAGCTGGAAATATGGCATTGGTAAAGTCAAACTCGGACAAAACAAAAACTACTCCTGCAGGAGAGTATTTGACAAATGCCTTGAATGATTTTAATCCAGATCAACTGGAGGGGTCTGCAGCTGCAGACGGAGCAAATAAGCTTCTTATGCTTGTAAGACTCCAAAACTAAGCTTCTATTTTCAAAAATCTGAAAGAAAATAATATTGTCCCCTGCTGACATACATAGATTGATGTGGATTTTATCTGGTATGCAGGTATTGGCTGCAGTTATTAAGGCTGGTGCTGCAAGAGAGCATGAAATGTTGGCTGAAATTCGAAATGCTGTGTTTGCATTTATACGAAAAATGGAGCCAATGAGAGTGATGGATACTATGCTGGTTTCAAGGGTTAGAATCTTATATATAAGGTCTTTACTGGCACGAGCTCCGGAATTACAATCTATAAGGGTAAGGTTTTCTTATTGTTGAATGCTTTGCACAAAACTAGAGTAACATGGATAGTGAGTGGATGCCATTGAACTCTTGTTGTCTAATCATGGCTTATGTAGTGAATGGCACTTCTTCGTTTTTTCCTTTCCTTCACTCCACAAAACCCTTTACTAGTTGAGTCATTGAATGATATCTCCCCACTTTCAGATCTATGTTTGCAGTGAGTCTAGAAGTGTTTGATCTGATGGCCTTGAGGTAGACCTGTTTTGTAGAAGAGGAAGAAAATCAGATGCTTTTGCAAATGTGGCCTTGGAAATGGGTGAATCCTTGAAATAGAATATGCATTTGGATGTTGTGGAGTATTTTTGTATTGCTATTTCCCAAAGAAGCAGTATGTACTAGGACCCTACCAGATATGGAGAACTTCCTTTGGAGGACTATGCACTAGAGGAGGAAGAGGTTAAAGTTGTGAGCAGTTGGAGGCCCAGACAATGGGTCCTTTAAGCTTAAATTCTACAGAGGATATCCTGGAGCATCATGAATTCAAGCAAGTAGAAACAAGTGGTGGGAAGTGCTCTTCCGATTTGGTGAGAACTATGCAGGCATATTGCGTGCTTGGTTATTCGAGCTTACATTTGTTGTTTCTCTGTTTGATGATGGGCTATGCAAGATTCCTTAAGCAAAGAGTTGTTGAAGTTAGCAGTTAACCCTTATGAGGCAATGTACCATCAGGATTCAATCAGAGTGTTTATTCTGGATCAGCTAGAGAATCAAGATGGAGAGAGCTCATGCTTTGTTTTGGGAGGTGACTCAATGGATGGCTAGATAGCTGGCGAAGTGCTACTATCCATGCTTTAGGAAAGAGGGGGCCCTTGGGGCTCATCTTTGGGTGGTTTTCTTGTGAAGATGTAGGGGAAGTGTGTCAAGTAGTCCTTGAAGAATGGACGAATGGTGCAAGCATAGAGAGAGCATTTTTTTGAAAGTTCGGGAGGGGTACAACCTCATGCTCAACTTTCATGGGAGACCAACATGAGCCCAATTTTTCGGTTACAGACTTTTTTGCTATGTTGGTATGCCTTTCTTGGATGAAGCTTTGTTCAGTGATCCTTGATGATTTGGGAGCTTCGATTGTGCTTGTTCATGGGAGGCAGGGTGGAGTTGGAGTTGAAGCTTTGGGTGAGGTGTTCATGAATATTAGTAGCAAAGGCTAAGTTGCACATACTATTTGCGAAGCCACGTATGTCCAATCTGTATATGGGGGTTTAAGCGATCATATCTTTTGATTGGTGGTTTATGTATCACCACAAGCTTGGATGGTGCTACATCCTTGGACATGTAGGATGAGTGCCCGTAGCATTGGTCATACCCTTGGGTCGACAAGGGACTAGGTGTGAACATGTCCAATTTGGATAATTAAAGGGTCTTATAGTGTGAACACACTAGGGGCACTTTAGGGTTTTGGTAGTCAAGCTATACAAATAGAACTGGAGGCCCATTTGTGCACATCATTCTGTGATCATTGTACTTGGACTCTAAGTCCAATGGCCCTTGTGTCCATACATTGGGATAGTGAGGGTTGGTCATTGATGGTATGGGATGCCAACCCTTCCGGTGTCAGTGTGGGCCGATATTTTGCAACACAAGGCAGAGGCTCAGTTTTATGATGGATATGGTGGTTAGACATCACCAATGATGAGAGCACTTGCAGCTTTTTTAGATGTTGAGGTGGCTGGCTAATTGGAGCCACGGTGATCATGATGCGTGTGGAGCGTGATCAACACAATATGTAAAGCTCACACCAGCAGCCAGTTGTGGATGTGTTGTTTTTCCAATATGTAGGCTATTTAAGCCTCAACTTTTAGGAGCCTGCCCTTTAGGTGGGTGGGCAGGCAGGCCCCTTGGGGTGGCCAAATCAACAACAAACAACTAAAATGTTGGGAATAAAGGGCCATCGTGCCTTTTATATGTGCACGGTGCACTCTCTACTTTGCTCACTCGCATTCTCTCTGTCTCCCTTATCGAACGTAAGGTTTGTCTACCTCGATCTTCGTGCCTAATCGATTCCTTCAAAGTGGTATCAAAGCGTAAGGTGTTGAGTGTCCTGAGCACGATCGTCAGTCAGGCTGAGACAGTCGTGAGCTGCAGAAAGCGGACAGGCCGTGGAGACTGTGTACTTGGCCCAGCGTGGAGTGGCGGGAACTATAGCCGTGTGGCCCCAGCGTGGAGTGATGGGCGACAACTAGTCGAGTAGGTCTGCAGTATCGCAGTGTGGCGGAACGGTAGACGCGCTGCCTTGAGGTGGCAGTGAGGCCACTCGTCATCGGGGGAGTGTGACGGGATCAGCAGGACAGGCAAAGACAGGCCTGATGGGGCGCGCGACGCCAGCAGGCAAGGACGGGCCTGATGGGGCGCGCGACGCTAGCGGGCAAGGACAGGTCTGACGAGCCCGCGACGGGGAGGACGTGAGATAGGTCTGATGGGTCAACGGACCCGTCATTTGAAACAAAATTTTTCAAAAAAAAAACTTTTTCTCAAACTTCTTCCTCTAACCAAGGTTCGTGCGTGCAAGCATAAAACAACAAATTTGTGCAATTTTGGCCTAGAAAGTTGGGGCTTTGCCAGACTGAGCACTTTTCGTGAAAAATTGAGGCATCTGCGTCGGAATTATAGACATTATGTGCATTTGAATTGGGGATTTCGCCAAAATTGTTGAAATTTTACTCATCTGAGTGAAATTTCTCAACTTTTAGCCCAGAAATTTGGGGCTTTTCCTAGATTTGGGAAATTTGATGTAGGACAAGCAAATTTGTCTCAGAAATTGCAGGAATTGTGACATTTTGTCCCCGACATTTGGGGCTTCTCATGTACATGCACAAATTGGGCTGAAATTAACCCAATTTCTCGACATTGAGGCGCATTGGACCCCGTGCAATTTGGGGCTTTTGCAATTTGGGCAAAATTGGTGCAGCATTTGGTCATTTTATGTACATGCAGGCTGAATTCCACGCAATTTAGGCATCAACACTTGGTAAAATTTGGGGGTTTTGCTGAAATTGCTTTATTTTGGCAAAATTGGACAGTCCTATGCATGACAGAGGAAATGCAGACGTGTGTTTGACACTTTTGAGCACAAAATTTTGGGGCTTTTGACCGTTCGTGTCAAATTGTATGCTTGTGGGTACACGTACAACAGAAATTGCAGCTGAAATTTTGGGATTTCTAATGTAATGTGATGCACATGCCCTTTGGAACAGCTGTAATCAGTTGGATAATGTTGTAGCACTTGGTTTGGTACTTTTGAAAATTGAATTACAGATCTGAAATCTGTACTTTTGCATGGTCATTTATTGCTGATTGGTACTTGTTTGTACCTTGGTCACTTGGGTGACAATTTGGGCCTGCATTTACTGGTTTTTTGGTCACTTTTGAGCTGAAAACCATGGCTGGCAGCAATGACAGCAGTAATTTGATGCATATAAAGAAGCTTGAAGGTGCACATACTTTTGTAGTGTGGCAAAAACAATGCTACAATATCTTGTTACAAAAGTAGGCAAAGCCGATCAAAACTAAGGGGGCAAAGCCTGCGGACATGGATCAGGACGATTGGGATGAGTTGAATGAGCTTGTACGCTCAACCATAGAGCTATCGATTTTTGATGCATTGCTCTTCAACATTGAAGGTTTGGATTCTGCATATGCTATCTGGACTAGATTGGAATAACTGTATGCACAGAAGAGCGCTGCAAGTAAAGTGTATTGGCTGAAAAAGCTTATGGATTTGCGTATGAAAGAAGGTATATCAATGTCTACTCACTTGAGTGAGTTTAACTCCATTTTCAGCTAGCTGGTTGCCTTGAAGTTCATGATTGATGAGGAATTTAAGGCTACTTTCTTGCTTTGCACTCTACCAGAGAGTTGGGATACATTCAGGATTGCTATGAGCAATTCTAATGTGATCCTTTTGTATACTGATGTAGAGAGTGCTCTACTTATGGAAGAGATGAATCGGCAGAACAATGCATCCAGTAAGTCTTCTAGTGCTTTGCATACTAGGGGCAAATCACAGCAAAAGGACAAATATGATGGCAAGGGACGCAGTAAATCATGTGCCAAAGATGTTGAATGCCATCATTGTGGCAAGAAGGGTCACTTTAAATGTGACTGTGACAAATGGAAGAAAGAGAAAGGAAAATGCAAGAAGACAGATGATTGCAAGGAAGAGAAGGACAGTCAGCCTAAGAAAAGCAGTGTAAAAATTGAAGAGGTGAATGTAGTCACTCATGACAGTGACAATGGGAGTGATGTACTCTTTGTCTCTTCACATTTTGGTGCACATGCTCTACTTGCAGATACAGATGATGCCATGCATACTTGGATTCTTGATTCAGGTGCTTCCTTTCATGTCACCCCTCATTGTGAGTGGTTTTCCGCATATATAGAGGGTCGACATGGTGTTGTCCATCTTGGGGACAACTATGCATGTGAGATTGCAGGTATTGACAGTGTGCAGTTATAGTTTCAGCATGGCTCTGTCTTTACACTTCAGCATGTACGGCATGTACCTCAGCTCAAGAAGAGCTTGATCTAGGGTTATTGCCAGAGGTTGCAAGAGTGATACGTTGTATCCACTTCATGTATCTAGTGTGCGTGACCATGTTGTTGCTGTGACCGAGCAGCCAAGCGTTTCTTTGTGGCATGGCCGGTTGGGACACATGAGTCAAACAGGAATGAAAGTGCTTTCTTGTTTGGGTTACTTGCCTTGTTTTCGTTATGCTGATTTTGAGCACTGCATTGTATTTATGGCAAACATGCACAGACTTCTAACAAAGTCTCTTTCTTTGAAACCTTCTCCTCTAGAGCGAGTACATTCGGATGTATGTTAAATGTCAGGATTATCTTTAGGGGGAAAGAAATATTTTGTCACCTTTGTCGATGATGCTACACGAGAAGTATGGGTTTACCCTATTTGTAGCAAGGATGAAGTGCTTGACAAGTTTAAAAAATTCTTGGCGTTGGTTGAAAATCAGACAAATAAGACATTTAAGTGTCTTCGCTCTGACAATGGTGGGGAATATATGTCCAAAGCCTTTCAGGCATTTTGTGACAGCAAAGGGATAAAGAGGGAGCTCATTGCTCCTCATAATCCACCCCAAAATGGAGTTACAGAGCATATGAATCGGACCATACAGGATAAGGTCCGTACGATGCTGTCTCATGCTGCATTACCCCATGGTTTTTGGGCAGAGGCTGTTATGACAGCCGTTCACTCAATTAATCGGTCACCAAACAGGTCTTTGGGAGGGGGAGTTCCCCAAGAAGCGTGGTCGGGAAAACCACCTTCATATGCTCATCTGAAAGTATTTGGCTGCGAGGCTTTTGTGCACATTCGTAAAGAAAAATGCAGCAAACTTGAGCCCAAGTCCTGTAAATGCATTTTCCTAGGATACGGTGATGAGGGTGAAATGGGGTATAAATTGTGGGATCTCGAGAAAAGGAAAATAGTACGCAGCAATGACGTTATCTTCCGGGAAGATCGCATGCACAAACAACCTGAAAAGACTGAGGAGGTCCGTAGGGTTGTATTCCGGGAAGAAATACCTTTTGGATAGCAAAATGTGCTTGCTGTACAGCAGCAAATACTTGGTGTAAATGAACCTATAAATGCAGGAAATGATGCTGGAAATGATCAGCCAGCTATTGCCTATGAAAATGAGCCATTACATGTGCAGGAACAGCCAGGACAGCAAGCTGTTAATGCTGATTTGCAGGCTGAAATGCGAGGACAGCATGCTGAAAATGGAAATTTGCAGGAATAGCCAGCAAACAATGACCATTGGGTTAGGAGATCGTCTAGGGCTATTAGACAACCTGTCAGATTTGTTCCTGGTGCAATTAATGTGGCTGAGTATGTCATGTTGGCAGACTGTGGTGAACCGTCTTGCTTCAAGGAAGCAATGGATAGACAGGATAGTAGGAAATGGTATAAAGCCATGCTGTCAGAAATGGAATCTCTTGAGAAAAATGACACTTGGGACTTGGTGCAGTTGCCTAAAGGGCAGAAAACCCTTCCATGCAAATGGGTTTACAAAATGAAGGTCACTTTTGGTTCCTCACCAAAGTACAAAGCAAGATTGGTTGCAAAGGGGTACAAGCAGGAGCATGGAATTGACTTTGATGAGATTTTCTCTCCTGTAGTCAAGATGACTACATTGAGAACCATTTTGGGCTTGGTTGTAGTTGAGGATATGGAGCTCATACAGATGGATGTAAAGGCTGCGTTTTTACATGGTGATCTTCATGAAGACATATATATGTAGCAGCTTGAAGGGTTTGCTGAACAAGGGAAAGAACAAATGGTATGTAAACTCAAAAGGAGTTTGTATGGGCTGAAACAAGCACCAAGAGAATGGTATCATTAATTTGATACATTCATGCAGTCCCAAGGCTTTCATAGAAGTCAAGTGGATCATTGCTTGTACACCAAGAAGGCAGCAGATGACAGCCTGATTATCTTGGTTTTGTATGTTGATGACATGTTGATTACTGGCAGGGATACTCATGCCTTGGATTCATTGAAGCAAAGTTTTCATGGCAGCTTTGATATGAAGGATTTGGGTGATGCAAATCACATTCTTGGCATGTACTGAGAGATAGATCTAAAGGTTTACTCCATCTATCTCAGCAGGAGTATATCTCTAAAGTTTTGCAGTGTTTCAATATGGAGGGGGCGAAAACAATTGGGGTTTCATTGCCTCCATATGTGAAACTTAGTGGAGAGGACAACCCTACATTTGATGGTGAGAAGGCTGAAATGGCCAAGATACCATATGCTTCAGCTATTGGCAGTTTGATATATGCTATGGTTACTACACGTCCTGACATTGCTTTTGCAGTGGGAGTGGTTAGCAAATACATGGCAACCCCTAGCAAGAAGCATTGGGATACAGTGAAAGGTATTATGAGATACCTCAAAGGCACAAAAAAGTTGTGCATCTGCTTTGGAAGGCAGAAAGCATCTGCTGTTGGCTTTACGGATGGAAACTATGCGGGTCATGTGGACTGCAGGAAGTCCACTTCCGGGTATGTGTTTACTTTCACAGGAGGAGCGGTCTCTTGGATCTCCAGGCTACAAAAGTGTGTTGCATTGTCTACTGCGGAGGCAGAGTATGTTGCTGCCACTAAGGCATGCAAGGAGGCTTTCTGGCTTTCACGTCTGGTAGGAGAGCTTGGCATCACAGAGTTACCTGTTTTCCATTGTGATAGTCAGAGTGCTATCATGCTAGCACGCAATCCTGTCTTTCATGCAAAGACAAAGCACATATAGGTGAACTATCACTTCATTAGAGCTGTACTTGACAGCAAGAGCATTGAGCTTGTCAAAGTGCATACAGATGATAATTGTGCAGACCTTCTCACGAAGGGTCTTCCAGCAGAGCGGTTTGCTCATTGCCAACAGATGATGGGAGTTGGATAGATATATTTATTTCAGCTTTGTACATACTTAGACTTAGCTGATTCTTTTCTCCTCTTAAAGCACATTGCCTTTAGGTGGGAGGTTGTTGGGAATAAAGGGTCATCGTGCGTTTTATATGTGCACGGGTGTGAACACACCCTTAGCACATTGTACTTTTATACATATATCTATCTAAAACCTAAAGTGGTACACTCGTCATTGTACCGAAAAAACGTGTTCACTCTCTACTCTGCTCACTCGCACACTCTCTGTCTCCCTCATCGAGCGTAAGGTCTGTCTACCTCGATCTTTGTGCCTAATCGATTCCTTCATAAAAGCCTATATAAACCCATTGGGAGAGTATGGAGACGATCTGATGGGAGCATGAGGCATTTGAGTTGGTGGATTGATTATAGTAGAGGAGATGAATCAAGCTAGGAGCTTCCTCTTGGAGGAGTTCAAGATGCTCTTGAGGCGAATCAACACTGGTGATTTGAGTGAATCCGCATTTGAAGAGGAGCTTCTAAAGGTGACTAGCTTGGAGAGGAGTGAGAGTTTTGCAATGGAGATTTTTGAGTGGAGAACAAGCATTGAGCCCTTGAGTTGCCCGAGGTCTCATCCTTTCCACTTCTTATCTCTTTTGTTTCATGCCACATGTTTTGTATCTATATATTTCATGATAGCTCTTATAATACCTAGATGTTGTGAAGATATGGTAGGGTTTGCATTGAGAAAGCACAAAATTTATGAACATGACTAAAACGCAATGACTCAGATAGTCATGCAATAAACTCAAAACACAAAACCACAACCTACAAATAGAGAAGAAAGAGAACCTTGAAGTGAATGACTCAATGCCGTGAATGATAGAAATAATGTACAAGATGCTCAAGGGTAGAGCTGTCCAACAGCTCATGGCTCTCATGGGAGCAAGTTGAGGGAGTAGTCAGAGTGTGATGTCCACTCGAGATAGATCCGGAGTGTCAGAAGTGGTGCAACAATTGAAGCATGGACAAGTGCTGAACATAAGATAAAAGAGAGAGAATAGAAAAATGTTGCAAAGCAAGAGAACTTAGAGATGTGCTCGGGAATTGGAATCCATATACCAAACACAAGAATGACGCATACAACTGTGAGTCTTTGGCTCCTAGGCACTAGCACCGGCTCCCTCTCTCCACAAAACCTGTCGTCAATGATGATAATTTGAATGAGGGAGCCGGATATATAAAGAGGAAAATAGTGCCAAAATAGGGGCATGTAAGCTAGCATGTAATGCTGGTCAGCCAACTGAAAATGCCCCAAATAAGCATACAATGACCATAATAAAATGCCTAAATAACCTAGCCATGCCCGACATAGGTGAGAATCACACATGAGCTGTCTCGATTGTTAACACCCTCTCTCAGTTCATGGGTGATCCGATACAATACAAGGATACAATAATAATGGCAAATCATAGTCCGTACAACAAAGAATTATCAAACTAGAACCATAGATACCCAAGTAGTGGGGGTGATCAAGCCACTACCAAGGTGCCTTGGAGAGAACCTGATGTTGACATCGATGGTACTAGCTCTTGAAAATAGAGAAGAGTCATAACAAATCTCTATATTTGTTAACAATGTCTTGCAGTAGCATACAAGACCATCCTGTCAAAAATGCCTTTGAACATATGTGGTGATGGGTTCCCCACCTTTGGCCAGGCCACCAAAGTGTCCCCTCATGTGAGCTTAAACTAGGAGCCACTCGTTGTCTGGACTGCTAACATTGAGTGTTGAAATCATGAGTTGGAGCTGAAAGAGTGCTGAATGTGGAAGGGCAGCATGTTGGTAACCAAAATACATCAGTTTGGAGGCTGAAATCTGGTAAACGTAGTAGTGTGCCACCCATCAGAGTTCGGAAACTGATCATGGAGCTGTTAAGAATAGAGTTACAGCTGTAGGGATGTGTGCTGATGCATGGTGGCCTGCAGAACAACAAAACACAGGTTGAGAAGTGTCGCCTGAATACTGATGTGGCAAGCCATGCAGGTTAGATATAAAATGCGGCTGTTTGGCACTTCCTAGGAGCAGGGTACTGGTAGGAAAATGGGCACCAGGGGTTGGAATAGTTGTGGCTGCAGTTGATGATGTCTGGACAGCAGATGGTGATGATGTGGCAGCAGTTGCGTGAGGCTGCATAGCCACTAAGGGCAGGTTGCAGGCTGGAAACAGGGTGCCAACAGCAGCAGAGAGGTTGTAGACTGGTGTAGCCTACAAAACAATGATAGGCTGAATGTTCGGCAGCTTGTCCATTTGTAGATACAGAAGGTTCCTCCAAATTAGGGTTTTGCTTATGGGACACAAAAACTCTCTAGGAATAGGTTTCTTTTTTGATGAAAGTTTTGGTAATTATATATTTTGGGGTTGTTTAAAAGAGCTAATCAGTTTGTAATGTATTTTTAGCTCAACACATGGGATAGCTTTGTACTTTGCTTTCACGATTATGTAAATATGTTGTGGTGTTGCTCTCAATTTTTGTGTGTTTTGAGTGTTTATTGCTATGGGTTGGTGCTTGGATCAGGCTGTTGTGTCATAGTGTATTGTGCTGGATCACAATGACTCTACTTAAATTTTAGACATATTTACATCTGGTGTGCACTTTTTAGAAGTATGCTAAACTTGAAGGTATTCTTATGTGAAATGTTCCAAATTATATGGAATGTGTTTACATCTATGGTTTTTAAGACGCCTTCCAACTCTAAATAGTGATACATCAGCGTTTCTATGGTCTTCATGCCATGCATGGTCATGAACGTCTCCGTTGTCCTCATGACAAAAAAGGCATTGGCTTCACATGCCTCTGGCACATTTGTTTTTTAAACAGGTGTTATCAAATGGGCAAGCAAAAGAGCTATAGCATAGGTAGCAACTGAGAAAAACACAATGATTGGATTGTTAGGGCACTTGAATGCTGAAGGCTGCTGGTAATTAGTCTTGTCAACTGCTGATGAAACAAGACTGCTGAATCAGGCCTGCTCTGGACATCATCACTGATGCACTAATTGGTGGTTTGTTGGGGTCAGTGAAAAATCTGTTCTTTCAAACAATTTATGAGGCATATATACGATCAAGATGATTTTTGTCATTTTTTCTACCTTAAGCAAATTTTATAAGAAGTGTTCTTGAGCCACATTGAACTTCTAGCCCTTCAATAAGCCCTACACACTCTGTGACTGGACAGCTTTGCCATCTGTATACACCCAGTAACTTTTGAATTAGATTCTGTGATTTTATGTAAAGCTAGAATTAAATGATCTTTCTTGTATTATACTTTTGTTGTTGAATGTGAGAACATTCCCTTGGAAGCACCAGGTCTGGCTTCTACATGTTGAGTTTAGCTCTTCAATGTTGTTCCTTTTCTGCAATCTCTTCAGATGTCATTATATGTTGAAAACATAACTGTGTTGTCAAGCTACAGATATTTCCTTTTCTAAATGATATGATTTGAATCCGTTTCTGTGATGGCTATGTTGCTGATGGAGATAACACTCCACTGGAGTACTGCTTTTGTTAAAGCATGTACTGTGCATTGTGTATTGTGGGAAACCTCTTGTCAAAGCATGTACTGTTTGTGTCAAAGCATGTACTGTGCATTGCATATCGTGGGAAACCTCTTTGGGGCTCTGTCAAACTATTCTCTGTGTATCATAGGATACTTCTTTGGAGCTTTGTTAAATCTACTGAATAAGTTTGATGATTGGATAGGTACCTCCCGTGGAGCGCTTTTTAGAAAAGGTTGAATCTTCTGGCTCAACTCGCAGTAGAGGTTCACGTGGAAGCAGTCCGGCCAGGTCACCTATTCGGAGTGAATCAAATATTAGGAAGGATTTGATAGATGAACATATTCAAGGGTTTAAAGTACATATCAAGCAAGAAAAGAAATCGAAGTTCTCCTCTATGGTTTTGAAGCTTCGTGGCATTGATCAGGTATTGTGTGTGTATGCATGTGTCGCAACATAGCCTTCTTTGTACGTTAGCCTTCTCTAGAGTGTTTTGTTAAAAACAAAACTGTGTGCATGTGTATGCACATGAGTCCACAGGGGCGTGTGTGATTGGTTCAAAAAAAAACTGTGTGACTGTTTTCTTGTTCAGAAATTGGTTTCCAACTTTTAAGTTTTTCGTCGGACAATGCAATAGTATCTGAAATAGTGTCTGTTGAAGTAAGAGCCATAAATACTGTCAATATCTGAGACTTAATCTGGTGAGCAGTCTGGAGGAATTTTTTATTTTTCTAAGAAGTGGCTTGTCTTCAAACAAATCTAGGAAACATGGAGGCAACATGTAACTGGTGGAAAGCTGCGGGAGACCACTGAAGAGGCACGTAACTATGCCCTTGGTAACAAAGCGCTTGCTGCTCTTTTTGTACACACTCCAGCAGGTGAATTGCAACGTCAAATCCGCAGCTGGTTGGCTGAAAACTTTGACTTTCTGTCACTGTCTGGTGGTGATGCGGCCAGTGGAACAGCGGGCCAACTGGAGCTTTTATCAACTGCAATCATGGATGGATGGATGTCAGGACTAGGGGTTCCACAGAGGTCTAGTACTGATGCTTTGGGACAGCTTCTATCTGATTACACGAAACGGGTTTATACCTCACAACTGCAGCATTTAAAGGTATTCATAAATGATTGGTTTGCTAATCTATTCCTATGTTGTGATGTTGGAACATCAGCATTGCCTGGGATAAGGAAAGTCTGTAGGAATTGATCTTGCAAACAACCGGCAATTCTTTAAGGTGCTTCTGTCTTCAGAAAGATCAAAAGAAGGATGCATTAAATTGACCAGCAGTGCATAATATCAGTTTTTCTGACAAAGGCCGCCTTCTTTTGTGAATCTTCAGTTTTATTTGGAGTCTTGACCATGCTAGTTGTCTGAATTGGTGTCACCCAAAAAGGCTTGCAAGCCTCCAGTTCTTGTAATTGATGTTTTCAATCCTCCGAGATGAGGTGCTAACTTCAACAAATTTACCTGGCAGGATGTTGCAGCTACACTCGCAACAGAAGAAGCAGAAGACCTTGGGCAAGTGTCAAAGTTGCGATCTGCTTTGGAGTCGGTTGAGCATAAGCGAAGAAAGGTAAGCAGAAGGATTCTAATCCTACCTATAACTGACAACACATCATTCAATGGAAGGCCAATTTAAGATATGTCCATTACGGCACCACCATCATCACCACCAACACATGCCCATTAGAGTTGAGAAGTAAGGTTAGATTAGCTGCCCATAGAACGGTTCCAACTGCTGCCAATGTGGTCATGAGTGATTTGGGAGTGCCACGTTGAAGGGCCTTCATAGATGAATGAAGTGGATATCCTAGACTTTCAATTGCCTTTGCAAGAGTAGACTTTGTTGTTTCTTGGCACGTATCAGAAGCTTTATTTGAAAACTGCAGCTGTTGCCTGGTCAGAGAATGTGCATTTGTAATCCCTTTGTTTGGAGTTGAAAACACACACACACACACACACACACACACACACACACACACACATATTTAGATTAGCTGCCCATAGAACGGTTCCAACTGCTGCCAATGTGGTCATGAGTGATTTGGGAGTGCCACGTTGAAGGGCCTTCATAGATGAATGAAGTAGATATCCTAGACTTTCAATTGCCTTTGCAAGAGTAGACTTTGTTGTTGCTTGGCACGTATCAGAAGCTTTATTTGAAAACTGCAGCTGTTGCCTGGTCAGAGAATGTGCATTTGTAATCCCTTTGTTTGGAGCGGAAAACACACACACACACACACACACACACACACATATATATATATAAAGAGAGAGAGAGAGAGAGAGAGAGAGAGAGAGAGAGAGAGAGAGAGAGAGAGAGAGAGAGATTTACGAAAAAAAGAGAGAGAGAGAGAGAGAGAGAGAGAGAGAGAGAGAGAGAGAGAGAGAGAGAGAGAGAGAGAGAGAGAGAGAGACACCGGGCGAGAGAGAGATCGCGATGGCGGGGAGATGGATCGCGATGGCGCCGTCTGCTTCTGCCGTCCTGCCGAAGGTCGTCTGACCTGTCACGTTTTGCCATCCGCTTCCTCCTGCGCCCGTCTGCCCTGCGCGTCAGGGTTTCTGCCCGTGCCCGACCCCTGCCCTGCGCCGTTGCTGCCTCGCCCGTCCTGCAGTCGGCCCTGGGCCCTGTTGACAGTCGCCGCCCCTGCCTTCGTTCGTCGCCTCTCCAGCCCTGCCGTCCTCTGCCCCACCTGTGGTTCGCCCTCTTGCACGTGCACTGTCAGGGTTGTGCCCTGTCACTCGCGATATTGGGACAGGCTATGCCTGACGCCGCTTCTCCAGTGCCTGTCCTGTTTTGCCTGAGAAGGCGAGAGAGAGAGAGCGAGAGAAAGAGAGACGCTGCCCTCGCCCGTCAGCCACCGTGGTGGTCGTCCCAGACTTTTAACGCCTGCAACCTGTCCGTGTGACGTCCTGCGGGTCGTCTTCCGCCGTGTGCGCAACCAGCTTCTAGGGGTGCAGCTTTCTAACGCAGCTGACACTGATCTGCACTGTCGGTCAGTCCTTCGAGATCAGCTCGTCGTACACGATGGCTGGTTTGGATCTGGATTTCATAGACCAAACGGTGGCAGCACTTGGCCCGGACTCTGATGCTGAGGAACCGGAAGATATGGTTCCGTGCCCTGAAGAATTGCCCCCGGGTCCTGACATCCAGCCTGCGGGTAAACGTACCAAGCATACCCCGGAAGAGATAGGTGTTATTCCGGATCGTTCCTATGCGCAGGTCACTTCGGATCCGGTGGACTCTCAGGAGGTGGACTGGGAGCATCTGTTGGAATTTGCCAACACTCTGCTTGGTGAATATGTTCAACATAATCAGGAAGCCTTCTCTCACGCTGCTCCAGACGATGTTCTGGACGCTACCGTTGACCCAAAAACTGTCCTATGTTCCTTTTCGGTATTTTATGATCGCGCGGTGATACTCTTCTTCACTGGTCGCATCCCGCTACTTTCCCGTATTCGCCAATGGCTGCAGAGTCTGCTACAAGGGGAATGTGTTGAAGAGATTTTTGTTGGATCCCGAGGTTTTTTTGAGGTCCTCTTGAAAACAGAGATGCACCGTGCTGCTCTCCTGTCTAAACTGCCTTTGTTTTTTGATCGTCGGTTGGTTCATGTGGTTCCTTGGCGCCCGATGGCAGATTTCCAGCGCCTCCTGCAACGTGAATGCCCTGTGTGGGTAGAAGTGGAAAATTGTCCGGTTGTTTATTGGCCGCTATTGAAGGATGCTATGGCCGCTATGGGCACGGTTCTGGTCCCTCCCAGTCTCAGGGCTGTGAATCGCAACTGATTGTGCATGTTATGGGATACTGCAAGGAAACGGCCTGCGTGGTTACGCCTCAACTGCTCTGGTATGCATCCGTTACACTTTCGTTTGAAATGGGCCAATTTTGCAGGCCATTGCTTTTCCTGTGGACAGTTGGGGCACTTTGCGGCTGAATGCCCCGAGCAACAACACGTTTCAGATGCGGGTCATGTTGCTCCGCCCATGGAAGATATGGTGTGTGATGCTCCGTCGTTGGATACTATCCCCCCGCCCCAAGTTCGGGCCAAAGGCAAACAACAGGTTTCGGGTCTGGATTCCCGTGCCATTGATTGGGTTGAAGTTCGTCCCAAAAAAGGCAATAGGATTGGTGCTGGCATGGAGAGTACTGTGCCTACTACCTCACAAGATTCCATGCAAACCTATATGCGCAGGAAGGAAATGATGTCTTCCGAGCGCTCTGCTCCTGCTATGGTTTCTTCAGCTCCCCGTCATCAGCCCGCCAGGAAAATGTATTCGGATCGTCTAAAGGGTCCACTTGCCCAGTTGGCTTTTGATACCAGAGGCAACGTCATTACTCCGTGGGACCGTTGTTACCCACATTCCAACCCCAAGCAAGCAGATATGCCGTCTACTTCCAAATCTGGTCCTCAGAACTCTTTTGCGGTGTTGGCGGATTTTTTGGATGAGGGAGTCTTGGACATTCTCGCCGACAAAGTCAAATCGAGGCAAGCTGTGCCTCGTACCTGATTGTGTTTTGTATACACATGAAAATAGCCACGTGGAATGTGCGAGGAATTTTTTCTCGCCACAAGCAACATGCCATGTGGGCTGCATTGTATGAGAATCAGTGGGATGTCCTGTGCGCTTTTGAGCACAAGAGTCATGGTGATGCCGGTAAAGTTGTGGATTGTCATGGCTTTCGTTTGTTCTATGCAGGAACACAGGCCATGCATTACTCGGGTGTGCTCATGATTGTACATGCCAAATATCAGCTTGTTCTTATTAAAAATGATGTTCATGGCCGCTTTTTGGTGATTGAAATCTTATTCGAAGGGGAAATCCTATGGTTACTTGGCCTCTATGCTCCGAATGATTCGTTATCTCGCCGGGAGCTTTGGCAGACTTTGCAGACTTCCTTGTCACTTGGCAGATGGGGCTTCTTCATGGGGGATTTCAATATGTGTGTTGATTCTTCCCAGTCTACATCGGAACACTCGGTCATGGATGCGCCGGAAAGTCGTATGTGGCAAGAGTTGGCTCTTGCTGTTCTTAAGCAAGATCTTTGGTCATGGCTACACCCGTCTTCTCCAGGCTTTACTTTCCATTCGGCCCAGTATGCCACAACATGGTCGCGGTTGGATCGTATATATATCATGTAGAATGATGATTTTCTGCCGGAGATGCTCGAAATAAAAGTGTTGCAGCAATATGTCTTGTCGGACCATTTCCCTCTGCAGTTCGAATTGCTTGCACAACCCATTGCCCCTTTCAAGCAATTTCTGGAGAGACTCCCTTTGCGTTTCAACTCGTCCTACTTAAAGCATACAATTTTCCAGGGCTATATGCAGCAATTGCTTGATAGATTCTTTTTGGACTTTTCCGCTCAGGGCATTGCGTCATTTGAAAGATTGCTCTCTAATGTGCAGCGGGTTGCTCGGCAATATGGGATCTATCATGCCTCTCTTTGTCGGCGCCGACGACAAGCAGCGGAGGACCTGCTGGTTTTGGTTCGCTCCCTGCTGGTGGACACTCCGGATGATGCATTTCTGCTTGCACTGGCCATGCGGGTGGCCGATCTTATTAAAGAATTCCAGTTAAAATCGTATCAGCAGGCCAAATTGCAACATCTGACAGAGACCTTGCAAGATAGTACATGTCAGACCCATAAGTTCTTTCGAGCTCTCCATGCCTCTCCTGCTCGAGAGAATATGACTAGACTCGAGGATGCACAAGGCCACCTTATCCTGGATCCACAGACTATTGTGCATATGTGCAGGAATTATTTCCGTGACCTTCTCGGTTCCGTTTCTCCTCCTTCCGCCCAAATTACTCAGGCCCGTTCGGTTTTTTATGACCTGGTCCGCAATTAGCTTCCGCAGGACATGCAAGCTACTCTGGAGTCAGATATTGGTGAAGCAGAGGTTATGGATGTCTTGTTACACTTGCCCAAAGATAAAAGTCCGGGTTGGGATGGTCTCACCAATGAGTTCTTTGAAGCCTTCGCTACCCAACTGGCGAAACCATTGCAGGCCTTGTTTTAGCAGGTGTGGGAAACGGGGATCATGCCTCCCTCATGGAAACAAGGACTTATTAAACTGCTTCCAAAAGTTCCTTCTCCATCTAAGTTGACACAGTGGCGCCCCATTTCTTTGATGGGTTCAATGTACAAAATCTTTTCCAAAGTAATGGCGAATCGGCTCCATAAGCATCTCCCTGCCCTTGTGCACCCTCTCCAGTATGGTTTCATTAAGGGCCGAAATATTCTACACAATGTTTTGAATGCCCAATTGGCCATTGATTATGCCCGGCATTCTAATCAGGAGGTGGTACTGATTCAACTGGACCTGGAAAAGGCTTTTGACTATCTGGACTGGTCTTTCGTTGCTGACCTTATGTCTGCTATGGGCTTTGGTGCTCGGATGTCTCGTCTGATCTACACCATTAGTGCTGCGGCGTCTTCGCGAGTCATGCTGAACGGAGGTGTTACTGAGCCATTTGTACTTGCCCGTTCTGTCCGACAGGGGTGCCCTTTGAGCCCTTTATTCTTTGCCCTTGCGACACATCCAGTTCTTTCCATGTTATCACACATGGCCGCCTCCTCCCAGTTGGCCGGACTGTCGCTTCCTACAGGACAACACTTCATTGGCCAATCCTTGGCGGATGATACTTTTATGATTTTGCGTGCGGACAAGGATAACCTTCGAAAAGCATTGGATGTTTGGGATCTCTTTGGTCAGGCGTCAGGCCTTCGTATCAATGCGCTCAAATCAACCATTCTAAGCTGTACGGAGTCGGATTTGCAGTCCTTGGACTGGCAGGGTCTGGTTGTTCCTCGAGGTTCCATTGTCAGGCATCTTGGATACCCATTGGGTGTTGATGTTCCCCCAAAGCAGCTTCTGCAATGGATTTCTTAGAAAATGGTGGCCAAGTTTATGTATTGGATGTCTCAGGCCTGGCCTTTTCATGTTCGCCTCAAAGTCGCCCAGATCATTATGTTGCCAATGCTCACATATTTCTTGCCATTGTTGCCCTGGACTCCTACTACTCTGAATGCTCTCACTCAGTCTATTTGCTTCATGCTATGGAAGAAGGACTCATTGCATGCAGGCATTTCCTGGATCTCCTGGTCGCATGCGTGCACCCCCAAACGCATGGGTGGCGGAGCTATTTTAGATGCCCAAACTCACATGCAGGCACTTCGTTGATCCCTTTTCCGCGCCATGTGCTCGGATGATCATCATCCGTGGGTCGCTATCGCCCGGTATTTCCTCGAGGGCCATGGGCTTCGGCATGGCAATACCCAACTCCGGAGTTCTTGGTGGCATGTTCTGAATGCTGATTCGCGGTTTTCCAGTTCTTCTTCATCGCTGCTTACTCATTTGGTGTCTTCCTGGAAACACGTCCTTCAAAAGGCTCAGTGGCACCCACCGGAGGATCGCTTGGCTACTAACTCTTTTCAATTGGAATTACTGGCAGTCTCGCGTTTACTTTCGTGGGAAGGTAAACATGAGCTTAGACCACAATTCAACCGAATGGCGCGTTTGGGCTTGTCTTTAGTTGCGGATGCCACCCTTGCCAGTCGCAATGTGCTTATATCGTTTCGTACTGCTAGGCGGCTTTTCAGGATCCCTCGTGGATATAGGCCTTTATGGGAATAGCTATTGACGGTGATCCAGAACAGACAACCCTTTCCTGCTCTTGCTTCGGATCATCCCTGGCAGGATTGGGACCTACAAGGCCGGCTGCATTTGAGCAAAGCTTCTGCCAACCAAGTGTATCATCTTCTGATTAAAGATAATCAATGGCTAGTTACTAAAGCGAATGCTTTATGGGGATTGCGCAAATCCCGGTCATGGTGGAGGCCAACGGTGATGGAGGGCTGGGTCAACAAGACACCCTTTAAATACAAAGTCTTTCTTTGGAGAGTGATGATTGGGGGTCTTCCGCTTGCTTCGGCTCTTTCCAAGCGACGAATCTCCAATGGCACCTGTTTCTTTTGCACCACTACTATGGAATCCGCCCGCCACCGATTTATTTCTTGCCCCGTCGCTAAGAAAGTCTGGTTATTTTTGTCGGCCGTTTGGCGAGGGGTGGTTGGTATCACACTGCGCCCCTTTGATTGGGTTTTGGGCCAGCCCAAATACCCTACTCCCGCACAGCCACATATGAAGCTCATGTATCACTTTCTTCGCTACTGGGGCTGTTGGCATAACTGGACCATTCGGAATGCTTTTCTGTTTGACTCCGCCCATAATGTTCAGCGGCATATTGTAAGGCTTAAGAGCCTCTTGTATTGGCAGTTAGCTCTTCTCCATCGTTCTGATTTGCTCTCTACGGAGGACTTCCGTCCTTGGCATATGGCAATTTCCTCCGCATCCTTGCCATGAAATTGTAACTTGTAGTACTTAGCACCTTTTCACATGATGGCTTGGATTGTCGTCATGTATCTTGTAATCAAGTAATCTTGTATTTTTTTCGTAATTAATACAATTACCTTTTACGAGAGAGAGAGAGAGAGAGAGAGAGAGAGAGAGAGAGAGAGAGAGAGAGAGAGAGAGAGAGAGAGAGAGAGAGAGAGAGAGAGAGAGAGAGAGAGAGAGAGAGAGAGAGAGAGAGAGAGAGAGAGAGAGAGAGAGAGAGAGAGAGAGAGAGAGAGAGAGAGAGAGAGAGAGAGAGAGAGAGAGAGAGAGAGAGAGAGAGAGAGAGAGAGAGAGAGAGAGAGAGAGAGAGAGAAGAGCTGAATGAGGTCGCGATGGTGCCGCCGGTGCGTCCCATCCTGTCGTCGCCTAGACCTGTGCGCCTGAAGCTTGCCGCCTGAAGATCCGCTTGACGACTGCCTGCGCGCCTGACTGCCGCCTGATGCTTGCCTGCGCGCCTCACGCCTGCCTGATGACTGCCTGCGCGCTTGAAGACTCGCCCGCCTGACGACTACCTGCGCGCCTGAAGACCCACCCGCCTAATGACCGCTTGCTTGCTCCGCTTGACGACCCACCTACATGTATTCGTCTATGGCCGCCTGGTCCGCTTGTGCCTACCTGCTCGCCTGACGCTTGCCGCCTGAAGCCTGTGGTCGCAGAGCACAAGCTTAGCCGCACCCTGCTCTTGCTTGCTTCTTTGTGCGTTTTAGGGTTTCGACCACAGTCGCCTTTCGTGAAACGTGATGCTGTCCATGGCGCACTGTATACCTGCGGGCCTGTGAGGCGCCTTTGACATACAGCGCAGAGCGGAGTTGCGCGTTTCTGCCTCCCATGAGATCTTCACTCGGCCTCTGTCCGGTATACGCAGTGATACAACATGGCTGGTCTGGATTTGGATTTTATAGACCAAACGGTGGCAGCGCTTGGTCCGGATTCTGATACCGAGGAACCCGAGGATATGGTTCCGTGCACTGAAGAGATGCCCCCTGGTCATGACCTCCAGCCTGCAGGCAAACGCACCAAGCATACTTCGGAAGAGACAATGGATCATCAGGACTGTTCCTATGCTCAGGTTGCTTCGGATTCTATGGACTCTCAGGATGTTGACTGGGAGCATTTGTTGGAATTTGCCAACACTCTGCTTGGCGATTATGCTCAACATAATCAGGAAGTCTTTTCTGACTCTGCACCTGAAGACGTTTTGGAAGCCACTATGGACCCGAAAACTGTCTTGCGCTCCTTTTCAGTGTTTTATGATCGTGCTGTGATACTCTTCTTCACTGGTAGAATCCCACTGTTTTCCCGTATTCGCCAGTGGCTGCACAGTCTGCTACAAGGGGAATGTGTTGAAGAGATTTTTGTTGGGCCCCGGAGTTTTTTTGAGGTGCTGTTGAAATCTGAGATGCACCGTGCTGCTCTCCTGTCTAAACTGCCTTTGTTTTTTGATCGCCGTTTGGTCCATGTTGTACCATGGTGCCCAATGGCAGATTTTCAGCGTCTGCTGCAACGTGAATGCCTTGTGTGGGTTGAAGTGGAAAATTGTCCGGCTGTCTATTGGCCAGTGTTGAAGGACGCTATGGCCGCTGTGGGCACTGTTCTGGTCCCTCCAAGTCTAAGGGCAGTGAATTGCAACCAGTTGTGTATGCTATGGGACATTGCAAGGAAAAGGCCTGCTTGGTTATGTCTCAATTGCTTTGGCATGCATCCTTTACACTTTCGTTTGAAATGGGGCAATTTTGCAGGGCATTGCTTTTCCTGTGGACAATTGGGGCATTTTATGGCCGAAACATTCTGCACAATGTATTAAATGCGCAATTGGCGATTGATTATGCAAGGCATTCTAATCAGGAGGTCGTAGTGATTCAATTGGACCTGGAAAAAGCTTTTGACTATGTGGACTGGTCTTTCGTTGCTGAACTTATGTTTGCTATGGGCTTTGGCGCTCGGATGTCTCGTCTGATCTACACCATTAGTGCTGCAGCGTCTTTGCGAGTCATGCTGAATGGAGGCGTTATCGAGCCATTTGTCCTTGCCCGCTTTGTCAGACAGGGGTGCCCTTTGAGCCCTCTCTTCTTTGCCCTTGCGACTCATCCAGTTCTTTTGATGTTATCTCATATGGCAGCTTCTACTCAGTTGGCTGGATTGTCGCTTCCTTCTGGACAGCACTTCATTAGTCAATGCTTGGCTGATGACAGCTTTATGATTTTGCGTGCGGACAAAGATAACCTTCGCAAAGCATTGGATGTTTGGGCTCTCTTTGGTCAGGCGTCCGGCCTTTGCATCAATGCGTTGAAATCAGCCAATCTCAGCTGCACGGAGTCGGATTTGCAGTCATTGGACTGGCAGGGTATGGTTGTTCCTCGTGGCTCCATTGTCAGGCATCTTGGGTACCCTTTGGGTGTTGATGTTCCCCCAAAGCAGCTGCTGCAGTGGATTTCTCAGAAACTGGCGGCTAAGTTTCTGTATTGGAAGTCTCAGGCCTAGCCCTTCCATGTTCGCCTCAAAGTAGCCCAGACAATTATGTTGCCAATGCTCACATATTTCTTGCCATTGCTGCCTTGGACTACTACGACTCTGAATGCTCTTACTCAGTCTATTCGTTTCATGCTATGAAAGAAGGATTCCTTGCATGCAGGTATTTCCTGGATTTCTTGGCCGTCGCATGCTTGCACCCCCAAACGCATGGATGGAGGGGCTATTTTAGATGCCCAAACTCACATGCTGGCACTCTGTTGGTCTCTTTTCCGCGCCATGTGCTCGGATCATCATCCGTGGGTCGTTATAGCCCGTTATTTCCTTGAGGATCATGGGCTTCTGCATGGCAATATCCAAATCCGGAGTTCTTGGTGGCATGTTCTTAATGCTGATTCGCGGTTCTCCAGTTCTTCTTCATCGCTGCTTACCCATTTGGTATATTCCTGGAAACTAGTTCTCCGGAAGGCTTAGTGGCATCCAACGGAGGATCGCTTAGCTACTAATTCTTTTCAACTGGAATTGCTGGCAGTCTCGCGGTTACTTTCATGGGAAGGTAAACACGAGCTTCGACCACAATTCAACCGGATAGCACGTTTGGGCTTAACTTCAATCGCGGATGCCACCCTTGCCAGTCGCAATGTGCTAATATCGTTTCGTACAGCTAGGAGGCTTTTCAGGATCCCTCGTGGATATAGGCATTTATGGGAACAACTTTTGATGGTGCTCCAGAGCAGACAACCCTTTCCTACCCTTGCTTCGGATCATCCTTGGCAAGATTGGGACTTTGAAGGCCGGCTGAATTTAGGCAAAGCTTCCGCTAACCAGGTGTATTATCTTATGATTAAAGATCATCAATGGCTGGTTGCTAAAGCGAATACTCTATGGGGATTGCGTAAATCCCGGTCATGGTGGAGAGCAACTGTGATGAAGGGCTGGTTGAACAAGACACCCTTCAAATATAAGGTTTTTCTTTGGAGGGTGATGATTGGTGGTCTTCCGCTTGCTTCAGCTCTTTCCAAGCAATGAATCTCCAACGGCAACTGTTTCTTTTGCACCACTAGTGTGGAATCCGCTCGTCACTGATTTATTTCTTGCCCCATCGCTAAGAAAATCTGGTCATTCTTGTCAGCCGTTTGGCGAGCGGTGGTTGGTTTCTCGCTACGCCCCTTTGATTGGGTTTTTGTGCAGCCCAAATACCCCACTCCGGCACAGCCACATATGAAGCTCGTGTTTCACTTCCTTCGATATTGGGGCTGTTGGCATAACTGGACCATTCGGAATGCTTTTCTTTTTGATTCCGCCTATAACATTCAGCGGCATATTGCTAGGCTTAAGGGTCTCTTGTATTGGCAGTTAGATCTTCTCCAGCATTCTGACATGCTCTCTCAGGAGGACTTACGTCCCTGGCATATGGCAATTTCCTCTGCGTCTTTGCCATGACTTTGTAACTATTAGTACTGGAACCTTTTCACATGATGGCTTAGTGTCATCATGTATCTTGTAATCAAGTAAACTTGTACTCTTTTTCGTAATTAATACAATTACCTTTTACGAGAGAGAGAGAGAGAGAGAGAGAGAGAGAGAGAGAGAGAGAGAGAGAGAGAGAGAGAGAGAGAGAGAGAGAGAGAGAGAGAGAGAGAGAGAGAGAGAGAGAGAGAGAGGGAGGGAGGGAGGGAGGGAGGGAGGGAGAGTTGAGAGAGAGAGAGAGAGAGAGAGAGAGAGAGAGAGAGAGAGTTGAGAGAGAGAGAGAGAGAGAGGAGAGGTCGCGATGGTGCTCCTGCGTCGTCCCGCCCTGCCATCGAATGATCTGGCGCGCCCTGCTGTGGTCCTCGTCTGCGTTGTCGCCGCCTGACGCCCTGCCAGACGCCACCCCTCGTTCGCGCCCGCCCAGCCTCTGTTCATTGGTAGGTCGCGCTGTCCATCGTCGAGGGCTACATCGCCGCCTCTGGTTGATAGTCGCGCCTGCTCACGGAGCTGTCCCGCCGCCCTGTTTCTGCCGCCCTATCCACGGCAGCCTGCCCCTGACGCCGTGAGTCAGCGGATCCGCCTCTGCCTGTCTCGCTGAATCATCTGAAGCCGCCCTGTCAACTTCACCTCTGCTGCGGCTCGAGGCGCCGCCTGCGTGTGCTCCTCCTTTCGTGCAGAGGCGCCCAGTTCTTGTGAAAACCCTGAACCTGACCTTCGTCAGAGAGGCAGCGTCCGGGATCGCGTGCCCTCTGCTCTGTACACAGAGAGAGAGAGCGAGAGAGAGAGAGTCGGTCAGGCCTTCTGTGAGATCAGTTCGTCATACACGATGGCTGGTTTGGATCTGGATTTCATAGATCAAACGGTGGCAGCACTTGGCCCGGACTCTGATGCTGAGGAACCCGAGGATATGGTTCCGTGCACTGAAGAATTGCCCCCGGGTCCTGACATCCAGCCTGCGGGCAAACGTACCAAGCACACCCCGGAAGAGATAGGCGTTACTCCGGATCGTTCCTATGCGCAGGTCACTTCGGATCCGGTGGACTCTCAGGAGGTGGACTGGGAGCATCTGTTGGAATTTGCCAACACTCTGCTTGGTGAATATGTTCAACATAACCAGGAAGCCTTCTCTGCCTCTGCTCCAGACGATGTTCTGGAAGCTACCGTCGAGCCAAAAACTGTCCTACGCTCCTTTTCGGTATTTTATGATCGCGCGGTGATACTCTTCTTCACTGGTCGCATCCCGCTGTTGTCCCGTATTCGCCAATGGCTGCAGAGTCTGTTACAAGGGGAATGTGTGGAAGAGATTTTTGTTGGATCCCAGGGTTTTTTTGAGGTCCTCTTGAAAACAGAGATGCACCGTGCTGCGCTTCTGTCTAAACTGCCTTTGTTTTTTGATCGTCGGTTGGTTCATGTGGTTCCATGGCGCCCGATGGCAGATTTCCAGCGCCTCCTGCAACGTGAATGCCTTGTGTGGGTAGAAGTGGAGAATTGTCCGACTGTTTATTGGCCGCTATTAAAGGATGCTATGGCCGCTGTGGGCACGGTTCTGGTCCCTCCCAGTCTCAGGGTGGTGAATCGCAACCGCTTGTGCATGTTATGGGATACCGCACGGAAACGGCCTGCATGGTTACGCCTCAATTGCCCTGGTATGCATCCGTTACACTTTCGTTTGAAATGGGGCAATTTTGCTGGCCATTGCTTTTCCTGTGGACAGTTGGGGCACTTTATGGCTGAATGCCCCGAGCAACAACACGTTTCAGATACATCTCATGTTGCTCCGCCCATGGAAGATATGGTGTGTGATGCTCCGTCGCTGGATCCTACCCACCCGCCCCACGTTCTGGCCAAAGGTAAACAACAGGTTTCGGGTCAGGATTCCCGTGCTACTGATTGGGTTGAAGTCCGTGCCAAAAAAGGCAACAGGATTGGGGCTGGCATGGACAGTACTGAGCCTACTACTTCACACGATTCCATGCGAACATATATGCGCAGGAAGGAAATGATGGCGTCTGAGCGCCCTGCTCCTGCGATGGTTTCTTCAGCTCCTCGTCATCAGCCCGCCAGGAAAATGTATTCGGATCGTCTCAAGGGTCCACCTGCACAGCTGGCTTTTGATACTCGAGGCAACGTCATTACCCCGTGGGACCGTCGTTACCCACGTTCCAACCCCAAGCAAGCTGATATGCCGTCAACTTCCAAATCTGGTCCTCAGAACTCTTTTGCGGTGTTGGCAGATTTCTTGGATGAGGAAGTCCTGGACATTCTCGCCGACAAAGTCAAATCGAGGCAAGCTGTGCCTCGTACCTGAGTGTGTTTTGTATACACATGAAAATAGCCACGTGGAATGTGCGAGGAATTTGTTCTCGGCACAAGCAACATGCCATGTGGACTGCATTGTATGAGAATCAGTGGGATGTCCTGTGTGCTGTTGAGCACAAGAGTCACAGTGACGCCGGTAAAGTGGTGGATTGCCATGGCTTTCGTTTGTTCTATGCAGGAACACAGGCCATGCATTATTCGGGTTTGCTCATGATTGTACATGCCAAATATCAGCCGGTTCTTATTAAAAATGATGTTCATGGCCGTTTTTTGGTGGTTGAAATCTTATTCGAAGGGGAAATCCTATGGTTACTTGGCCTCTATGCTCCGAATGATTCGTTATCTCGCCGGGAGCTTTGGCAGACTTTGCAGACTTCCTTGTCACTTGGTAGGCGCGGCTTCTTCATGGGGGATTTCAATATGTGTGTTGATTCTTCCCAGTCTACATCGGAGCACTCGGTCATGGATACGCCGGAAAGTTGTATGTGGCACGACTTGGCTCTTGCTGTTCTTAAGCAAGATCTTTGGTCCTGGCTACACCCGTCTGCTCCAGGCTTTACTTTCCATTCGGCCCAGTATGCCACAACATGGTCGCGGTTGGACCGCATATATATCATGCACAATGATGATTTTCTGCCGGAGATGCTCGAAATAAAAGTGTTGCAGCAATATGTCTTATCGGACCATTTCCCTCTGCAGTTCGAGTTGCTTGCACAACCCATTGCCCCCTTCAAGCAATTTCTGGAGAGACTCCCTTTGCGTTTCAACTCCTCTTACTTAAAGCATACAATTTTTCAGGGCTATATGCAGCAATTGCTTGATAGATTCTCCTTGGACTTTTCCTCTCAGGGCACTGCGTCATTTGACCGATTGCTCTCTAATGTGCAGCGGGTTGCTCGGCAATATGGGATCTATCATGCCTCTCTTTCTCGCCGCCGTTGACAGGCAGCAGAGGACCTGCTGCTTTTGGTTCGCTCCCTGCTGACGGACACTCCGGATGATGCATTTCTGCTTGCACTGGCCCTGCGGGTGGCTGATCTTGTTAAAGAATTCCAATTAAAATCGTATCAGCAGGCCAAATTGCAACATCTAACAGAGACTTTGCAAGATACTGCATGTCAGACTCATAAGTTCTTTCGAGCTCTCCATGCCTCTCCTGCTCGAGAGAATTTGACCAGACTCGAGGATGCACAAGGCCACCTTATCCTGGATCCACAGACTATTGTGCATATGTGCAGAAGTTATTTCCGTGACCTTCTCGGTTCCGCTTCTCCTCCTTCAGCCCAAATTACTCAGGCCCGTTCGGTCTTTTATGACCTGGTCCGCAATCAGCTACCGCAGGACATGCAAGCTACTCTGGAGTCAGATATTGGTGAGGCGGAGGTTATGGATGTTTTGTTACACTTGCCCAAAGATAAAAGTCCGGGTTGGGATGGTCTCACCAATGAGTTCTTTGAAGCTTTCACTACCCAACTGGCGAAACGATTGCAGGCTCTGTTTCAGCAGGTGTGGGAAACAGGGATCATGCCTCCCTCATGGAAACAAGGACTTATTAAACTGCTTCCAAAAGTTCCTTCGCCATCTAAGTTGACACACTGGCGCCCCATTTCTTTGATGGTTTCCATGTACAAAATCTTTTCCAAAGTAATGGCGAATCGGCTCCATAAGCATCTCCCTGCCCTTGTGCACCCTCTCCAGTACGGTTTCATTAAAGGCCGAAATATCCTACACAATGTTTTGAATGCCCAATTGGCCATTGATTATGCCCGGCATTCTAATCAGGAGGTGGTGTTGATTCAACTGGACCTGGAAAAGGCTTTTGACTATCTGGATTGGTCTTTTGTTGCTGACCTTATGTCCGCTATGGGCTTTGGCGCTCGGATGTCTAGTCTGATCTACACCATCAGTGCTGCGGCGTCTTCGCGAGTCATGCTGAATGGAGGTGTTACTGAACCATTTGTCCTTGCCGTTCTGTAAGACAGGGGTGTCCTTTGAGCCCTTTATTCTTTGCCCTTGCGACACATCCAGTTCTTTCCATTTTATCACATATGGCCGCCTCTTTCCAGCTGGCCGGACTGTCGCTTCCTACAGGACAACATTTCATTAGCCAATCCCTGGCGGATGATACTTTTATGATTCTGCGTGCAGACAAGGATAACCTTCGAAAAGCATTGGATGTTTGGGGTCTCTTTGGCCAGGCGTCAGGCCTTCGTATCAATCCGCTCAAATCAGCCATTTTAAGCTGCACGGAGTCGGATTTGCAGTCCTTGGACTGGCAGGGTCTGGTTGTTCCTCGAGGTTCCATTGTCAGGCATCTTGGATACCCATTGGGTGTTGATGTTCCCCCAAAGTAGCTTCTGCAGTGGATTTCTCAGAAGATGGTCGCCAAGTTTATGTACTGGAAGTCTCAGGCCTGGCCTTTTCATGTTCGCCTCAAAATAGCCCAGATAATTATGTTGCCAATGATCACATATTTCTTGCCCTTGTTGCCCTGGACTCCTACGACTCTGAATGCTCTCACTCAGTCTATTCGCTTCATGCTCTGGAAGAAGGACTCATTGCATGCAGGCATTTCCTGGATCTCGTGGTCGCATGCGTGCACCCCCAAAAGCATGGGTGGCGGAGCTATTTTAGATGCCCAAACTCACATGCAGGCACTCCGTTGGTCTCTTTTCCGCGCCATGTGCTCGGATGATCATCATCCGTGGGTCGCTATCGCCCGTTCTTTTCTTGAGGCTCATGGGCTTCGGCATGGCAATACCCGACTCCGGAGTTCTTGGTGGCACGTTCTTAATGCGGATTCACGGTTTTCCAGTTCTTCTTCATCGCTGCTTACTCATTTGGTGTGTTCCTGGAAACACGTCCTTCGAAAGGCTCAGTGGCACCCAACGGAGGATCGCCTGGCTACTAACTCTTTTCAATTGGAATTACTGGCAGTCTCGCGTCTACTTTCGTGGGAAGGCAAACACGAGCTTAGACCACAATTCAACCGGATGGCACGTTTGGGCTTGTCTTCAGTTGCAGATGCCACCCTTGCTAGTCGCAATGTGCCTATCTCGTTTCGTACTGCTAGGAGGATTTTCCGGATCCCTCGTGGATATAGGCCTTTATGGGAACAGCTTGTGACGGTGCTCCAGAACAGACAACCCTTTCCTGCTCTTGCCTTGGATCATCCCTGGCAGGATTGGGACCTACAAGGCCGGCTGCCCTTGAGCAAAGCTTCTGCTAATCAAGTGTATCATCTCCTGATTAAAGATAATCAATGGCTAGTTACTAAAGCAAATGCTTTATGGGGATTGCGTAAATCCCGCTCGTGGTGGAGGGTCACTGTGATGGAGGGCTGGGTCAACAAGACACCCTTTAAATACAAAGTCTTTCTTTGGCGAGTGATAGTTGGGGGTCTTCCGCTTGCTTCGGCTCTTTCCAAGCGACGAATCTCCAATGGCACCTGTTTCTTTTGCACCACTACTATGGAATCCGCCCGCCACCGATTTATTTCCTGCCCCGTCGCTAAGAAAGTCTGGTTATTTTTGTCGGCCGTTTGGCGAGGGGTGGTTGGTATCACACTGCGCCCCTTTGAGTGGGTTTTGGGCCAGCCCAAATACCCTACTCCCACACAGTCACATATGAAGCTCATGTATCACTTTCTTCGATACTGGGGCTGTTGGCATAACTGGACCATTCGGAATGCTTTTCTGTTTGACTCCGCCCATAATGTTCAGCGGCATATTGTGAGGCTTAAGGGCCTCTTGTATTGGCAGTTAGATCTTCTCCATCGTTCTGATTTGCTATCTACGGAGGACTTCTGTCCGTGGCATATGGCAATTTCCTCCGCATCCTTGCCATGAAATTGTAACTTGTAGTACTTAGCACCCCTTCACATGATGACTTTCATTGTCGTCATGTATCTTGTAATCAAGTAATCTTGTTTCTTTCGTAATTAATACAATTACCTTTTACGAAAAAAAGAGAGAGAGAGAGAGAGAGAGAGAGAGAGAGAGAGAGAGAGAGAGAGAGAGAGAGAGAGAGAGATTTACGAAAAAAAGAGGAGAGAGAGAGAGAGAGAGAGAGAGAGAGAGAGAGAGAGAGAGAGAGAGAGAGGTTTTTAGAGAGAGAGAGAGAAAGCTTGGAGAGAGTTGCGATGGTGCCGCTGGTGCGTCCCGTCCTGGTGTCGCCTAGACCTGCGTGCTTGAAGACTGCCGCTTGAAGACCAGCCTGACGACTGCTTGCGCGCCTGACTGTCGCCTGACGAGTGCCTGATGACTGCCTATGCGCTTGACGACTGCCTGCGCGCTTGATGACCTACCCGCCTGACGACTGCCTGCGCGCCTGACGACCTACCCGCCTGACGACTGCTTGCGCGCCTGACGACGTCTGAAGACCCGCTTGTATTCGTCTGTGGCCGCCTGCTCCGCCTGTGTCTGCCTGCTCGCTTGATGCCTGCCGTCTGAAGCCTGTGGTTTCGGCTGATAACGGACCCGTGCCCTGCCCTTCGCCCGCCCTGCCCGTTAGGGTTTCGGCTGATAACGGACCCCTGCCCTGCGCCCCAGACTGTCCTGCTCTGCCGTCGATTGCCTGGCCGTTGCTCTGCCCTCCTCCCCTTGCACTGTTAGGGTTGTGCTTTGCCACCAGGATTCTTGGGACAGGCCACGACTAAGGCTGACAGGTAAAGCTTCGCTTTCATCAACTGTGCGTGCAGAATACACCCCTGGACAGCGACTCTGTTAAGAAAAGAGGGAGCGAGAGAGAGGGAGAGAGAGAGAGAGAAGCCTGCGTGTCTTTGCCCCCCGCGACTTTTTCGCTCCGCCTCTGTCCGACATACGTACTGATACAATATGGCTGGCCTGGATCTGGCTTTCATAGACCGAACGGTGGTAGCTCTTGGTTCGGATTCTGACACCGAGGGACCAGAGGACATGGTTCCGTGCACAGAGGAGATGCCCCTTGCTCCTGACCTCCAGCCACCGGGCAAACGCCAGGGCAAACTCCCATGATAATGGATCACTAGGATCGTTCCTATGCTCAAGTTGCTTCTGATTCTGTGGACTCCCATGAGGTTGATTGGGAGCACCTGTTGGAGTTTGCCAACACTTTGTTGGGCGATTATGTTCAACATAATCAGGAAGTCTTTTCGGACTCTGCAACGGAAGATGTTCTGGAAGCCACCGTGGATCCGAAACATGTCTTGCGCTTCTTTTCAGTGTTCTATGAATGTGCTGTGATACTTTTTTTCATTGGTAGGATCCCGCTGCTTTTCCGTATTCGCCAGTGGCTGCACAGTTTGCTACAAGAGGAATGTGTTGAAGAGATTTTTGTTGGCCCCCAGGGTTTTTTTGAGGTGTTGTTGAAATCAGAGACACACCGAGTTGCTCTCCTGTCTAAACTGCCATTGTTCGTTGATCGCCATCTGGTCCATGTGGTGCCATGGCGCCCCATGGCAGATTTTCAGCGTCTGCTGCAACGTGAATGCCCTGCGTGGGTTGAAGTGGAAAACTGTCCGGCTGTTTATTGGCCACTGCTAAAAGACGCCATGGCCGCTGTGGGCACTGTTCTGGTCCCCCCAAGCCTAAGGGCCATGAATCGCAACCGCCTGTGTATGTTATGGGACACTGCTCGAAAAAGGCCTGCTTGGTTACACATTAACTGCTCTGGCATGCATCCTTTACATTTTCGTTTGAAATGGGACAACTTTGCAGGTCATTGCTTTTCATGTGGAAAATTGGGGCATTTTATGGCTGAATGCCCAGAGAAGCACCACACTTTAGATGCTGAGCATGTTGTGCAGCCCATGGAAGATATGGTGTGTGATGCGTCGTCGCAAGATGCCACCCAGCCACCTAAAGTTCTGAATAAAGGTAAACAACAGGTCTCGGGTTTGGATTCTGGTGGCAATGACTGGGTAGAAGTATGCGCGAAAAAAGGCAACAGGCATGTTGTTGGCATGATGGATACTGTGCCTGTTGCCTCACAAGATTCCATGCGTACGTATATGCGCAGGAAAGAAATGATGTCTTCAGAGCACTCTGCTCCTGCTATGGTTTCCTCTGCTCCCCGTCAACAGACAGCTAGGAGAGTGTCTTCAGATGGTTCTAAGGGTCCACCCGCTAAGCTGGCTTTTGATACTTGAGGTAACGTCATTACCCCATGGGATCGTCGTTATCCCCGCTCCATCCCCAAGTCAGCGGATATGCCATCCACTTCCAAATCTGGTCGTCAGAACTCTTTTGCCGTGTTAGCTGATTTCTTGGATGAGGGTGTCCTAGACATTCTCGCCGAAAAGGTCTCATCGAGGCAAGCTGTGCCTCGTACCTGATCCTCTTTTGAATCCACATGAAGATAGCTACGTGCAATGTGCGAGGAATTTGTTCTCGCCACAAGCAACATGCCATGTGGACAATATTGCATGAGAATCAGTGGGATGTCTTGTGTGCTGTTGAGCACAAGAGTCATAGTGAAGCAGGTAAAGTTGTGGATTGCCATGGTTTTCGTTTGTTCTATGCAGGGACACATGCCAGGCAGTATTCTGGTGTGCTTATGATTGTACATGAAAAATATCAGCTGCTTCTTATCAAGAATGATGTACATGGCCGCTTTGTGGTGATTGAAATTTTATTCGAAGGAGAGATCTTATGGTTACTTGGGCTCTATGCTCCGAATGATCCTCTATCTCGCCGGGAGCTTTGGCATACTTTGCAGAGTTCCTTGTCCCTTGGCAGACGGGGTTTTTTGATGGGGGATTTTAAATATGTGTGTTGATTCTTTACAGTCCACATCAGAACATTCGGTAATGGATGTGCCGGAAAGACGTACGTGGCAGCAGTTGGCTTTTGCTGTTCTTAAGCAAGATCTCTGGTCTTGGCTGTATCCTTCTTCTACAGGGTTTACCTTCCATTCTGCCCGGTATGCCACAACATGGTCGCGGTTAGACCGCATATACATCATGCAGGATGATGATTTCCTTTCTGAGATGCTCGAAATGAAAGTGTTACAACAATATCCATTGTCGGATTATTTCCCTCTGCAGCTTGAGCTCCTTGCACAACCCATTGCACCTTTCAAGCAATTTCTGGATAGACTCCCTTTTGCGTTTCAACTCGTCTTATTTGAAGCATGCAATCTTCCAGGGCTATATGCAGCAATTGATTGATCGATTCTTATTGGATTTCTCATCTCAGGGCACTGCGTCCTTTCAACGATTGCTCTCCAATGTGCAGCGGGTTGCTCGCCAGTATGGGATCCATCATGCCTCTCTTTGTCGGCGGCGCCGACAAGCATCCGAGGAATTGTTGGCTTTGGTTCGTTCTTTGCTGGTGGACACTCCCGATGACGCATTTCTGCTATCACTGGCAGCGCGTCTGGCTGATCTTATTAGAGAGTTTCAATTGAAATCCTATCAGCAGGTCAAATTGCAACATCTGACGGACACTCTGCAAGACAGTGCTTGTCAGACCCATAAGTTTTTTCGAGCTCTCCATGCCTCTCCTGCTCGAGAGAATATGACGAGGCTCCAGGATGAAGAAGGTCAAATGGTTCTTGATCCGCAGATGATTGTGAATATGTGTAGAAATTATTTCCTTGACCTTCTTGGTTCTACTTCTCCGCCTTCAGGCCAAATTACTCATGCTCGTTCAGTTTTTTATGATCTGGTCCGCAATCAGGTTCCTCAGGACATGCAATCTACTCTGGAGGTAGATATTTGTGAGTCGGAGGTCATGGATGTTCTGTTACACTTGCCTAAGGATAAAAGTCCTGGCTGGGATGGTCTTACCAATGAGTTCTTTGAGTTTTTTGCCACCCAGCTCGCGAAACCTTTGACGGCTTTGTTTCAGCGGGTATGGGAAACGGGGATTATGCCTTCCTCTTGGAAAGAAGGTCTTATTAAACTGCTTCCAAAAGTTCCTTCCCCATCCATGTTGAGACACTGGCGCCCAATTTCTTTGATGGATTCTATGTATAAAATCTTTTCCAAAGTTATGGCGAATCACCTCCATAAGCATCTTCTTGCCATTGTGCATCCTCTCCAATATGGTTTTATTAAGGGCAGAAACATTTCGCACAATGTCTTAAATGCGCAACTAGCAATTGATTATGCAAGGCATTCAAATCAGGAGGTCGTACTGGTTCAATTGGACCTGGAAAAGGCTTTTGATTATCTGGACCGGTCTTTCATTGCAGAACTTATGTCTGCTATGGGCTTTGGTGCCTGTATGTCTCGTCTGATCCACACTATTAGTGTTGCAGCATCTTCGCAGGTCATGTTGAATGGAGGCGTTACAAAGCCAATTGTCCTTGCCCGCTCTGTCAGACAGGGGTGCCCTTTGAGTCCTCTCTTCTTTGCCCTTGCGACTCATCCGGTTCTTTCGATGCTATCTCATATGGCAGCTTCTACTCAGTTGGCTGGATTGTTGCTTCCCTCTGGACAACACTTCATTGGTCAATCCTTGGCTGATGACAGTTTTATGATTCTGCGCGCGGACAAAGATAACCTTCACAAAGCATTAGATGTTTGGGCTCTCTTTGGTCAGGCTTCTGGTCTTCGCATTAACGCCTTGAAATCGGCCATTCTCAGCTGCGCGGAGTTGGATTTGCAGTCATTGGATTGGCAGGGCATGGTTGTCCCCCGTGGCTCCATTGCCAGGCATATTGGGTACCCTTTGGGGGTTGATGTTCCCCCAAAGCAGCTATTATAGTGGATTTCACAGAAACTAGCGGCTAAGTTTCTGTATTGGAAGTCTCAAGCCTGGCCCTTCCATGTTCGCCTCAAAGTAGCCCAGACAATAATGTTGCCAATGCTTACATATTTCTTGCCATTGCTACCTTGGACTACTACGACACTGAATGATCTTACGAAGTCTATTCGTTTCATGTTATGGAAAAAGGATTCCTTGCATGCGGGTATTTCCTGGATTTCTTGGTCGCATGCATGCACCCCAAAACGCATGGGTGGAGGGGCTATTTTGGATGCCCACGCTCATATGCTGGCGCTTCGCTGGTCTCTTTTTCGCGCCATGTGCTCGGATTGTCATCCTTGGGTCGTCATAGCCGTTATTTTCTTGAGGATCACGGGCTTCTGCATGGTAATACCCACATCCGCAGTTCGTGGTGGCATGTTCTTAATGCAGATTCTCGGTTCTCCAGTTCTTCCTCATCTTTGCTTGCCCATTTGGTGTGTTCCTGGAGACTGGTCCTCCGGAAGTCTCAGTGGCATCCAACGGAGGATCGTTTAGCCACTAATTCGTTTCAAATGGAACTGTTGGCGGTCTCGCGGTTAATTTCGTGGGACAGTAAACATGAGCTTCGACCACAATTCAACCGTATGGCACGTTTGGGCTTAACTTCAGTCGTGGATGCTACTCTTGCCAGGCGCAATGTGTTCATGTCGTTTCGTACAGCCAGGAGGCTGTTCAGGATCCCTCGTGGATACAGGTGTTTATGGGAACAGCTTTTGAGGGTGCTTCAGAGCAGACAACCCTTTCCCGCCCTTGCTACGGATCGTCCCTGGCAGGATTGGGACTTTGCAGGCTGGCTGAATTTAGAAAAGGCTTCAGCTAACCAGGTGTATCATCTTCTGATTAAAGATCATCAATGGCTGGTTAATAAAGCTAATATTCTATATGGATTTCATAAATCCTGGTCATGGTGGAGGGTAACTGTGATGGAGGGCTGGTTAAATAAGACACCATTCAAATATAAGGTCTTTCTTTGGAGGGTGATGATTGGTGGTCTTCTGCTTGCTTCAGCTCTTTCAAAGTGCCGAATCTCCAATGACAATTGTTTCTTTTGCACCACCACTATGGAATCCGTCCGTCATCGTTTTATTTCTTGCCCCCTTGTTCAGAAAATCTGGTCATTCTTGTCAGCCGTCTGGGGAGCGGTGGTTGGTTTCTCGCTTCGCCTGTTTGATTGGGTTTTCGCGCAGCCCAAATATCCCACACCGACACAGCCACATATGAAGATCTTGTTTCACTTTCTTCGATATTGGGGCTGTTGGCACAACTGGACCATTCGGAATGCTTTTCTTTTTGATTCTGCTTATAATGTTCAGCGGCATATTGCTAGGCTTAAAGGTTTCCTGTATTGGTAGATAGATCTTCTCCGGCACTCTGACATCCTCTCTCGGGAGGACTTACGCCCCTGGCACATGGCAATTTCCTCCGCGTCTTTGCCATGATTTTGTAACTATTTGGCCCTCTGGTTCTTGTAAAGAGTCAGTTTGTACACACGATGGGGTAGAGCCATCGTGTATCTTGTAATCATGAAAACTTTTTCGTAATTAATACAATTACCTTTTACGAAAAAAAAAGAGAGAGGTTTAAAACTTTAGACTTGGTTTCAATGTGAAGTTGGTTGTGAGGTGCATCTGCTATCTATTATTTAAAAGCCCAAAAATTATAGAAGTTCTTGTTAGTTTCTGTTAGCCATTACTTAGATCATTTCCTTGGTATGCATGACAGGTGTTGTCCTTCTTTGTTCTTAGAATTTTGTAAGGAAATTTGCTTGTTCCTTCTGTAGGTTTTACAACAGATGCGATCAGATGTTGCACTTTTGACGAAAGAGGAGGGTGGATCTCCCATCAGAAACCCATCCACTGCAAGCGAGGATGCACGGATAGCATCTCTGATGTCCCTCGAGGATATTGTTAAGCAGGCAGAGGTAAGCTCTGATATATGGCCAATATGTGCTGTATTTGATTGTGCATGCATGCACGTGCGTGCGTGCGTGCGTGTTATATTCTCACCAGGGAATGGCTTGATTACACATTAGATAAGAGAGCAGTGCTTTCACTTTAAAAAGGCTGCACATGTTTGTGGGTGTCTTGGTGCCTGTGCATGTTTGTACACGTGTGGTGCCTGTCCCAGTCACCTTCAATCATGCTTATAGAATGTATGCCTGTTTGTGAATCCTCAGTTGTGAGGGAGTATAAGGAAGCTGAAAGTTGATGATGCTTGCAGGAAATCAAGAAGGAAGCTCCAACCAAGGCGATTTCTGCTGCAAAGAAGCAGATGATACTTTCTGCCTTACATGCTTTGTCTGATCGGATGCCATCTCTCCTGTCTATAGATCATCCCTGTGCACAGAAACACATATTGGAGGCAAAGAAAGTTGTGGAGGTGTGTAAAGTAATCAGTGGTTTTGACCTTTCTCTGGTTGCTATGCCATTGTGATTGTTCTGTTTGTGTTGGTTAAAGACCAAAGTTGTTGCTGATCTTTGCATGCTAGTCCTGATTTGTCTTTAAGTTCCTTATTCATACATTTAGGCATTTTGCACTAAGTAATTGTGTTATGTGCTTGCTTCCTCTCACGGGCTTTCTCATGACATGAATATGGCTTGCTTAATACAGTGGTTAGAACTTCAAATTTTTAGTCAGAAGTCAGGATTGGTATTGCATTGTGTATGGAAGCTGAAAAGATTTGGGCTATTATTTGTAACCGTGGTCTGTTTAAAGTGTCAAGATTTTAGAGGAAACAAGAGTAAAACTCCTGAAATGCAAGGTGATATCCATGCATTGGCAACCATTTCAACATGAGTTAAGTACACTGGGTGGACAACTATGAGACACAGAACTTAAATCTACTTCTTGTTCTTCTGCAAATAGAAATTTACAGGCAGAGTAGGCCCTAGTGGTTGTAACTTGTGGTCAGACTAAATTTTTTTAGTGCAAACATATAACTTATGCCTGTTTATCTGAAAACCTGTGAAAAGGAGGCAGCTTGCCCATGGCACATTCTAGTCTTTCAAGTCTTTTTCCAACGTTTGTATGAGGTTTATCACCCTGGGTGAGAAGCTTAGTTATATTGGTTTAATCTATGCAGATTCTGATTAGAATTCTGAGTTGTGTGTCTGCCTCACTATGCTCTTTGAATTTGTCATTTGGTTTTGCAGTCAATAGTTGAACAGAGAGAAGGTCCTCATCATACACGAGCAAGAGGTTCAGGCGATAATGCTCCTGGAGAGTTGTCTGCTCTATCAGGTGACTGGGGGGAAAGTGCAATGATAGGAGCGGATGGTGATGTCATGCAATGGAGTGTGTTACAGTTCAATAATGGATCTGCTAGCCCATTTGTGATCAAGTGCGGTGCAACATCGTCTTTAGAATTGGTTGTCAAAGCACATGCCAAAGTTAATGATAAGACTGGGAAGGAAGTGGTTTCAATTGTGCCAGCACCGTCAACATTGGCAGGACTGTCCCTGGAAGAGATCAAGCAAGTTTTGTCAAAGCTTCCAGAAGCCTTCAGTCAGTTAGCTTTGGCAAGAACGGCTGATGGAACTCGAGCAAGGTATGCACGATTATACAAAACATTGGCTGTCAGGGTTCCTGCTTTGAAAAACTCAATTCCTGACCTTGACAAGGACAACTCACGTGAACTATCAACCGCTTCTTTGTCCTTCAAAAGGGCCAGTTGATTAGCAGTGCATGTACTACTTTGGTATGCTCAGTGTAGATAAGCGGTTGGGAAGCATGTAAATGATGTGTGCATTATTTTCTGTAAATCAGGGATTTGATTTATTCAGTTACCATTGTATTGATCATGATAAAACGGGTTGAAAGAAAAGATCCCGTGGTATTAAGCTTGCCACATGGCCATCTTACTGAAGATTGGGCCAAGAGCCTTATGCTTTGTAACGTGGTTAGAATGGGATCAAGCACTAAGTTCCTGCTAGCTTGAGTTTTGGACTCATTATTTTGAAAGTTTGCGTCTCGTACGAGGCAGTTAAATCTATGAGTTGTAAGCTAACACAGATCAAGCATTGGCTTGCTGGCAAGCTTTCATAAGATAATAAACATCGGATGAAGTTCCTTGTAGAAATAAGCTTGTAACTGATATTGTAACTGGTATCAGTTTCTACATTGGATTTTTCCTAGTTCATCTTTATTTGTTTGTAGGGAGGTGCAGTGAGTGAAGCTATGACTTTTTTAACATAACAAGAAAGTTTTAAGCTTAAAAGTTAGCATCTCAGTGACGAAAGGATATCCATGTTTTGTGAGGTTCAGCAAATACACCCTGGGAATCTTTGCTAAGCTGCTTGGGTCTCTCTCTCTCTCTCTCTCTCTCTCTCTCTCTCTCTCTCTCTTTGAATGGGTAATTGATTGATTATGAAAGAAAGATGTACAGAGATTGCTACTCTCTCTCTCTCTCTCTCTCTCTCTCTCTCTCTCTCTCTCTTTGAATGGGTAATTGATTGATTATGAAAGAAAGATGTACAGAGATTGCTGGACTTAGTATTAGCATATATGCTCATCATAATGTCCAAGGATTCAAACTTGAAATTGAAGTGAAGGGCTGCAAACCAGGGGTGAGCCTGTTCCTTGGTTAAAGTGCCAGTGGTGAGATATGAAGTCACTTGCCAAAGTGGCATGCCTCCCGAATGTTGAATGTGTGTTTTCACTTCCATTTGTTTTCCCTAAAAGTAAGGCATTTTGTGTGGCCCAATTTATATGGCAGTCCCCAGTATCGGAAGATTAAACATAAAGATGGATGCAGAACTGCAGAGAGCATCCAAAGACCCAACTTTGTGGGGTCATATGCACACTAGCTACTTGGGCCCAAACAATTGAAATAAAAGACCAAATATGATGTGCTACTAAGCATCCAATAAATCTATGACGAATGGACTCTTGGCATATAGTGCAAAAGAAGCATGTCCCAGCCATCACATGTGTGCGCGCTCGCACACACCCACACACAACTAGTCCTTTCTCTTCACTTTTACTCTATACACATTATTGACATGTGGTGTGTCCACACACAAGCACAACCCTATCTATTCGGTATCACATATTTGTATACTTATGAAGATTGATATCCATCTCACTCTTCCCTCATATTCAGAAGGATTGTTATACAATAGTCGGATTCTAGTAGGGTTGGGATATTAGACATGGGTAGTGCACTAGGTTATGCCACTCCTAGTTATAATGCTTCCACATGTAAACACATCATGTTTTGGTTTGGTGACTTATAACATACGCGCGTGCACACACACACACACACACACACACACACTCTCTCTCTCTCTCTCTCTCTCTCTCTCTCTCTCTACTGGTCCTTGAACTCTTTTACAAGCCACACACATGTTCTTACTACTTGACTTGGGTACAATTACTAACCCCTCCTTTTCTCTCACACCCCTTTATTGTCTCAAAACACACATGATTTTTGCTTTGCCTAACATTCTTAATCATGCACATTGCTCCAATCACAAACAACTTGTACAACTTTAGGAAGGTTTACATTCCCATATACAAAATACATGTCCATCTTCCCCTTTGTTTATACATGTATGCACATTCTTACTTATGTTTCATGGACTGATTTATTGGCTTACATTGTAATATAGTATGGATGAAGCCATGTTTTCTAGCTAATTCTTGCAATTAGTTTGGCATAGTATTCACTAATCTTAGGCTTTTTATACGTCATCATATATATGTATTTATATCTCATCTCTAATCAAAGCTACTACAATGATTCATGAGGCCTTGGTTATTGATAAGTCATCACACACACACACACACACACACACACACACACACACACACACACACACACACACACACCTATTACTCTCTTTAAAGCTCGTACTTAAAAATGAGAATATTATAACTGTTGTGATGGTATGTAAATACGGGTATTGTTTGTTCCACTGTTTTCATTTTAATATTTAATTCATATCTCACTTGACTAAATAAAATCTTAGAACCTCTTCGTTTAGTTAACACTTGATCAATTCTTACTCGTACCCTTTACCTCTTACCATGTAAACCTATTCTCTTGACCCGTGGTAACCTTAGCCCATGGACCATGTTCCTAGCTATGATGGGATAGATACTCAATAGCCACTCTTTCCCCTTTATAGTAAAGGTAAAGACCCACCCCATACCACTATACTTGGTAGCGAGTTCTCTCACTTATGGCCTATATAAACTACCCCAAGGCTTTATCATACTCCAAACTTATCTCAAGTTCATACATTTGCATATCCTCACCTCAAATGACGACAATCTTCCACTTGTGGCCTCAGTAACCTTATGGACATGAACAAGGTACACTTGTTTTATGAGGGTGACAAGGATGGCAATTAGGTATTGCCTTTAACACTTGCAACACAAAATAACTTATCTAGTTCTTACTAATAGGCCATGTGTTCGGTTTTGCAACGAGTAACAAGCGGTACCCCTCCCTCTTGAATGCATTGTTCTTGATTATGTCTCTCTATATCATGCTTCTTACATTTCCTTATTGGTTGGTCTTATGTAATGCTGTCAATGTGCACAATCTACTAGATTTTAAATAAATTTTGGTTTATCTGTCATGTTCAATGGATTCCATGTTGTAACACACACACACACACACACTCGCGCACACGTGTGCACGAACGCACGTGCACACACAAAAATTGTGTCCCAGTTTGCATGTGTACTCACATTGAAAACCAAATTAAAATGCCAATGGAAGATGGAGAAAAGTCTACCTTCAATTAGGGGTGTTCATGGTTGTATGATGTTTGAGCTCAAATATGGTCATGCCATGTTTCAAAAAATGGCTCACATGTTTTCTAAATAATGCAGGTGATTTCATGTGAGTGCATGTGGATGATTTTAGTGTCTTTGTTGCAAGCATAAAACATCTTTATCATCTCACTCTTTTAATGTTGGTACTAGAAAACTTCACCCAAAGGTATGCATTGACGATCACCTTGAGCATCTTTCTTGGCAAAGTTTCTAAAGAGTGTCTCAATATGGAGCCCAAAAAGGTTGAAATGAGCATCAAAACATGTGACCACCTTGTAACTTTGCAAAACCTGAGGGTTGACACTGGTACGCTGGGTTCTTTTAAATAATGGGGCATATTTAATCTCTACCTCAATATGCAGCTTTTTCTTTCATGTATTCATTTTACTATTAACAGAAACGAAGAGCCTACTTGGTTGTCACAAGAGGTAGATTGGAGATGCACAGAGAGGCATACAAAGGTGCCAAGGGAAAGGAGGGTGTAAGTAATTCACTTTGTTAATGAAGGTTACATAAACACAGAGAAGATGTCACAATAGAGCCATGAGAGAGTATAGATATGGGGGGAAATAGCTCAGAGGGTAGGGATGTCCAAGACTTTTCGTATTTTAGATATTTCTATTTTGCCTCCAAAAACATCTCCAAAAAACACGAAATTTGATCCGTTTATTTGTTTTTTGACCAAAAACTAGAATATAAAAAATCCCCAAAATATCTTAAAAGGAACTTTCGAAATTTCATTCATCTACACTATCTTGAGCATGTGGCTTCTCTCCTCAACCTTTTATGCAAGGATGCTAAGTTTAAAATATTATGGTAATGTAGCCAAATAGTCTTCTAAGTCAATAAATTCTCTACATTGCTTTGGTAGTTTTAGCAGAGTAGAGTTTCCCTGTTCAAGTCTTTATACATCAATTGTAGGATGAGTCCCTATGCATTGATATGATACAATCTATTATCTCATTTAGTACGCAAGCAAAAAGATGACTCTTGTGGAAAAAAATGTTGAAGTATCCTCATAGGTAGTTCTAGACAAAAGAAAAGTACATATGCAAGATAGTTCTAGATAATGGTTGATACAAAATAAGTACCTATGTGAGGTAGTTTTGCATATTTCTTGATAGAAAGCAATGTACTTATGCACAAAAGGAAACTACCTATATAGATATTTTCAGACAAAATATGTACTTCTATAAAGAAGAGTAGCATGCCTATATCTGGAGAGACCACATCATCATGGGATTACATAACATAAATATATTCCATCTTGAATCTATCATTTTACATATGGATAGTCAAAGAACTACCTAGACCTAATGTTTCTCAACAACACAACTATCTACCTTTCCCTACACTTTAGAGATAAGAACATACACCTAACTTCGAGAGTAGATATGGAATAATCCAATTGTTGGGTCAACCTAACATCTTTTAAGAAGTTGTTTCCTATTCATGATCTATATCCTCAACTCAAAGTTTTTAGATTCTACTCCACTGAGAAAAAATCAACATTTATTGGTATGTAGATTTCAAACAACAAAGCAATCTATAATATATGATGTTATATATTAAGCAAGTTGCAATAACTATGCATGAGATATTGTATGAGGGATTACATGAACATTGTATGAGAGTGAGGGAATATGAGCAAACTTACTTTATCTCTCTCTTAGTTGTATTAATTATCTTGAATCAATGCATAATGTCTTTGAGTGTATCAAAGCACTTCTACTACTGTTACATATTTTACTTTGCCTGTAATCTACTTGATTATGAGTTCATTCCAATCAACTATTTGTGTCATCTCCTTATTATATAGTGTCAATTGAATTAGTTGAGGTGTTGGGTATCTAATTCTTAAAATTTTATGATGGTATTAGAGTTAGTCATATTAAGTATTTAGCTTAAAATTAACACTCTTTCTATTTCATTTAAACCTAGCAACAATAGGCTAGAGGTGTTCTTCCTAGCTCTTGAGTAGAATTATTCCTAGCATATTTTCTTAATATCCATTTAGAAAATATAGTCTTTAAATATCCCTTATAATCTAAAATGGCTCCAAGTGACATCTCCTTTTCTAGTGATGCAAACAAGCTTGACAAAAAAAACTAGAACACATGGAAGTTTAAGAATACAAACTCTACAAATGATTAAGGACATGTGGAAGATTGTTATAAGTGAAGAAGGAAGAACGAGTCATGAAGGAGAAGAAAGAAACAATCGGGATAGAAGAGCAACCCAAGCTCAAGGCTTCATCAACATCACTATAAGTGATAGCATGGTTGGCTACATTCAAAATGCAACAAGTGCAAAAGAGGCATGGCCATCTTAGTAAAGATGTTAGGGAGTTATAGCACCATTAGAGTGATGAATTTGAAGTTTAAGCTAAATGAAACAACTAAAAAGACAAATGAAAGTATGCACGAGTACTTGCTAAAGGTTAAAGACATTAGAGATGAATTAATTGCATTGGGTGAGATTGTCAAAGAGGAAGTGATATTAAACGTTATTCTCAAATGTGTGAAGAAAGACTATAGAAAATTTGTCACTTCCATTGATGTGAAGAAAAGTTTCCTTCACTTGGACCTCAAAGCCCTTATTATTCACAAGAAGAAGAAATGATCAAGGAATACACATCCATATCTAACAAATAAGAATCAACCCTAGTGATGGTAAGAGGAGGAAGAACATTCCCACAAGGGAAAGATATAGAAGAAGAAGAGGAATCCACTTCAACAAACAACTCAAGTTTTTATAATTAAGAAAATTATTTGGCAAATTAGCACACATCAGCCCACCAACTATCTATAAAGCGAAAGAGACAACTATATACAAGCAAGAGGAAGAGGATATCCACCAAGAAGACAAGGTCAATGCAACTATTGTGGCTATGAAGGCCATTGGGAAAGAGATTTCACAAAAAAACAAATGACTAATTAGTAATAAGTAAGAAGGCCCCCTACTTCAAAATGGACCACTCAATGGAAGAGTTTTAGATACCAACTACATGGCATTAACCTCAAATCAAATCAACGATGGTGATGAGTAAGTTTTCATATCCACTTGCATAAGCCACTCAAATTAGCAACTTCAAGATGAATGGTACAACTCTGAAGCCTATAATCATGTGACTCATCAGTAAAAATAGTCTAGTTTAGTTTAGACTCTCGGTACCACACAATTAGTTAGCATAAGAGATGTTTCACAACATAGTATTAAAGTACAAGGCACTATTCTCATTCAATTTTCCTTAGGCAAGGTAAAAGACTTGTCTAATGTCCTTTTAGTTCCTAACATTATTAGGAACTTACTTTTAGTTAGTTTTGAGCAAGGACTTGAAGTTAGATCCAATCCAAATGGATGTTTTGTACAAGAGTTCAAAGAGAATGGCAAACTATTGGCATAATGAGAGAAAACTAAAAGGCTATTCAAAATGAAGACATTTAGACCTCAACAAGCAAACTACTTCAACAAGTCTCCCTCTACCTCAAAAGATAGCTAAAGGGTTGCTCATACTCTAGTTTATGGAAGACAACCATACATGTACCTCATGCTAATTTGGGAACCAACAAAGAACGAGGTTCAAAAAGAGCACCTATAGAGAAAAGAAAGACAAAATTATCCGTACAAATATATGGGGGCTAGCACAAATAGTGATTGTAAGTACTTCATCAATTTTCATTGATGACTTGTGAAGGAAGGCATGGATTTATCCCATTAAATAGAAATTTGAAGCATTCTTTATGTTTCAAAAGTTGGAAGCAATAGTAAAGAAGGAATGTAGTGCATATATCAAGGTTTTAGGATCAAATGGAGAGGGGAGTTTATCTCAAATTAATTTGAAGAATTTTGTTGGAAAAAATGGTATAAGAAGGTATTACTCTTGTAGGCATACCCCTAAGCGAAATGGGGTTGCAAAGAGGAAGAATAGAATTATTGTTGAGCATGCTAGATCTACGTTAAGTGATGATAATATTTAAAATTCTCATTGGGATGAGGCTATAAATACTTTGGTGTGCCTCATGAATATAAGTCCTACAGAAGAACTTACCAATCTTAGTCTAGAAGAGGAATATATAGGCAAAAAACCAAATGTATCTCATCTTAGAGTGTTTGGTTGTGTTGCATACATATATATTGACGATGAGTTGAGAAGGAATATTGATTCTAAGTTTCAAAGATGTATTTGTATGTTTCATGATTCATTCCGAAGGTTAATAGATTGTATGACTCGTACTCTAAGAAGTTTTTTCTCTCAAGAGCTATTGCGTTTGATGAAGATGACATGTGGTATTCAAACCTATCAAGTTCCTATCACAAAAATGACTCACATGGTAGCCATATTTTAGAAAATTCAGCATCTAGTTCAACTCATGCTAATGTTCATGTATTTTCAAAGGAAGAATTTGGGAATGTAGTTGACAATTCAGCACAACCAATCATTAGAAGATCTAGGAGAGTCACTCATGGTCCATAGATGCTTAGCTATGGTGCTCATCTTGCTGTTGCACATGTTGCATTTATGTAAAGTCTCTTCCATCATTGAACATCACTCATGCATAAATGAGAAATGGAATTCAACTATGGATCAATAATACAAAGCTCTTATGGATAACAATACATGGGAACTTGCTGATCTACTAGTGAGTAAGAAGTCCATTGGATGTAAGTGGGTCTACAAAGTAAATTTGAATGTTGATTGTTCAATCAATTCATACAAGTAAGGTTATGTGCTTAATGGTTTGTTCAAGCATATGGTAAAGATTATGAGGAAACCTTGTCTCTAGTTGCAAAAATGGCAAGTGTGAGACTTCTAATTAGTCTTGCTAATCATTGTTGATAGCCTTATGCCCAATGGATGTAAAAAATGCTTTCTAGAATGGAGTTTTGCAAGAACAAGTTTACATGCAACAACCACTCGGGTATGTAGATGCCAACTATCCAAACAAGGTATGTAGGTTAAAGAAGTCTATGCAAGCTCATGGATTTTGGAACATCAATATTGATCCTAATGTTTACATAAAGGATCAAGTGAAGGATACCACATTGATCATTATCTATGTTGACGATCTCATAATTATTGGTAGCAGTCTTGCAAGCATGGATGCTATCAAATGAGCACATACCCTTCTATCTCAACATCTAAACCTTGTCTAGATTGTTGCTCCACTTGTAAGAGAAGGCCCATGTAATTAACATCTTATTTTTACCCTTGAGATTGACAGTATTTTTAGTCAATTATTACCTTTTCAATTCCAACTAATCCAGCTTAAATTGTTTGACATAGTAAGCACCTTGCCTTCATCTTACTTATGGGATGTTTGGAAACTAGCATTGGAATAACAAGTGCACTACAAGGTCCACAATCCATTTTAGAAAGTGGAGCCCCAAGTAGAATGGGTTTCAAGAAGACCTTTAGGTTGCAACAATATGACTACCATCGATTTGACAACCTATTGGCTCTATCATATTCATTGTCCAACTTCTTATTGGGTTTCATTAATGCTTTTGAGTTAGATACTTGAAGAAGAAATGCGAGATGTTGTTGCCTTAGCCTCATCTTCATGTTTGACTGCTAAATGATAAACTTTCTTTATTTGGTTTTTGACATAGTTGATGAACATTGTTGTTCATTCAGCTTGTGTTCATCAAGTAGATTATGGATTAGTTGATGATAAACCTACATGATCTACTCCTAGATTTGTTAGAAGATAAATGTTGCAAGAGACAGTCTTACAACTGCATCACACAAATAAACATTCTTCAGCCAAGGTACTAGAAGTGAAATTTGTCAATCTTAATAGCATACAATCCATGAGAAGTTGTTTATAAAATAAAATATATCCATGGCCTTAAAATCAAAGATGGATAATTATTTTTCTCTTGCAAAAGAGGCTCCCCATAGCTCCCTAGGCCAACCTATTTCCCACTCTGTCTTTTTTGTTCATCTCATTACTAGTTGTTGAGTGGGCCCTTATGTATGGGGGATCCATCAATGCCACCTAGTATCCAAGGTTGACATTGCACGTGCACACACACATGCATGCACGCATGCACGCGCGCACGCACGCACGCACACACACACACACAGAGTTGTGAAACTAGAGGACTTCTTGCAAAGACTAGGCTAAATTTTGAAAGATAATATCACATTTTCAAGGGCTAAGCCACTCTTTCTCCAAAACTAGCTTATTTTGAACAATTTAACTGTTTAAGGTTTTGGGCTACTTTTTCTTCACAAGACTATTCTTATTGGGTATTAGAGCATGGGATCATGGTGGTACATTTCATCTCAATACACAAGAAAAAAGGCTAGATTAATTTAGAATCACAATTAATCTTAGGGATTGTGGGAGACAAATTTACAACGGAGATAAAGAAAAAAAAGCATATGAGGAAAACACTAGGGAGCATGAAAAGTATGTTATCATATTTTGATAGTGATGTGTGTAAACACACTTACACTATCGAGACACTTTCTTCCCTCTTCAAGAGGCTTTTCTCCCCTTGACCTTGTGTGTATGCCTATTCACTTTTAGGGCATACTTAGTATTGAAAATCTTCTTTATTGATACTTTCTAATACAATTTGATATGTGCTCTCTAAAGTTTCTTCTTCTACAAGTTGTGTACTTGCATTCCTACAACCCTAAATCCAATAATTGGTATTAGACTAGGATTTGACCTCTTGGACATAGTCATCAATACCCTCTACTTGCGTTCCCTTGATTAGAATAAGATTTAATGAGTGTTCATAGGTTGCCAAATAATACTCGGGTGTGTGAAGATATGTTAGGGTTTTCATTGAGGAAATATAGAATGTGCAACCACGTCTAAAGCACAGACTCAGATAGTGATGTGAAAAACTCAAATCTTAAACACAAAATGCAAAATGCAAAACTTAGTATTCAAAGCACAAAACACACAAACACAAATAGAGAAATGGGAGGACTTTGAAGTGAATGAATGAATGTAGTAAATCAATGAGAGAATGTGTTGAATGCTCAAAGGAAAAGCTATCAAATAGCTAGTGGCTCTTGTGGGAGTAGGTTGAGGGAGGTGTCAATGTGTGTCATCCCTTGGAAACAGATCCTAAGTCTAATAACCACTAGTCAGAGTAGGCTAATAAAGAAAAGTGTTGAAAACACATAAACAACCCGATTAGATGATGATAGTTGAACATGAACAACATTGGGAGGCTAGGCAATAGCTATAGACCTTGTAGCAGCAATCACTAAGGGTTAGATACCTAGTGGAAGAGGGCTGATGGGTTGAAACTTGCAAGATAAGGATGGGGCTGAATTGTGGACAACCTATCTAGCTATAGAGGTGGAAGGATCCTCCCAAATTAGGGATTTGTATGTGAAACACATAAACTCTCTAGAACCACCCCCCATTTAATGAAGCTTTTGGTAAATTGCTATTTTGGGGCCGTTTTAAAGCACTAATCAAGATGTAATGAACTTGAGCTCAATACCCCCTCTTAGGCCCAAAAGTGGAACCAAGATGGGGCTAGAAGAAGACTCGAGCCCATTATTACCCTAAGGATTCCCACCCTGAAGTAGCTAGGGTATCAGGCAAAGGGCACTTAGTTACCCACTGGCCTAGTAAGACTATAGAGGTCATGGTTATCTTACAAGGGGGTCCAAGTAGTCACCCTAGAGAGGACAAGGCATTAAACAAAGGGTGCATGTTGGCTACATAGTGGCCTACCAAGTCATGCAAAGGAGGATGGAACCACAATGAACCTTTTTTTTTTGGAGAATAAATATGGTTTGTGGCCTTTCAAGTAATTGTGCACCATACTGAGAATAAAAATGGAAGGTTAGATCCAACACATCACAAAACAAACAAGGAAACCCAACCACTTGAGAGTGTTGTGATGAGAAAAGGGTGATGAAGGAGTAAGGTGGTGAAGAACCATTGGTGGAGACAATGCCTAGGTGTGCATTGCACAACGAGGTGCATAGAGGAGCTTGCTACATAATGAGAATGTGCATGCAGTAGAGCTGCCTCGTGAACAATGTTCCTCGAGGGAAAATTTTTCACTTGCCCAAGTGCCCTTTACAAATATTATCAAATCATGTAATGCAAAGGAGAAGGTACAACAGGGGGGGTCAATGTTGAAGACAAGTGCCAAAACTTATAGAATACTATGAAAGGCTAGGAACCCCCTCTCAACCCTAGATGTTGATGACAAAAGTCCTTGTAGTGGCCACTCATAAGAAGCAGCTAATTTACCAAATGGATGTTAAAACACATATTCTTGAATGGAGACCTCAAGAGAAGGTGTACTTGGCTCAACCACCATGGTTTGGGACCCCTCATTTTGAGAACAAAGTTTGTAAATTGAAGAAGGCATTGCATGGTTAAAACAAGTCCCTAGAGTATAGTTCTAGTGGATAGATAAATTCTTTTTAGGCTTGAATTTCAAAAGATGTGCCTCAAGCGCTAACTTGTATGTTTACATGGATGGTGAAAAGTTTGTAGTGATTGTCGTATTATATGTGGACGACCTTCTTATTACATGTGAGTATGAAGATATGATCCATCAGTCTCGAAAGGCTTTGAGATCTGAGTTTGAATTGACAAATTTGGGCTTATTGCGTGCACTATTGTCTACCCTCATACCCCAAAATGGGGATCCATGATAAGTCCGACACCTACAATACAATGCATGATGCCTCGAGTTGCTATGAGCAAGACTACTCTATCTAAACCAAAGGCTAGATCCACAAAGGTCACCTTTTTGCCATCCGGTCACATAGACCTCATTTGACATACAAGTGAGGACCTAACTAATGTCTATGCTCACACATGACCTTCTTCTCATAATTAGGGCCTTACAACTTAGAGCACCATGGATCATCAATGGCACCTTACGAGGGTGGGGCCTTGAGCATATCTAATACATCGAGTGTGGTCTCAACACAACTATGTTTGAATGAGGTGATTAATTATCTACTCTCGTGAAACCTGAGTTGCAATGAGTTCCTTGGCAATTGAGGTAGCCTTAGTGAAGACGAATTCATATTCCTTCCATGAGTATGATAGAGACTTCACATCATTTGTGGTATTTTCATCAAGGAGGTCTAGCTCAAGTCATTCATAACTGCGTGTGAATAGAGTGAAGGTGTTATCCATTTGTTTGAGTACATGTGATATGTTGTCGTTAGTATTCACAACCATGCTAACAACTAGTTCCAAGAGAGACTATCTCTCGTAAGAAGGTCATAGACCTAGGGAAAAATTGGGCTTTTGGTGATGGTTGATTTAATCAAGAGTCATGATTGCTTAACCTTGGCTTGAAGGGATTGAGTTGAGGGTGTTTGTAGATTTAGATATGAGTCTCGTTATTATGCTGGTTGTGAACTTGGGTTTGAGAATGAGAATGAGGCATAATTCTAGTGGTTGTTGGCTTCTCTTATAGTTAGGGATTGCTAGCCCATGTGGGTCTTTTAGCTTAGTGAAAGGTGGTTCCTTGTGGGTTGTTTGACAGTGTTTAGAGCTTGGGCTTTTTGTAGGATTGAATAGTAGTGCTTGTGGTTCTTTTGTTTTGTAGGTTTGTTGAGGTATAGCAATGGGTGTTGGTGGTCGTGGTGCTTGTCTTGTTGGTTGTGGAGGCTCAATGTTGTAGGATTTTTGTTGAGGGGATATTAGGGTAGCCTCGTGTGTGAGCTTCAACAACTAGATATGCTTGTTGCTAGCATAGTACCCTTGTATCCTGAGTAAAGATTTAGAAATCCATCAAGTTGGATTTGGGTCATAATGTTTGCATCGCCATCGTACTTAGTTAGGGGTTGGTTTTTGTAGGTGACCCAGCGCATGAGAGAACATGTTTGCCTTTTCTATTTATCATTAGAACCCACTCTTGATGGTTTGTATTGGAGTGAGGTACATGAGTGATTAATTTACTATGGTCTAATTGAGCTTTGAGAAATTAATTGAGGAGAGCATCATTGCTCTTTTTAAAGAGTAAAGTGGGCATTAGGGCCAAAAACGCTTCAAAAAAGGCACTTGTAAGAAAGTGATTAAGTTGCTGATTAGTTGAGATTTAGGAAGAATGAAACCTCTAAATTTAGTTGTCCAGATGTGATTAATGAGAGAATATTTGGTTCATTGAAGAGGTCGGCCATTAATTGCCCTCATATTTTAATCCAGGTCAGGGGTCACCTTTTTGGCTGTTTTTGTCTTGGAAATTGAGAGATTTTGTATTTTCGAGATTTTTGCACGAAAATCACTTTTGTTTGCTCCCGCGTTTTGTTTCTACACACTATTCTCTTTCCCCATTCTTTTTGTTGCACTTGCTTCCTATCAGTGTGAGATTCTTGCTCGGTTCATTTGCTAAAATGTCTAGCAATACCTCTTCAAATAACGCAGGCGCAAGCACACGTAAATACAAGCTAATCGTTCAGCTAGATCCAATTTACACATCTTGGAGAAGTATACATCATTGAGTATTGATAGATGAGATCGAAGCCAACACGTTGCAAACACAAGGAATGAAGCATATAGATTTGTGGGTGGATGGAAATATTTATTCCATGGATCCTTCTACATGTAAACCACCTCCTTTTTTCAATGTCCATGACTATATAAGATATGTTGGAGAAGGTTACAATGGGATGCTTGGCTACTGTATGAGGTTATACTTTGCATCTTACACATATATAGCTCAAATGCATGAAATGAAAAAAGCACTAGAAATTGCACAAACAAATATTTTAGAGTTGACAAGTCAGATTGATGTTTTGAAAAATGTTAACAAGTCATTGTAGGATAAGCTAACATGCTTGAGAGAAACTCCAGTAGGATTTAGAGAGAGGAAGAGACCATTAAAAAATATAACCAACTTGTGTGAGAGAGCAAAGAAAAGGAGACTAAATCTTACAAAGAAATATGTCTCTAACATATTAGGCATCAATATTCGAGAGAATGAGGAAACAATCGAACTTTTGAAGGAAACCATGAATAAGAAAGATATTTTGAGGATTCTTAAGTCACCCGAAAATGTGGATTTAAGAGGTCCAACTCTCAAAGAGTTAGTGAAGGACTTAAAAGGCACGGTGAAAGCAAATGAAATTGTAGAGACGTGTGATACTGTGGATATAAGTCGGAAAGGTTATTGTGCTATCTTTGGATTATAGTTTAAAAATCTTAGACGCAATAGGATAATTGCATTTTGATTGCCTCGAGCCCTTGCAGTTTCAATTGCAAGAATTGCCATGAATCGCAAGATTCCACATGTTTTTGCAGAGTACATTCACATCGAAGGGTCTATGTCCTATGAAAAACAAAAAAAAGGCAATTTTTGATTACAATGCATTTAACAATATATGGGTTGATCTAAAAAAGTGCAAATTGCAATGGTTCACACGTATAAAATCAGAGTAGAAGACAGTTATGGCGGTCTAAAGTTTGCCTTGAAGTTGGATGAAGCACAGATTCAAAAGGGACAGAAGATGGAAAGAGTTAGCATTTGCCTCATGAACATGGCATTGGACCGTTGCAATGGTGAGGGCCAAGCTCCATTGGATAAGATCCAATCCGAGATGGAGATTTGGTGGATTGGTGCAGCCCAGGTACCAATTGAAAATCATTAAATGTTGAAATGATTGTTCAACCATACAGGTATTCCAAATATCATTAAGTCTCAAAGTGAAGGCGAAATGTTGGTAGTTGATGGGGTTGGTAATTTTAATGTGGAATGACATATGAGTGCTGATTTAAAAACTATCAAATGTATGCTTGGAATATGTAATGGTGCAAATGCAAAATATCCTTGCATTTATTGTATGGAAAGTGTTGGATCTAAAGATTGGAGTAGTTTGCGACCAGTAAGAAGAGCCCCAAATAGAGACTCTATAGATTTGAGTAAATTTAAAAACATAGAAATTTGGGATCCCATTCTTTCAATCTCTCTTAAGAATGTTCATATTTGTACTTAGCATGCAGAGATTAGAATAATTGATAAGCTTCTCAGGTTGCATCTTGACTACGCATATTCCATTAAGCCATTATCTTTATCAGATGAGTGTATTGATAAATGCGAGGCATTACTATCGAAAATGGGATTTCATGGAGGCCAAGTTCACTTGAGAAAGGATCCAACACTTTCAGGAAAAACAAGAGATATCTTGGTCGATGTCTCTATGGGAGGCTCAAAAGCTAGACGATTCTTAGGAAACCATTCAAGAAAGCAAGTGAATGCGGTTGGAGAGAGCTATGTGAGATCACAACAAATGTTGCAAGCACGCCGAGGCTTGCATTTCTTAGAATGGAGGTTTGGATACCTTGATGTTTTTCTGAAACTCCTCAGGCAACATAAGACAACATATACATATGCGGAAGAGTTCAAAAGATCAATCACAAATCTTGTTCGTGCGATAAAAGAGGCATGGGGAGAAAAATATATCACTTTTTATATGGTAAAGTAACAATTATTTAATATGGGTTTATTTTGACAGGTTTTTCAATTGGTATAAAATGAGTGTTACTTTGTATTGCAACATATTCTTCATATTCATGGGCCTTACTTTGTGGAGGAGCATGGCCCCTTAGCAACTTATAGTAGCCAAGGCATGGAAAAATCCCACTATCAAGCACGCACAAGTTATTTTCGAAGCACAAGGCATGGGGGAGGAGTTACAAAAAGCAATGCTTTGGAGAAGCTATTCAATTGGTTTTTTCGACGACAACTTCAAAGAATGCAGATAAAAGATGGCAATGACACATGAGCAGTCACACTTTTATATATAAGATAGAATATATACAAAGCTAGCTTTCCAAAGCTCTCACTGATTCTCTTCCTCCTCAGGGATCTTTTCTCTATAACGTAGAAATTTTATTCTCTTGTAGCTAGCTATGGATTTTACATCAGTTTGGTTTGCAGCCAAGGTGTAGGATGTGAAGGCCAAAAAGTATCTTGCTCTAGAAGCAGAGTAACTTGGACCGTAGCCAAAAATCCTAATTGCTGCAGTCTTTTCCAAAAACATTACTTTGTGGGCATTATATTATAATCTTGAGAAACCTAGAAGCCTTGTAAGAGCTTTAATACAAAGTATGGGCCATGCTGCATCCTCTGAGAAACTACTATGAAGTACTAAAAAGGAATTAGGATCAATCCTAGCTAAGTAGTAGCCAAGTGCAATGTCTTTCAATGTACTATCACCAGCTCTCGATCCTTTGCCATGTCCCAAGAAGTTATCTGAATCAGCAATCTCCAACTGCAAATAACACCCATACCAAATGAGCGTGGAACTCAAACCTACCAATGTGTAAAAGCAAATTCGAAATAATCTTACCACTTGGTTTTCATCGTACTCCAATTTAACTGGATTCCATAAATTTATTGATGATGATGTCTCGTTGGTGTTTATCAATTCTTTAACGTACTCAGACTCCTCTCTTCCAAAATTGGAAATCCCAAGTTGGCTTTGCATGCAATCGAACTCCTCATCAGTAATACTTAACTCTTTCTCAGCATGTTTTGCCTTGTCAAAACAAAGAGAGATGGCTTCACCAGAATCAATAAACTTATCATCTCCAGTTTCGGTATCAAGTTTGAGTATCTCTTCCTTTGATTCATTCTCTGCGTCAACTATCCCATTTGCAGCATCAGAAGCCTCTACAATAATGGCTAGACAATAATCTTCCCTAAGATTGAAAAGTTTTTGAATATCAGACAGTAATATGTAATCCTTCTCCTTGAAAGGTATAGATGGTAGAGAAGGAACAATATAGTGAAAACTCTCATCAGTTGTAGGGTTTGCATTTCCTTGGCTCTCCTCAATGATGGTCTCAACTTTGAACTGAGCAATATCTAGCTTCTCAAATAGAAGCCTCAAAATCTACATCTACAACCTCCTCTGTTTCCTTTTCATCTGCCAGGTCATCTAACGTACAAAAGCTAGCAAACTTTGCTCCTTCTAACTGTTGCTCATAAGCTTTTATAGGATATTTGACAAGGGTGAAAACAATAAAAGTAGCAGACTTTGACATAATCTTGCAGTTCTTGGAATGAGTGGAGCACAGTATGTCTCTTGCATAAAACCTGTCCGCACCACACCTCCTAGTAAACACTGACTTTTCATCGCCTGTTGACCCAATAGGAACATGGACATATTCCTTTGTATCAACTTCAATAGCAGGACTTGCTAGATTTTCAAACTCCAAAAAGTCCTCCAAAAAATATTTTTTACAATATTGCAAAACACTGTCAAGATCCCAATCAGGATTAAAGACATTCTTAACAACTCCATAGAAAGAGAGATCCATGCCATTCTGAAGGATAAAGTCAAGAAGCCTCTCTGATGGAGTGACATTAGTAAGCTCTAATACTCCAAGAAATCTCATTGCAGACTTTCCCTTCCCTGGAGATGTCCTTGGCATTCTGACACTGGTGGTGGAGCATGGGGAAGAAACATAATGCACAGGATCATCACACGTTGAAGTCCTTGAGACTGTAGAAAGCCTTCTCCTTTTCCTACTCCCTAGCAGAACCTTGGAACCCTCAAAATCTCTAGGTTCAGACATATTTGCAAGGCTTGCATGATACGGCGTGATGAGATGCAAACGCTAAAGACGTATGTTGCTACTCGCACCATATGGTGAAAAGTACAACAGTAAACAGTCAAAGGTGAACGGAAACGAACGAGAATCTGGGAAAGCAAAAGGCCGCACCGAATCGAGACAAGAAGAAGGCTACGCCTGAAACGATGCGAGAAGGCAAACCTAACAAAAATGAACACTCGCCCTCGTGCCGTATCGGGAGACGAACCAAGAAGTCTGAAAAGGTAGCCAAAAAAGCTGTATAGATGACCGACACCTCCTTGTATAGGGCATGCAATTATGCCACATGGCACTAGCCGTTGGGTGTCGACACATGGCATCCACGTGGCAGCCATGTGGAACTAGCCGTTAGGCCAAGACACGTGGCACTGCCGTGATGCGACACGTGGCCAGCAAACACGTGGCAAAACCGGGGTGCAACACGTGGCAAGCCCGAGTTGTGACACGTGGCAAACAACACATGGGATGAGACACGTCAGCAAAGCATGTGGCAAAATGACACGTGGCCCGATCGTTAGTCGACACGTGGCATATAGACGTTAGGCAGACACGTGGCACAATGAATGTGAGACACGTGTCACGACACGTGGCATGGTTGACGAGGGTATATAAGGGACCCTTTTGCTTACGTGTACACTTTACATTCTCTCGAGCTCTCGTGCCGTGCTTGACCGATGCGGAGCGATCCCACTTCTGCGCCTATTGCGTTCCTCTCCTGTCGCATTGTATCAGTTGCCCTGCCCGATACGAAGCGAGGGTGCTTCTACGTCTTTCTCGGTTTCCTCCTATCGTGCCGTTTCATGGCCCCTTGTTCGATATGGAGCAAGGACGTCTTTCAGTGGTCCATGTTATTGCCCTCTCGCGTCATATCAGGCTGGCTTTTAGCGGGCGTTGGAGTTCTTTGCTTTCACATCTATTTTGCTCGTCTCTGATACGGCGTGAATGCTCAGATCTGTCTTTCGCATATGTTCCTCCTCGCGCCGTATCGTGCCTGTTGCTCACTAAGCGAATGCTATCTTGTCAAAATTTCTAGAAAATTCCTATCTCTCTTTTGTCTTTCTGGCTCTTTTATTTCCTCCTCTGCATGGCAAGGACAATGCAAACTACAAGAAAAGTTTATGTAGATAGGAAGAACACTAGGGGTAGAAGGAACTTACAAATTGATGAATCTGAGGAGGAACTCCCTTCAAATATTGCTGAGGCTGGGCCATTAGAGGCCATGCAGGATATTGCCACAGAGATCCCCCCCTACACTAGGTGTTGGCCAGGCATCTTCCATGGAGTCAAAGTATTCCAATGCAGAGAATGTTTCTTCTCCTAAAGTTGAAGAAGCTAAGGGTGAGGCTTCCCCTGTGAAGGATTCATCCCCTCCAATTGCACCCGAGCCAACTTCTGCTGCAGCCAGTGAGCCTCCCAAGCCACAAAAGAAAAAGAGGAAGTCTCGGTTCTTCTACATGCAGAGGTGTTTCAGTGAGATTAGAAAAGCCCAGAAAGCCACAGAGCACGTGATTCCAAAGGCTGCTTTCATAAGAGTTGTAAAAGAAATCTTTGACAGATTGTCTAGAGTGGCAACTCTCAGCAATTCTTGCTCTACAAGAGGCGGCAAAACATTTTCTCATTGATTTCATGAACGATGCTTACATTGCCGCTGCACATGCTCATAGAATTACCCTAATGAATAAAGATTTTAGCATGATTAGTAGAATCAAGTATAGGTTCGATAAAGTGTTGAGGCCCTTACCTTCCACCGATCAAAAAGCCTATGACATCCTTAATATTCCCCCAAAATTGTCAAGGAAAGGGAAAAAGCCAAAGGTCGAGGATGTCACTCACCTTTACTCTACAAGGGGGTGCCACTCAGCAGGAGTCTATCTTGAAAGAAAAAAGGTAGGAGGTCTTGGAAACTGAAGATGAAGTTTACAAGAGGAAAGCCGCATCACTTTAGTCCCATCAACTACGAGAGGATGGGTAAAGTGTATGGGCAAATAATTGTGAATGTTTCTGCGGAACCTGAGAAGGAGAATTACCTTAGTATATCTCCCGAGGACAAGCCCATGTTGGAGAAAAGGGATGTCCAACTATCTGACTCCGTTGTTTTTTGTTGCATAAGGTAAGGCTTAAAGGTTCAAGTATATTTTATATGTAATTTGTATTGATTTTGATCGATTCAAATAGCTTTTGCTATTGACTGTAGGGCATTCGTCTCCTCTCTCACTCTTGATATCCGTAGAGCCATATATGTTGTTGATTCACTTCTCTCAGTGGAACTATTTGCAAGATCTGGGTCTAATATTGCACCATTCTTTTGTACTTTTGATAGTGTGATAAATTACCACATCTGTTTCCCTTATGTAGAAAGGTTTTTTTTTTCTATAGAGAAAATTTTATATTCATTTGTTTTCACCCTTTTGCTCACCTCTATTTTGAATTTACAGAGGGCATTGGAGTCTTATCTATATCAATTGTCTTAATAGAGAAATTATCTTTATGAACTCTCTCAGCGGTGTTCATGGCCAAGTACGAATGTATGTTGAAAGAAAATTACTTGCTTTGATTATATTTACAAATTATATTTTGAACTAACAAAGCTTCCTTTTGTAGTGTTGGTAGACTTGTTTCTACATTTTTGGATACTACATATGAGGATCTTGCTGATCCTCAAAAGCCTTATAAGTTTCTTCTACAAGAAGTACCATTGCAAAGTGATGTGCATTCTTGTGGATGGAGAGTTATATCAAATATTTGTAGGACATTGGATTCAAAGTTGCTACAAATAGAAGGAGTGAATGTAAGTTATTAATTTCATTTGATTTTTGTGTGACCCTTATCATGATGTATTTTCACTAACTTATAACATTTATTCTTACAGTGTAGAGACTATCCTAATTCGTATGTTTGGTGGATAAGGGAGAGATGCATTGAGTTGATTTTGGACAAGGCAATCTCACCGTATGATCCTGACTCCCCTCTTCCTCCCAAAACTTCAATGGCCAAGGGCACAAGCAAGGGAAAGGGCAAAGGCAATGGTAATGGCAATGGCAAGGGAAAGGGCAAAGGCAATGGTAATGGCAATGGCAATGGTAACGCAATGGCAAGGGCAAGGGCAAGGGCAAAGGCAATGGCAATGGTAATGGCAAGTCAGCCACAAAGGCCACTGCTACCTAGTCTAAAAGAAAAGGAATGCCAATGCTTTCTCCTCTGAAATTTGATCCATCCCCTCTTAACCCCCAAGAAAAGAGAGTACCTGTGAAGGTGAAATTCTTTCAACAATCAAAGAAGAAAGGCCCTATGAGAAAAAACATCTTTGAAGAAATCGATAAAGAAGCCACAAAGCCAACAAAGGAGAATGCAGTAGATAAAGAAGAATCAAAAGAGCAAACATAAGCATACACAAGCATTATTATTTTGGTTTTGTATATTTATATGACATTTTTGTACCTCATGATGTAATGAACTTATTTTTCACTTATAAATCGAATGTAATGTACATTTATTTCTATACATTCGAAAGGCAACTTGCTTCATGATAGCTTATGAGTTCCCACTAAGAAATATCTTAAGGACAGTCACTCAATTAAGATAAATTCCTGCAAAGTTTTCATTCTCAAGGCTCAAAACTCACAATTGTGGGAGACAAACAACTCGTACAAGAGAAAGAGCGCTCAGCTCTTTTACCAATTGTTACGCCATTTACTTTGAACTTATATCTAGGGGATGTATTGTCTAGCAATTCCAAGGTATCCCTCACATCTTTCAGACTCCAATTGGAAGTAACATTCACCTCCTTTGCTTCTTCATGTGGCAAAACTTGCATCGCAAGTTTATACGGTGTGCAATTTGTATCGGATTCCAAGGGAACCCAAATACCCAATCTTAGTTTGTATCTCCTGTAATCAAAGCCCAAAGCAAGAGTTTGGCGAGGGATAGTGTAAGCCAAAGCCAAGGATTGAGGGCATGCACTGCACCTCAAGATATCACCCTTATGGTCGCACTCTCTAGATTTCCAAAGCGTCCCTATAGTGTTGTCCAAATCCTCTTCCAAAAAGTTTCTACTTAGCCAGGATACCTTCGTTCTTTGTAAATTTGCTGTTTTGAAGCAAGCCACGAAGATATGGAGGGGTACAAACCATGATAAACGTATTCTTCTTGAGATCCTTTCAGCTGTCATGGACTTTTGAATATCCTAAGATATTTTGAATTTGAAACTCTACACCGTTGCCTTGTCAGGAATCTCCCAATTTAGAGATGAAAGACTTGGCAATGGAAAATCTTCGATATGCCCATACCTATCCGCTCTAGAGGGAACTACATACTGTGCATAATATATAAAAACCTTGCATTCACTAAAAAAAGACATAGTTTGATCGACATAAATAATGTTTGTCAATACCTTATGAATGGCATGGAAAGTCCCACTTAGGCTTTCCACAGGTTGGCATTCAATACTTGTTGACGGAAAGATATCTGCAATGATGAATCGATTGTTAGTACTTGCCTAAATGGAAAAGAATTACATACGTTATTTAACTAATAACTTACAATGTGTTTGTTGGGGAACACGTTCGTTTGGAGGCAAGTGCATATCCTTGGCCATGTAAACATGTTGCACCTTGACAAACCACCCTTCGGGCATAATTTTGAAGGCAATGATATGCCCCTTCCAGTGATGTTTTATATCATCTCGTTTTCTTCTTAGCCCTTGCAAGATGGCAGCATGGTAACCCAATCGTTTACACTAAAGGTTTTGGGCTCCCAATTTCCATATGCTCCCTTGCTATAGACTGTGCAAGAGTGTATTAATTGAGAATGGCGTCGAGACGAAGCCATGAAAAGAATGAAAGCGCAGAGAAAGAAGCTCAAAGAGGGGTGAATGAACTAAAAAGTAGCGTCAAGAACACAAATGAATATGTATTGGGTGCCAAAAAGAATATTGAAAGATCTCCTGACTTTCAAAAAGCTCATTATTAATTTCATCACATCTCTGTCACGTATTTTGTCAAATTTGTGAGTAAATAAGGTCTTTGGGACTCCAAAACATGTCAGACTTTGGGGATTTTGGCTAAAAAAGAAGAGAGAATCACGAAATGGACTCCACTATCTCTAAAAAAGAGGAGACAAGAATACCATATTCTTGCACATGTGGCAAACTCTCTTTGGTATGTTTCTTAATCCCGTGATTAACAAAAGTGCATTTTTGGAAGTGTTTTTGGCCCTAATGATGTGTGGGGAGGAGTATTAGTGGTACTGCCTTCTCATTTGAGGTGTTTATATCCTTGTTGAAAGTTGTGATGATCTTGACATTGCTAGTTATTTAAATGGGTCCCAAGAATACCTACCTCATTACCAACTTCTTCAATGCTAGGCAACACACTAAAGATGGCACGTGGACTTTGTCTTGATAGTCAACATGATTTGACATTTCCTTAATAATGCATATAAGGAGATCTTCGTATGGAATTGCTTTTGCAGTCACTGATGTGAGTGGTGGTTGCCCAATTCCTGTCTAGTAATTATATGTCAAAATGTTACAATCAATACATTCATTGATTAGGGTAGTGACTTTGTGATATTTCATTGCAGTCATTATGATACATAGGTAGGCTACGAGTATGGGGCTTTCGTCTTTAAGGTTGAGCTCAATGATTCTAACCACCCATATGGGAATAGGCAGTAGTGCCATTGGGTGTTCATGCATTAGATGTGCAAATGGATAATATTTTTTGATTCGGCTTCTATTGAAGAAGCCTATGCCTTTGTCATCTAATGTTTCGAGCTCAACATTACTAGTTTTGCTAATTGCATGCACTCAAAAAGGGCCCATACCTTGGAATTTCATTTTATGCTTGTGATTTTTGATGGAGTAGACCATCACAAGGTTGCCTTTCTCAAAATACCATTTCTTGATGTGTTGAACTAAGCCTTTCATCATGCTTGTTTATAAATAAGGGTATGTGCTACCAATAACCACATTTTAGACAATCGTTTTAATTTTGTTAACCGGTTGGTCCTAGCTTCCTATCTTGCCCACACAGCTCTTGCATAGGCACTCTCAAGCTAGGGACAATCGTTCCAATAACTAGATTTTAGACAATTGTTCCAATAACTAGTTGGTCCAAGATTCCTATCCTTTTCATTGCTCTTGCATAGTTGCTCTCAAGCTAGGGACAAAGAATTCAAATGGCATAATTGCATCGGTACTATAGGTCAAGTTAAAAGGAGTTTGGCCAAATGACAATCTTGTAGGTTGTGCGATAAGCCCACGGCACTGCCATCAACATTTTGTCCTAGTCGCTCAGAGAGGTGGATACTGTTTTGGTTAGGATGTTAATCAAGATTTTGTTGGTGGCTTACCATTTTCTCGTGGACAGTATGGGGAGGATTTTCGATGGATGTGGATAGCAAGTGCGAAATCACCTCATTAATGAAGTGTGTGCCTTGATCACTCACAATCTCAATGGAGCAGTTGAATTATGAGATTACATGTTTCCATGAAAAATTTGATGTTATTCTTAGATCATTCTTTCTTGTGGACCTATCCTCAGCCTTTGTTTAGGTAATCAATAGTAACGATAATATATCTAGCTTGATATTATTGAGAAGCAAGACTTATAGGCCCTACAAAATCTAACCCCTACTTTTCAAATGGTTGTCATGCAATCACTGCTATTGGCTCGATTTTCTCCTTCTTGACTGGAACTTTCATGTGTTGGCATTCATTACAACATTAACCCCCTTCAATGGACATATAAAAGCATGAAAATTCAAAGATTTATGTATTCTTCAAGCACATGGCTGAATCCTTAATGATTTATACACTTGTAATGGTCACTTTGATTTAAAGTTTTAAACCCCAGTGGACTTGAATGATGAGATCCACATGTTTCATGGCTTGCGTTCCTCATAAAAAATGGTTTAATGGTGGCCACAAGGATCAATCATCAAGTCAACTATTCAATCTATTCGAATTGGTCAAGTGTTATTTGGTCATTCATGTTGATTGCAGAACGATGGTCTATCGAAGTACATAGGGAATTCCCTTGCCAATGCACTTTTCCTTGTTGCTCATCCCTCACTATGCTCGTGCTTTAAGTCCACCCTTCAGAATGTCTAATTTTTCCCACTAAATTGTTGTGCAATTGAGTGGGTGCGTCACTAGTAGCAACTTGGCCAATACCATGTAAAGTAATAGGTTTAAGGCAAACTTCCTAGGCTAGTCTCGATTATTTGAGGTGAGCGGCTAATTGAAATGAGTAATACACTATTGAGTCGAGGTTTGAAGAAAATGAGACAATTGATTGAGCTTAGTAGGCTCCCTGTGGAGTCATTTTAGTGGGTCAAAATAGATGAAATACTTGATTAGTTTCTTCCCAAGTGCACCTCTTGATGTAGTTGACTTTGTGTTTATGCATGCTTCAAATTTAGCATTTGCTGAATGTGGTCCTTTGAGTGCTTTCAGTACGTGGAGCTTAATTCATGTGTAGGGCTATGCAAGCAAACTCAAGGCATGCAAGAACCTAATTTGCATGTGTATGAGATGCGGGTCTCTAATAACCTAGGCACAGGTGCATTAATAGCCCAAGTAGGGCTCTAATAACCTAGGCATAGGTGGATTGCTCGTAGTCATGATGCAAGAATTGTGCAAATAGTGATAAGAGTTTGATGGTTCTAGTTGCAAGTGTTATACCTCTGTCCCTCACCTCAGGGTAGAGGCTCTAGAATTTCTACGAGTTCTTAGGGAGTAAGGCGAGATACAAGCTCAGTGATGTCCTGATGTTCTCAAGGTTTTGGTTGGTTGAAGTGTTGCCCATTATCAAGATTTTCCACATCTCTCTTTTGGTTGTTCCACTCTCATAATTTAGCACCCTTATAGTTATTGTGTTGTCCTATTGCCTCGAATGTGCCATGTGAGTATCAGTAGGCCGATCATCTTGGACTTTGTGCCCACTTTAAAATGTGGCTTGACAATGACTCAAAATTAGCACCTTACTCTTGACAACTTGGTCAACCCCTCTACTCTCTTGAAGTGGCATTGGGATGGTTTGAACCTAGCACTTGGTGGCTTGTTTGGATGAAAGTAGTGGGTCTTGTGCCTAAGGGCCTTAGCAACTAGAGTGTGTTTTGAACTGTGATGCTACGTGATGTGTGCCAAAGTAGGCCATGCCTAAATGCGGTGCAAGTTTATGAGGGTTGAGTCTAAGAGGTTATCCTAATGAATAAATGACCTAAAATAAGGTGCACTAGAATAGGACTTACAACATGGGTGACTAACTACCTCTAAGGAAAACAGGGTATGAGTAACTAAGTGTCTCTAATGAAACGGAGTTAACGCGGATGGAATCCATGAAGGATACAATGTGTTGTTGGGTGTGATTAAAAGTGTACATATGGTTGCACATATATGTGTTAATTCTTAAGGTGTTTACTAACCTTATCTAAGGGTACATGTGAATGGGCGGGCCAAGCGTACACCTCTTAAGTCATGGTGTCCCCACATGTAATGTCTTATGAGCCCTAGTGTGTCTGCCCTAAAAGCAAAACTCTATCCTTGAACTGTGGGTGCTTGTGAGTCCTAGGAAAGAGTGTTAGATGCTCATGGTTGGAACCCAAATCCCACCCATGCTAAGGCAAGAGATAAGCATGAAGGATATCAATGCACAAGAGATGCTTGAGTGAAACGTATGCAATGGTGCAATGATGTAGGATTCGTAAGTGTGAATTGGCAACGGTCTCTAGTCCACCTATGTTTTTGTACAAGAAGTCTAACACCCTTAAGGTAAGAGAATTTGTTTCCCTGGGGTGAAGGGTTTTACTTGAGGTAAAACCGGTCACCCTTGTGGTCACTAAGGCCTTAATGAACTAGTTTCAAAGATGGTTGCTCCAACATGTCTTGGCCTTACTAGGCTTTGGCTCTCACCTACTTGGTCGAAAATGGATGATTTCTCAATGGAGGAAAACAAAAGATAAGTTGAAGCGAATGAAACCTATCGGCGAGAGAGATAGGTAGATCTCCCACAAGAAGCTGCAGAATAGCCAAATGGAGTGCCACGTGTGTAGGGGTCAAGTGGGAATGAAAAGGTGGAAGGTGTAAGCTTTATTTGGCTTTTCATTGAAAAGCAAATAGGTCAAAATTTGAAGTCCACCCGATTTGGCCCATGGCTCTCACCAGCTCCATGTGAATCCAGTTGCCACGTCGACCATCATTCTTCCGATGGCCTAATAAGCTATAAAGGCGAGACGAGAGATAGCGTGACTCTGAATAATGTAGAGGCGAGGCAGCGAATCCATGGCCTAACTTCCAGGCAGGCAGCCGAATGACCGAGCCTTCTCTTCCCGAGACATTAGGAGCCCACATCAAACACAGCCTTATAAAAAGAGAGAGTGAGAGAGGACCTTCGAGACGAGATGGACTCCTTATATCCCCTGGAAAATTGAACATTAAGCCCAAAAATATGAAGCGAGGATCTCATACTCACTTCCAGATTCCTAGTGTGATCTTCTCCTCTTCTTCCCTTCTTCTTATAAACTTTGTAAATCACAAGCTTTTTCACAGAAAGCAAATGCAAAAGGCACACGCACGCAAGGCAAGAACTCATAAAGCTAAATCATAAATAAACAACAGGAATTATACATCGATAGATGTTTCCCAAGCCCCTTGCTTGTGAGCCCCCCTGCTTTTGCTTTTCAGTCACAACACTAAAGGGTTAAGACTTTATATCATTAAATTTTTTTTTTCTAAGGCTTGCTTCTACCTTCTTACAATTCTCTTGAAAATTTTGATACACAGCCACAACTAAAAGACCAACACATGTGAACGAATCAATTGCCTCTCGATCCACAATCAGCATGGTCTTTCAAAGTATGAGTGCCTATATCCATCACACAATGTAGAGAGTATGTGCCTAGTTGCTCAAATCTAAGTTCGACAATGGAACCAAAGTGTCATTCCTCTCGCGCGCTAGAGTGTCAGGCTTATAGACCGCCTATTATTTCAAGCATTTTACGTAGTGCAGCTATGGCTACCACTCACATAGCCATTATAAGATCTTCAAACAAATGTAGGGAACTCGTTGATTTATCTTCTTGTTGTAGTCCATCCATGAAAGGCTCGCCGATGGCTATATGATCCTTACAATGTGCCTAAAGAGAGATCCACCTCCTTTGCTTTGACGACTGTGCAAGCTCTGCAAAGAAGAAGGAAGAGAAGAAGAGGAGGAGGAGGAAGAGGAAGAAGAAGAGAAATCAAGAGCTTTTCCAATCAGTCCCTCACTCTACCTCACACTCCCCCTCTCTCAATCTCTTCCTCTCTCACACAAGCGAGAAGCAAGCAAAAAGTAAGAAGATGGCTCTTAAGATTGCACACTACAAGAATGACCTTATCCATTCACTTTCTAGTTTTTATACATATCCTCAATTTTTGGGCACCCTCCTTTTGCATTTGCCTAGGCCAACCTTCTCTCACTTGCATACACCATTTACATTCTTTCAATTGTTTTTTGACTAGCTCTATTTTTACAATTTGCACAACAGCGAACCTGGTGCTCTTTTACAAAAATAATGCCAAGTAATTTTCTCATTTTCAAAATTACACATGCTAAGCTATTTCTTTGTTTTACTTTTCTTGTGCCTTTGTAAATTTTCAATTCTTCTGCTGCCTTCTTTTGCATGGTCCTTAGTTGCACCTTCGTAGATGGGGTTAACAATGGACTCTGAAATAGAATAGGAGAGGGACTCAAAACGAGTGTGAGCTAGTATAGGGAGGATAGATGAAGTAGGAGAGAGAAGATGATTTTGTCTTGCATCTGTGTAATTTGTAAAGAGCCTGCTTGCAAGTCCAAACAAGTGGTTGCAAAAGTTAGGGGTTCAAGTTATCCTGCAATTGATTGTAGCTTTTGTAAATTGAGGGAAAACTAAGCTTTGTGTATTGAATTGTCTCTTTGAGCTATTGGGGCATGGACAAATCATTCTTCATCCTATTAAAAAATACTTATGCTCTAACCTCTTGGACGTCTGTAACTTCTCCTTGCTTGAGTACTTAGATTGGTTTAATTCATGGATGTTTTCCTCTTGTTTTACAACTTCTACTTCCATCTTCCAAAACTCCTTAGAGTCTAATTTCAAGACCTCTTCATTCAATCTATTAAGGGGTCTACACCTTAACAAGGCTATGAGCAAAGGCCATAAGGCCCTTAGCAATAGCGAATTTGTGAAAAGTCCCAAGTGTCAGGTTGAAAGGTCATACACAAAGCATTGGCCTCAAAGGCTAGATATAAGGAATTAAGGCCTTAAGCATTGAGAATCGACTAAAAGGGATTTTTTTTGCTTTAAGGGCTTGATACAAGGCTCTCTCAAACTAGACTATTTGGCTTTGATGATTCCCATTCAACCCATAATTAGGGGCCATGTGATGTTTAAGCAGCTTGAAACCTTCACGAGTGCCATTGGCCAATTTAGGCCACGAGATATTACTACAAGATCTTTTGGGCCTCGTCATATTCCATGTTGCCTATTTTAGGCTATTGGAAACATACTAAAAGCCCCTAGTCTTTAACCATTTTAAGATGTAATCTGCTAGGCCATTCGGACGTTAAGTGGGCAATTGACCACCATCATTTGATGAGTAAGGCAACCCACTACAAACTTGCTCCCTACCACCTTCATGCAGACGACCACCAAAGCAGCATGGTTCATTGACTCATTTGGCCCCACAATCCAAGCTTAAACACACCCAACATCTCGAGCCTTAAGCATGGCAAAGTTCCTCGACATACCCCCATCGAACTCGAATCCACCATCATTGTGTCCATCACTAACATTGCAATCACCACCCATTCCCTCACTAGCCCATTGCCACCCATCATTTCCTCGCTAGCTGGCAGACACCTTCTCTCCACGCCCCACCACATGAGGCATTCCTCCCCTTAGCTATCGTCACCGCCGCTAGTAGCCAATGTGTATGTTTGGCCACCCACCAACTTGTATTATTCAACTACCCCATCACACCCTTCCCATACATCAACCCTCCACGATGTGTCATAGCCGCCATCCTCTCGTGCAAAGAGCCACACTGCGGGCCCACACATCGGCCACCAAACCCCCAAGTAATCCATCTTTGGCATTATCGAGCCTGAGTCCACATGACATTGACCAATGATATTCAATCATTTATAGCCACCGTGAGCAACTTGAGCCACATCAACCTATTAAACATCTCACAAATTAGGGAATGGGTTGCAATGAGCCGAGTTTGAGATAGGTGTTCTAGTTCTACTAGGCAATTTGTTGATGTTTCCTTGCCATCCCATCTCTCTTGGATCACTATCCTCAATGAAGAACTCTACTAGTAAGATTGCTTTAGTTCCATAGGTTAGCTTGAATGGTGTTTGCCAGATGGCCATTTTGTAGACTATCTTGTAAGCCCATAATGTTGCCATTAGCTTATTATCCCAATCATAACATCAACAGTAAACAATTGCAAAAGCTACAAAAATAAAATCTGAGGAAGAGATTGAGAAGTTGATAGACCTGACACAACCATTCCATAGATATCCCCATTCCCACTTCTCCCAAAAGCACTAAACCTACAAATGATTTTGAAAGTTCTAAGCATTCTAAGCAACAAATAGGTGCTTTCAATTGTTGCAAATAAAAGTTAGTTCACTAATAACAAGATGCATGATGTCCAATCATGTGTGGAAATAGAACAGTCACACCCATTATTTGTGATTACAATTGTCACATCCGATAAGCAACAAGACATGGTGGCCACAAAGGCTCATGATAAATAGAAGAATTCTAAAAGCACAATCAATCCTACACTCCTTCAATCTTGCCCATCTCAACTTAAACCTCTTGCTAAACTAAAGCCTAAAGTTGCTATCAAAACCCTAGAAGAAATGGTAGAAGATCAAACATGCTTAGAAAATAAGAGTGCCATTGAGTGCCTCATAGAATTGGATGCTAAGTTGAAGTTGCTTGCATGCATCTACATCCACACTGACATGGGCGCATTACCTTAAGAACATGAGGAACACCCTGACATGGGAGGAACAAGAACATCTTGGTGAGCACTACAATGAGCTTCTAAACAATATTCTATGGCACATCTCTAATGAGGAAGCCAACAAAGAGCACCAATTACTAGTTATGTTCAACAAAGTGATTTGTTAGAATGATGTGTACAAGATTGAGAAGTTCAAACAACAAGTTGAGGGATGAAACTACTTTGAGAGTATAAGAGGTTTTCCCATGAAAATACAAGTGAACGTAGTAGCTTGCAATTTCCACCTCCAGCTAACATCCTCTCTAGTTCCTAGCTTCAACCAATCTAATCGATTCCAAATAGGCTCCCACCAAGAGATCCTAATTCCATGAGTTGCATTCAATCCACATTACCACTTTCTACTTGGCATCCAAAGCACAAAATAACTCCAATTCCCCCAATGATCTTTCAATAACTTTGGCATCCAAATTAAGCTCCAATAACAACCACCATTCTCCTCACAATGATCCCACAACTTTCTTTGATATTCTTCGTATTCAATGCAAACTAAAGTATGCTACCTTCAATAAAGAGTGCCATGGGACTAGCACTCATCTATTTAGGAGGGGGGTAATGTTAACCATAAGATGGAAGTTAGCAAGATAACAAAAGTAAATTGTCAAAGATGTGCAAAGGCAAACAAAGTAAAGAGGAGTGCAAATCAAGTGAAGGGCATAAGGCATATAATTTTTGTTCAAGTCCCATAATCATACAATTAATTATAATACTTTTTAAAAAGTGGGCTGTAGCACCAATGCAAGTTGTAATATTTTCTAGTGGATACAAATAATCGTAGCTCAATAAGGGCACATGCACTAGCTTTCATTTAGTTTCGTGATGACAATCAATATAATCTAAAAATGTATGCATAAACTAGGAAAGACCAGCCAAGAGAAAAATAGGAGAGATGGGCACCCACCTTAAGTGGAAGCCCAAATTCCAAACCCCATTTATAAAAACCAAAAAGTGAATGTAGGATAGATCAATGAGTGTGGAGGATGTACATGCTATATGTGAGAGGTAGCCATTGCCAAATCAAATGAAGCACTTAAAGTAATAAGTGTTTCATCAAGTCTAAAGGTTGAGCTTGCAAAGGCACTAATAACTTGAGTTGAGTCTTCAAAACATCCAGCTCATCATGAGAACTTCTAGCAATCAACATATCATCGATATATAGCACCAAAATGATAAGGCTACTTGATGGCCTTCTTCGTATAAAGGTAGGATCTATATCAATCTAAAAGGTAGCTTATGAATTCATAAAGACATCAAACTTATGATACCATTCCCTAGGTGCTTGCTTATGTCCATAAACACTCTTTCTCAACTTGCACACTAGGTGTTCCCTACCTTTTTCCTCAAAGCCCTTAGGCTATTGCATATAAATGTCTTTAAGCAAGTCCCCATGTAGAAAATGTATTTTACATCCATATGGTACAAGTCCAAATCCATCTATGCAACCAAGGCCAATACCAATCATAAGGTAGTTATCTCGACTAGGGAAAAAAATGTCTCATCAAAGTCAACTCCCTTCTCTTGCTTAAAACCCTTAGTAACCAATCTAGCATTATATGCTAGCTTGGGGACCGACTAAGAATACTCTTTAACTTATACACCTAATTGCATGGCAATGCATGTTTTCCATTGGGCAAAGGAACCAAATCCCATGTATGGTTTTTTTGCAATGAATCATACTCGGACTACATGGCCATCTCCCAAGAGAAACTATCACCTTTAGGCATAGCTTCATCATAAGTGAGAGTCTCATCAATATCAATCACCATGGCATAATGCATAGAGAGCTCAAAATGATCAAGATAATGTGAATCTCAAGGTGGAACATCTCAAGACTAGTTGTGGGAATTGTGTCGCTTATCCAATATCATGATTCTGCACAATAGGCAGATCCTAGGCCACTATATCCTTAACAGTTGCAGTAGGCTATCTAAGTAGGGTTGGTTTTACTATAATAAGAGGCTCCTCTTAACAGATCACTTTGTGTACCTCAATCATCTACTCTAGTCTCATATGTATCATCTTGTCCTCATGGAATATAATATCATGGCTGTGGATAATCTTCCAATCTTCTAGATCCCAAAGTCGATAGCCCATCTCATCTGCATTATCATATCCAAGAAATATGTATTTCACAAACTTTCGATCCAACTTATTGCAGTTGTCTTTGGGAATATGACAAAATGTCTTACATCCAAAAACACAAGTGTGCATAAGGAATGTTTACTAGATTGTACCTCCTTTGCAACTCTACCACTAAGAGCAATGCATGGGGATCTATTAATGAGACAAATGATAATAGCAATTGCCTCAACACAAAAGTCTACAGTAAGCTTCCTTGAGTAAGCGTACTATGGGTCTTTCCTAAATAGTCCTATTCGCACTCTACAATACCATTTTGGATGACAGTATATGATGCATCCAATTTATGCTTAACTCTTATCGCAAAGCTACTCAAATGCCTCAAAGATATATTCACTCCCATTGTTAAATTATAGGCATTTCAGCCTATGCCTAGACTAGTTCTCAACCATGCAAGAAAGTGTTGAAACATACATAAAACATCCAATTTTTGCTTAATACAATAGGCTCAAAGGTTATGATAATGTAATAAAATATTCCATGCCACCTAATGACTGATAGGGTGGCATGGGGCCATAAATATTTGAATGAACAAGAGCCAATGGCTCATCCACACATATAGAACCAAAATTTTAATGAGGGTTACATGTCTATTGGCCATAGAGACAATGAACACATGAATCAAAACATGAGTAATCAAGAGGCGAAAGATATTGAAAATGAGTAAGTACTTTCATTCCTTTTAGGGACACATGCCCAAGATGGTGATGCCAGGGAGATACATGTAGAAGTTTGGTCACATCCAAAACATGGCTAGTAGACCCAAAGATACGCAAGGAATAGAGGATCATCTAATTGTCTAGCTAAGATAAGGCTTTTAGTCAAATCCAGAACATGATATACATCTTGAAGCACAAAAGGAGCACCTATATCAAACTAACATAACCTATGCCAATGATAACAAAATGATAGCTATGAAACCAATGATAATGTGAGATATTATGGATTGAAATTCCTTGAATCAAGAAGCCAATATTGAGAGTAACAAGACAAAGCATCATTGAACTAAGTAGCATTAAGTAATAAAGCAACAAGTATGTAATTAACTGTACTCCAAGGCATTTACCTCCTTTATCTTCACACTGGACTTAGGCACAATTATTATGATAATGAAAATATTTAGCATTATCTTACGTTTTTCCTTTACCTTTTTTGTGTGCCTATCATTGAGCATTTTATGGCACTCTGTTCGAACATGACCATGCTACCCACAATAATGTCATGCCAAAGAGAACTTAAGACTGTGAGACTTACTATGTGATTGCTCACAAGACTAAGACTTACCCTTGTTGGGCTATGAGTCTCTACCATGGTTATCATTCCCATTTTTACCAATTCTACCTCTAATTATAAGTGCATGAGAAGTGTGGAATATATCAATATTCTTCCTATTCACTTCTTTTATAAATAAAACACTATCTACATCACTATATTTAAAGCCATCTTCAAGAGAATTAGTATTTGTAGTAGTACATAACGTATCCCATGAACCTAGGAACAAAGACTTGATGCTATCCTCAAGCTGAATGCCTTGTGAAATAAGATGGCTAAAAAAAGAATGAAACTCATTCAAATGAGTAGACATAGGGGTGCCCTCCTTTTTGAAAAGGTCCACAAGATTCTTCAACCATTATAACTAAGATGCAAGACTCTGCTTGTCATAAATATCACATATATTTTCCATAAATATGAACCACCATTGAATTGAAATAACATTGAACTATCATTAGGAGAAATATGGACTCTCCTTTTCCCCCCTTAAGGAGTGAATAAACAAGTATAGGCCTAACCAATGAGAGAGCTAGGATTCCAGATTCATGTAACATGAATCTTCTAGCCATATCTTGGCCCAAATCTTCCCTCAACAATAAAATAAGGGGAAATGTGGAGAATGCAATGCTGACACTTCTTGGAAGTTTGTGACTCGAATTTTCATTTTCTTATTTTTTAATGTTTGACTTTTCATTTCTCCCCTTTTCAATTTCCCCCTCTTTCTTAGACGGAACTCAAATTTATCATATCTCTTTCCCTGCTTCTTCTTTCTTGACGAAATCTTACAGTCTCATTGTTGCTTGCCATATCTGTAACCTTGTGAAATTTCATTTCCTCTACAAAAACATAGAGTGAGTTTCACATGTTTTATGAGAGTAGAGCTTGTTCTACCAAAGCCCTAAGATTTTCGTCACAAAACTTTATAGGTATATTGTTCTCTTCCATGGATGTTTTATGGCAAAGTTTTATCTCGTTTGGACAAAACCTGTGCAAGTTATGTGCATTCTCTGACATGTAATTTCTTTTGTTTTGGTACTCTAGGAGTCTCTTACAGTCAAGAACAATGGTCTTTTGAACACTCAACTTCTTCAACATCTTACGGTTTCTTTGTAAACAAAGTTACAAGTATGTTGTCTTATTTTTTTGCTGCTCCATAGTTAAATTTTATCTCGTTTGCATACTGAGTTTTCCTTTGTTTTTTACTCCAAGAGTCTTCGAGGGTGGAGAACAATGATTTTTTAAAAACTCAACTTCTTCAACATCTTTGGGCTTCTTTGCAAAGAGAGCCACATGTATATTGCCACTTTTTCTGTTGCTCCATGGTTAAGTTTCAACTCATTTGGACAAAGCCTATGTAAGTTATATGTATGCTTTGACTTGATATTTCTTTTTTTTTTTTTGTATTCTAGGAATTTGTCAGTGAAGGAACAATGGTCTTGTTATAAGTCAACTTCTTGTTCAACATCTTTGGGCTGCTTTGTGAAAAGAATTACATGTACAATATTTTTTTTAAAATTGCTCCATTTAAATTTCATTTCATTTGGAGAGAACATTTGCAAATTATACACATGATGATATGTAACTTTTCTATTTGGTTATCATAGATGTCTTCATAGAGGAAAAACATCAGTAACATTCTTGTAGTGGAGGTCTTCAATATGAAAGATAGTGGCGGTAATTGGATTTGTGATAAGTACTATAAGTTGGATTGGATTTTGATGCACCCAAGTACTCGAGGGAGTTTCAAGGTCAGGCCTAAGGATGTTGCAAACCCTAGCAAACATTGGAAAGGTAGAATTTTAGAGTTCAGAAAAGTGTTTAATGGAACAAGTACAATAACAAAAATGTTGATCCAACATGTTTATATGCACAAACAAATTTCTGTACACGACAATAACTACATTGCAAATTATAAACAAAACAATAAGTTTTATAATTTGATCATTATTTATTCTTTTACATCAGAGTTTTTTTAGAAAATCTTTGCAGTGTTCTAATTCAATATTGTTTTACTAATAGCTCTATATTCATCAACTTTGCATGAATGGTAGAATGTGGAATGTTTGAGCAGCAAGATACATGTTTGGCATCAAGACATAGGTTCTTTGGTCTATGATAATAACTCCGAAAGTCAACTTGCAACTCAAAATATCTTTTTTTAAAAATAATTCATTGTATGTAGTAGAAAGCCAAAGATTGCAGCATGTCCCATTGCCACCACTATCTAGTGGTGAATGGTTGATTGTTAGCTTGGGGTTGTTAGGAAAATGTAAGTCCAAGATAAAATCTGACATCAATAGTGCTATGAAACCCACCACAGGCTCCAAATATGTGCATCTTAGTTGGTTTATTCCATTCTCATTGCTTGTACATATGTTTGGTTCATGTGATGTTCTGAAGAAAACAAAGATTATTTATCAATGCAAGTGTCCATCCGAGGAATGGATGAGTCAACTATTGGGTGAGTCTTGGCAAGTCAAAAGAACACATTTTGATGAGACGATTGAGTGCAGGGTTAACCAATCTGATCTCACATTCAGGTAAATATTTTTTACTACTTTGAATGCCTTGATTTAATTGACATAGATCTTGCTTAGATGAATTGTTGTGTTATTCACATTTACTTACCATTATTTTTGTTTTTATTACAGGTACTTCATTGCTAGACAAACTCTGCGCATTCTCTTTGGATATAGAAGATGGCAACTTTGCGAGGGGAGTGGATCAGCTTGGATCAAGATACCCGAGATGAGACACATACAACTCTCATAGATGTGGTTATCTTGTGGAATGGCCATAATCCTTTTATGGTCAATGCAGAGAGCCATTGGCCCATTTCTTTTTTGAGACAAGAAATCCAATTAATGTCGAATGAGCCCCTCTGCAACTTCTATTTCAAGTTAGGTAATAGAAAAGTCAGGATCGTAGTGAGCAATCCATGGCATGTAAACAATGTGCTTCTCCACATATCCTTGAGATAGTGGAATCCTTGTAATTTTTTAAAATAAAGAACGAATATAAAATTTTTCTAAACTTCTAAGTACTTTCAATTTAGATAATTTTAGTTACTGTGATTCAAGCGTGTGATAATACATACTATAATTAGTCAATCGTGCTGGTTAAAATCATAATTAAATTGCAAGTTGGAGTTCTATAATCTATGCAATATTGTCTTTGCATAATGATATATTGTAGCTCATCTCTTCTACTTATTTCTTAAAATTAAATATTAAATTGGATCCAAGGGATTTTGAAGGTCTTTTAGATTTCTTTTCTTAAAAATTTTCTATATTTTTTGTAGTTGGACTTGAATATACTCAACGATCCAAGTATATTTGAGGATATAATAATGTAGAACGAAGCATTTGTCTATATGAGTAATTTTAACGGTTACTTTAAAGTATTGAAATAAAGAAACTCAAGTAAGAGTTTTAATTTGAAACTTTAGGGTTAAAAAAGAACATTTATTTAAAACCCTAGATATATAAAAGCTATAACTCCAAACTCATTTTCACTTTCATTCTCTACTTCCATACACTTGTGCTCTCCTTTCTTATCTCTTTGTGTGCCATGGCTACTACTCTCGCCTTCGTCGCATGGATTATCTCCACATGCTATGCATACATAGGAGACCAGATATACCCTAGGTTTTGTGCGCTTGAGTCTAGAGAGCTTGGTTTCTGCCGCAGGCCCTAGCTCTAGTATACTGACATCGTTTTGTGATGTGACAAACCCTCTCACCTGCTCTATTTCAGACTCTGCTCTTAGATGGGTCCCTATAGATTTTTTATATAGTTTACATGCTGGATCAAGCCATACAAAGGTAATAAATCAAGCCCTCATGCACATGGGGTAGCATCTGTGTGCACACCTCATCCCAGCACCACGCCATGATGGATCTTATCAAGTGAGATGCGACATTTGCCATATATGTGACAACTTCTACTTCCATCTTATCAAGTGAGATGAGACAACTTATCAAGTGAGATGCGACAACTTCTACTTCCATCTTCCAAAACTCCTTAGAGTCTAATTTCAAGACCTCTTCATTCAATCTATTAAGGGGTCTACACTACAATGAGCTTCTAAACAATATCCTATGGCACATCTCTAATGAGAAAGCCAACAAAGAGCACCAATTACTAGTTATGTTCAACAAAGTGATTTGTCAGAATGATGTGTACAAGATTGAGAAGTTCAAACAACAAGTTGAGGGATGAAACTACTTTGAGAGTATAAGAGGTTTTCCCATGAAAATACAAGTGAATGTAGTGGCTTGCAATTTCCACCTCCAGCTAACATCCTCTCTAGTTCCTAGCTTCAACCAATCTAATCGATTCCAAATAGTTTCCCACCAAGAGATCCTAATTCCATGAGTTGCATTCAATCCACATTACCACTTTCTACTTGGCATCCAAAGCACAAAATAACTCCAATTCCCCCAATGATCTTTCAATAACTTTGGCATCCAAATTAAGCTCCAATAACAACCACCATTCTCCTCACAATGATCCCACAACTTTCTTTGATATTCTTCGTATTCAATGCAAACTAAAGTATGCTACCTCCAATAAAGAGTGCCATGGGACTAGCACTCATCTATTTAGGAGGGGGATAATGTTAACCATAAAATGGAAGTTAGCAAGATAACAAAAGTAAATTGTCAAAGATGTGCAAAGGCAAACAAAGTAAAGAGGAGTGTAAATCAAGTGAAGGGCATAAGGCATATAATTTTTGTTCAAGTCCCATAATCATACAATTAATTATAATATTTTTTAAAAAGTGGACTGTAGCACGCGTGCAAGTTGTAATATTTTCTAGTGGATACAAATACTTGTAGCTCAATAAGGGCACATGCACTAGCTTTCATTTAGTTTCGTGATGACGATCAATATAATCTAAAAATGTATGCATAAACTAGGAAAGACGAGCCAAGAGCAAAATAGGACAGATGGGCACCCAACTTAAGTGGAAGCCCAAATTCATGTATAAAACCCAGAAAGTGAATATAGGATAGATCGATGAGTTTGGAGGATGTACATGCTATGTGAGAGGTAGCCATTGCCAAATCAAATGAAGCACTTAAAGTAATAAGTGTTCTGTCAAGTCTGAAGTTTGAGCTTGCAAAGGCACTAATAATTTGAGTTGAGTCTTCAAAACATCTAGCTCATCATGAGAACTTCTAGCAATCAACACATCATCGATATATAGGACCAAAATGATAAGGCTACTTGATGGCCTTCTTCGTATAAAGGCAGGATCCATATCAATCTAAAAGGTATCTTATGAATTCATAAAGGCATCAAACTTATGAGACCATTCCCTAGGTGCTTGCTTAAGTCCATAAACACTCTTTCTCAACTTGCACACTAGGTGTTCCCTGCCCTTTTCCTCAAAGCCCTTAGGCTATTGCATATAAATGTCTTTAAGCAAGTCTGCATATAGAAAATGTATTTTACATCCATATGGTACAAGTCCAAATCCATCTATGCAACCGAGGCCAATACCAATCATAAGGTAGTTATCTTGACTAGGGAAAAAAATGTCTCATCAAAGTCAACTCCCTTCTCTTGCTTAAAACCCGCAGTAACCAATCTAGCATTAAATGCTAGCTTGGGGACCAACTAAGAATACTCTTCAACTTATACACCTAGTTGCATGGCAATGCATGTTTTCCATTGGGCAAAGGAACTAAATCCCATGTATGGTTTTTTTCCAATGAATCATACTCGGACTACATGGTCGCCAAGAGTAACTATCACCTTTAGGCATAGCTTCATCATAAGTGAGAGTCTCATCAACATCAATCACCATGACATAATGCATAGAGAGCTCAAAATGATCAAGATAATGTGAATCTCAAGGTGGAACATCTCAAGACTAGTTGTGGGAATTGTATGGCTTATCCATTATCATGATTCCCCACAATAGGCAGATTCTAGGCCACTATATCCTTAGCAGTTGCAGTAGGCTATCTAAGTAGGGTTGGTTTTACTATAATAGAGGCTCCTCTTAAAAGATCACTTTGTGTACCTCAATCATCTACTCTAGTCTCATATGTATCATCTTGTCCTCATGGAATATAATATCATGGCTGTGGATAATCTTCCGATCTTGTAGATCCCAAAGTCAATAGCCCATCTCATCTGCATTATCATATCCAAGAAATATGTATTTCACAAACTTTTGATTCAACTTATTGCACTTGTCTTTGGAAATATGATAGAATGCCTCACATCCAAAGACACAAGTGTGAATAAGGGATGTTTACTAGATCGTACCTCCTTTGCAACTCTACCACTAAGAGCAATGCATGGGGATCTATTAATGAGATAAATGATAATAGCGATTGCCTCAACATAAAATTCTATAGTAAGCTTGCTTGAGTAAGCGTACTATGGGTATTTCCTAAATAGTCCTATTTGCACTTTATAATACCATTTTGGATGGCAGTATATGATGCATCCAATTGATGCTTAACTCTCATCACAAAGCTACTCAAATGCCTCAAAGACATATTCACTCCCATTGTCAAATTATAGGCATTTCAGCCTATGCCTAGACTAGTTCTCAACCATGCAAGAAAGTGTTGAAACACACATAAAACATCCGAGTTTTTCTTAATACAATAGGCCCAAAGGTTATGCTAATGTAACAAAGTATTCCATGCCACCCAATGGAATGATAGGGCATGGGGCCATAAATATTTGAATGCACAAGAGCCAATGGCTCATCCACACATATAGAACCAAAATTTTAATGAGGGTTACATGTCTACCAGCCATAGAGACAATGAACACATGAATCAAAACATGAGTAATCAAGAGGCGAAAGATATTGAAAATGAGTAAGTACTTTCATTACTTTTAGGGACAAATGCCTAAGATGGTGATGCCAGGGAGATACATGTAGAAGTTTGGTCACAGCCAAAACATGGCTAGTAGACCCAAATATAAGCAAGGAATAGAGGCTACCATCATTGGCACCTCTTGCAAAATCACTAAAAGATATATGGTACCTGACATCATCTAATTGTCCATCTAAGATAAGTCTTTTAGTCAATTCCAGAACATGATATACATCATGAAGCACAAAAGGAGCACCTATATCAAACTAACATCACCTATGCCAATGGTAACAAAACGATAGCTATGAAACCAATGATAATGTGAGATATTATGGATTGAAATTCCTCGAATCAAGAAGCCCTCCTTTATCTTTACACTGGACTTAGGCACAATTATTATGATAATGAAAATATTTAGCATTATCTTACGTTTTTCCTTTGCCTTTTTTTGTGCCTATCATTGCACATTTTATGGCACTCTGTTCGAACATGACGATGGTTATCATTCCCATTTTTACCAATTCTACCTCTAATTATAAGTGCATGAGAAGCGTGGAATATACCAATATTCTTCCTATTCACTTCTTTTGTAAATAAAACACTATCTACATCACTATATTTAAAGCCATCTTCAAGAGAATTAGTATTCGTAGTAGTACAGAATGTATCCCATGAACCTAGAAACAAAGACTTGATGCTATCCTCAAGCTGAATGCATTGTGAAATAAGATGGCTAAAAAAAGAATGAAACTCATTCAAATGAGTAGACATAGGGGTGCCCTCCTTTTTGAAAAGGTCCACAAGATTCTTCAACCATTATAACTAAGATGCAAGACTCTGCTTGTCATAAATATCGCATATATTGTCCATAAATATGCACCACCATTGAATTGAAATAACATTGAACTATCGTTAGGAGAAATATGGACTCTCTTTTTTGCCCCTTAAGGAGTGAATAAACAAATATAGGCCTAACCAATGAGAGAGCTAGGATTCCAGATTCATGTAACATGAATCTTCTAGCCATATCTTGGCCCAAATCTTCCCTCAGCAATAAAATAAGGGAAAATGTGGAGAATGCAATGCTGACACTTCTTGGAAGTTTATGACTCGAATTTTCATTTTCTTATTTTTTAATGTTTGACTTTTCACTTCTCCCCTTTTCAATTTTCCCCTCTTTGTTAGATGGAACTCAAATTTATCATATCTATTTCCCTGCTTCTTCTTTCTTGACGAAATCTTACAATCTCATTGTTGCTTGCCCTACTTGTAACCTTGTGAAATTTCATTTCCTCTACACAAACATAGAGTGAGTTTCACATGTTTTATGAGAGCAAAGCTTGTTCTACCAAAGCCCTAAGATCTTCGTCACAAAACTTTATAGGTATATTATTCTCTTCCATGGATGTTTTATGGCAAAGTTTTATCTTGTTTGGACAAAACTTGTGCAAGTTATGTGCATTCTCTAACATGTAATTTCTTTTGTTTTAGTACTCTAGGAGTCTCTTGTAGTCAAGAACAATGATCTTTTGAACACTCAACTTCTTCAACATCTTACGGTTTCTTTGTAAACAAAGTTACATGTATGTTGTCTTGTTTTTTTGCTACTCCATAGTTAAATTTTATCTCGTTTGGACAAAATTTATGCAAGCTATATGCATAATGAGTTTTCCTTTGTTTTTTACTCCAAGAGTCTTCGAGGGTGGAGAACAATGATTTTTTAAAACTCAACTTCTTCAACATCTTTGGGTTTCTTTGCAGAGAGAGCCACATGTATATTGCCACTTTTTTCTGTTGCTCCATGGTTAAGTTTCAACTCATTTGGACAAAGCCTATGTAAGTTATATGTATGCTTTGACTTGATATTTCTTTTTTTTTTTTGTATTCTAGGAATTTGTCAGTGAAGGAATAATGGTCTTGTTATAAGTCAAACATCTCTCGGCTTCTTTGTGAAAAGAATTACAGGTACAATGCTTTTTTAAAAAATTGCTCCATTTAAATTTCATTTTATTTGGAGAGAACATTTGCAAATTATACATTGATAGGTAACTTTTCTATTTGGTTATCATAGATGTCTTCATAGAGGAAAAACATCAGTAACATACTTGCAGTGGAGGTCTTCAATATGAAAGATAGTGGCGGTAATTGGATTTGTGATAAATACTATAAGTTGGATTGGATTTTGATGCACCCAAGTACTCAAGGTAGTTTCAAGGTTAGGTGTAAGGATGTTGCAAATCCTAGCAAACATTGGAAAGGTAGAATTTTAGAGTTCAGGAAAGTGTTTAATGGAACAAATACAGTAATAGAAATGTTGATCCAACATGTTTATATGCACAAACAAATCTCTGTACATGACAATAACTACATTGAAAATTATAAACAAAACAATAAGTTTTATAATTTGATCATTGTTTATTCTTTTGCATCAGAGTTGTTTTTTAAAATCTTTGCAGTGTTCTAATTCAATATTGTTTTACTAATAGCTCTATATTCATCAATTTTGCATGAATGGTAGAATGTGGAATGTTTGAGCGGCAAGATATATGTTTGGTATGAAGACATAGGTTCTTTGGTCTATGATAATAACTCCGGAAGTCAACTTGCAACTCAAAATATCTTTTTTTAAAATAATTCATTGTACGTAGTAGAAAGCCAAAGATTGCAACATGTCCCATTGTCACCACTATCTAGTGGTGAATGGCTGATTGGTAGCTTGGAGTTGTTAGGAGCATGTAAGTCCAAGATAAAAGCTGGCATCAATAGTGCTATGAAACCCATCACAGGCTCCAAAGATGTGCATCTTAGTTGGTTTATTCCATTCTCATCGTTTGCACATATGTTTGGTTCATGTGATGTTCTGAAGAAAACAAAGATTACTTATCAATGCAAGTGTCCATCCAAGGAATGGATAAGTCAGCTATTGGGTGAGTCTTGGCAAGTCAAAAGAGCACATTTTGATGAGACGATTGAGTGTAGGGTCAACCAATCTGATCTCACATTGAGGTAAATCTTTTTTACTACTTTGAATGCCTTGATTTAATTGACATAGATCTTGCTTAGATGAATTGTTGTGTTATTCACATTTACTTACCATTATTTTTGTTTTTATTATAGGTATTTCATTGCTAGACAAACTCTGTGCATTCTCTTTGGATATAGAAGATGGCAACTTTTGCGAGGGGAGTGGATCAGCTTGGATCAAGATACGAGATGCGACACATACAACTCTCATAGATGTGGTTATCTTGTGGAATGGCCATAATCCTTTTATGGTCAACTTAGAGAGCCATTGACCCATTTCTTTTCTGAGACAAGAAATCCAATTAATGTCGAATGAGCCCCTTTGCAACTTCTATTTCAAGTTAGATAATAGAAAAGTCAGGATCGTAGTGAGCAATCCATGGCATGTAAACAACGTGCTTCTCCACATATCCTTGAGATAGTGGAATCCTTGTAAATTTTTTTATAAAGAACGAATATAAAATTTTTCTAAACTTTTGAGTAGTTTCAATTTAGATAATCTTAGTTACTGTGATCCAAGCATGCGATAATACATACTGTAATTAGTCAATCGTGCTGGTTAAAATCATAATTAAATTGTAGGTTGGAGTTCTATAATCTATGCAATATTGTCTTTGCATAATGATATATTGTAGCTAATCTCTTTTACTTATTTTTTAAAATTAAACATTAAATTGGATCCAAGGGATTTTGAAGGTCTTTTAGATTTCTTTTCTTAAAATTTTTCTATATTTTTTGTAGTTGGACTTGAATATACTCAACGATCCAAGCATATTTGAGGATATAATAATGTAGAATGAAGCATTTGTCTGTATGAGTAATTTTAACAATTACTTTAAAGTATTGAAATAAAAAAACTAAGGTAAGAGTTTTAATTTGAAACTTTAGGGTTAAAAAAGAACATTTATTTAAAACCCTAGATACATAAAAGCTATAACTCCAAACTCATTTTCACTTTCATTCTCTACTTCCCTACACTTGTGCTCTCCTTCCTTCTCTCTTTGTGTGGCATGGCTAGTACTCTCGCCTTCGTCGCATGGATTATCTCCACACGCTACACACACATAGGAGACCACATATACCCTAGGTTTTGCATGCTTGAGTCTAGAGAGCTCGCTTTCTGCCACCACAGATCCTAGCCCTGGTATACTGGCATCGTTTTGTGATGTGACAAACCCTCTCACCTGCTCTATTTCGGACTCTGCTCTTAGATGGGTCCCTATAGATTTTTTAGATAGTTTATGTGATGGATCAAGCCATGAAAAGATAATAAATCAAGCCCTTGTGCACATGGGGTAGCATCTCTTTGCACACCTCATCCCAGTACCACGCCATGATGGATCTTATCGAGTGCGATGCAACATTTGCCATATATGTTTTGTGCATTGAGGTGCAAGAGGACAGTGAAGAAGACATCAACACATCCTCTTGGCCACAATTAGATTATTTCGAGAGGGAGCCTGAGGAGATCACACTCGATCCGAGAGTAGAGGCAGCACAAATCTTAGCCATTGTGTACCCACCTCCTTGCCTTGTTGAGTCGCCGACAAGAGATGAGCCACCCCTTGCTTCTCTCCATGCGATCATCATCGAGGGGGTGAAATATTCACTTATGTAGGATGTACTAGAAATTTTGGAGCTAAGGGAAGAAGAGCTATATTGTATCATGGTGCGTGATGCACATGATGATTTTATAGATTTTGATATACAAGATGCACCTGCACATGTTGATGAGGTGGCTCGATATGATGGCATGAGTGTCGATGACATCTCTATCATTATGAGCATCCATGAGTAGATTGAGAATGCGGTGCCACAGTATGAGATCTCAGATGAGGAGTTCGAGTGATTGCAAGAAAGCATTTTTGGACCTTGATCCGACTATGCAGTACCTTCCCAAGAGAGACGAGGTGGCCCAGTTGCACAAGCAGACCTGGATGCTTCGTTACAGCAGCAGATAGATGATGCAAAGAAGGTAATGCTATCGGATTAATGCTATTGGATTCGTGTAAAAATTTACCAGTAGGGCCTTTAGGGCATCGGAAGTGTGAAAATAAAATTTTGTTGGGATTGGGCTACAGATTCAGGTCCCCAAATGTGAGCCTTTGGCCAGGGCAGCTGCTGCAGATCCAAGCCTCTCTGGCTAGGGTAGCTTTGGGGGCCTGATCTCGGCAAAATTTTATGTGCACACTCCTGATGCCCTAAAGGCCCTACTAGTAAATTTTTACGCAAATCTGATGTATATATCTTTAGTATACTCCATGCATAGTGAGTCTGACACTGAACTTGTGTGATGCAGGACACTGTCTATATAGATGAAATTTCATCTAGACAAGGTGGCCGATCTGGTAGCCAAGGAAGGGTGTAGGGCTCGACATTGAAGGAGTATATCCGCTAGCTTGTGAGCGACATTATTGTATTCCATAAGACATGCTCTTTGGCTTTTGTTGAGAACTTATCGAAGTTGAGGGCACTAACAAAGGATGGGCCCTTCAAGACCATCCCAAGGAACTCTAGCTTTGAGAAAGTAGTGTTGCTTCGACATTCAAAGATCCTCTACTTACTTATTCTCTAGTACTAGGTTTGGGCCACTTTTTTCCATGGTGGCCCGTGGCATGGTTGCCGATGTCAAAGATCCCAATGTCATTAGGGAGGAACTACTAGGGAAAAATGTGTTGCTACGTATGATCAAGAATAGCTCTAACCATGGGGAATCTATCTCAAAGAAGCCTAGGAGAGTAGATGCACTTAGTGCCAAATGATATCTCATCACTAATGTAATGTAATTTGTAATCTTCTCTTGAATTAATGAAAATCAATTTGTAATCTTCTCTTGAATTAATATAATGTAATTTGTAATCTTCTCTTGGATTTGCGTGCAATGTAGTTTGTCATACTCATCGTTTATTATTGTTTTTTACTTAAATGTTATGCTTATTTATCGAATTTATATGCAACACGATTCGTACCCTAAATTTAATGCGTAGTGCTTTATTGAGTTCGTGCACAATATGTATTCATTTGAATGCATGTAACGATAACTCAAAGACATAAATAAAACAAATAACAAGCAAATAAACAAAAATAAGACACGCCAAAAAATTTGTATTCATATTCATAACATTTTACATGGGATCCATTATAACCATGGTTTTACAAAATCTCTTTGGAAGCTACATTCCATATATGTTCTAGTAGTACACCCCTATCATTGTTGATCTCTGCGAGGACTATGCTTCCATTGCTGGAAGAACCTCACTATCCGCAAACCCCTATCGGTGAGGGTGACTCTCCTTGCATGTATTGCTACATAGAGCAAGTCTTCGAACAAGTTGATGACATAAGCTTCGGCAGCTTCCTATAGTGCAAGGAGGGCTTGGGTTGTCTAGTAATCAAGTTGTTGTAGCATGTTCCATCTGGGAAGTGCCTCCTGCTGTTCTTAATGAGTGTGTTGTCCATAATCTCACACACTAGCTTTTGGAATGGAGCCTTTGGTATCAGGAGTACATGGTCTTTCGTTAATGGCAGATCTCACGAAGAGGCACTGTTCTTGCCTTCCATCGATGCTTGTGATACTATCATGGTGGTGGTGGAGCTGGGGGAGGTGGCCTCCGTATAGAATTTCTAGGGGGGTGTCTCCGAGCCACTTACTTTGTGCGTGCCGTGTAGTCTAGGAGAGAAAACTCAAAACTCAAAAGTAAAATGTGTAAAATGAGGTGAAACTTTAAACTTATAGAAAAAGTTTCAAAAAACCTTTAAACCTGAATTAATGTATCCAGGCTTTGGAAAAATATGACCAGTGATCCAATTGACGTGAAATTTTACCTGTGAACTCCTCTAGGGTACATCAACTACCCAAAAAAAAATTGGCCTCATTAGAAGTCTCTAGGATACCTGTTTGGAGGCTCGCGTCTGGGGCCCTAAACGCGAGCCTCTGGACAGGTGTCCTAGAGACTTTTGATGGGGCCAATTTTTTTAGTATTCATGAGTTTTTATGATGCCCGGCATGTGGATGAAGTTTCACCAAATTTCAATTTATAAAATTGATAGTTCAATCATTTTTTGAAAATGCATTAACTGCATTATACTTCACTGATAATAGAAAAACTCACCACCACACTGAGTGTGTGCAACTGCATATTAAATGTGTTGTCAACCAAACTACATGAAATATTGGAAACTTAAAAATTCACAAAAAATAAGTCATGGGTCAAATGGAATATCACATATTGGATATAGTGTTGCTAAACCGCTAAATATAGTAAAGATATAGTGCATCAGCCAATGTACAACTGATCACTGGGTGCACTCTTTTGGAATTTCCTTATCTCACATAGCGTAGTTGTGCCTGGTCTCCATCTTCGCTTCTTATGTGTTGGAAGATGTGTGTTACCCACTAGAGTAGTAGTGGAAGTGGAGCAATTGGAGTATGTGGACCACCATTTTTGGACAATGGCAAAGCATCATTATTGACCACACTAGGGCCACCATTGTTGGACACAATAGCACCACCATTATTCGCTGCAGTAGGGCCACCATTGTCGGCCACCAAGGGCCTTTGTTACTCATAGTAAGCTCACTAGATTCGGAAGAGTGTCGAGCTCTTGCTGCAGGTGCCTTCTTGATAGGAAGCTTGGAACATGCCATGGTTGTGATGATTTCTACATTTGTTTTTATACTACAGTCAATAAGGTAAAGAAAGCTCTTGAAGCCAAATATCAAGATACCATACTTTTTAAACACAAGTTTCTCTTCCTAATCTAATATGAAACCCATTTCCATAGAGTGCAAGCTCATGAAGCCAAATATTAAGAAGCCACTCTTTTCAAAGCAAGTTTCTCTTCCTATTCTAATATGTAGACTAGTTGCATAGAATGCTTAAAAGTTGCAGAAACCAAACTTACTATCTTCTTATTGAGAAGAGTTCAGCAATAAAATTTGGGCTCATTTTACTTGGTCTTAGTGTCACCCATCATAAAGATATTGTAGATGGCTTATCTTCACCATTTTATCCATACACAACATCAACTGGTGCTTTTGGTATGCAACTCTCAAATTTAGCATATGTCTCGATGGTTTTCTTTTCTTGGCACAACCCATTCCTAATATTGGATTTTGCAATATTTAAACTCTCCTTGTGTTCTCCTGGAAAGGAGCCATCACCACTTGTTTTTTACCCTTCCTTGGCAGTGTGTGTTAACCCTAGTTTGAGACAGAGAAAAAGAAGCCCAAGAAAACTCCAAATGCGGACAAAAAGGAAGAAGAAGGAAGGGAAATGGCCAAAATCTCGAGGGAGGCCTCAAAAGCTAAGTCAAAGTCAAAAGCACATTTTGAAATGCAAGGCGCCCATAAAAATTTTGTAAAAGAGCACCATGCTCCCTCTTGAGCAAATTGTAAAGGGTAGCTGGGTGTAGGTAAAGAGAAAGGAAAACTAGAAGGGAATAGGAAAAGAGGACCTTTCCACAATGGCTAGTCATGTAAAAAAGGGGATGGGTGCCCAAAGGGATAAGGTTTTTGTATATAACTTAAAAGTGAATGAGAAGCTCATTCTTTGGTGTGTGGCAAAAGCTCTTCTTCTTCTTGCCTTCTTACTTGTGCTTGAGTGAGGGAGTGAGGGAATGTGAGTGAGTGAGTGAGGGAGTGAGTGTGTGAGGGTGAGAGATCGGGGTGGAGAAGCTCCCACCATCTCCTCTCTTCTTCTTCTTCTTCTTCTTCTTCTTCTCTTTTGCGGCTATGGAGGATGGAGCTTGAAGGAGAGGGATTGAGGTGGCTTGAGCTCACATCATGAATCGTGGAGCTGCCAGTGTGCATGAGGGAGGAGGGTACTCAATCGGGCATTGAGGTAAGTTCATTACACTCATAGATAGGGATAGCACGTCAGCTATGTGAGAGGTAGCCATTAGTGCTTGGCTTGAAACACTTGAAAGAATAAGCGGTCCATGGATCTTGGCGGTCGAGCATGAGCTCCCATCATTTTGGTTTTGTTGCCAGGACCAATGGATTCGAGCCTTTAGCACTTGCACACTTCAAATCGAGCATTGAAGTAGAGTTTCACCACCAAACCGGTGCTTGATATAGGTGGGAGATTTAGGTGCTTTGGTATTCAAAACAAGTAAGTGTTTGGAGTTTTTTATGAGTAGACAAGTATATTACTTCAACCCAAGGATTACTTTGTGATTTTTGGTTGCAATTAGGTAGATTAGGACCAAGAACTTGCAGGGAGACAGTAGGGTTTTGCTGTAGTAAAATAGGTAGAACAAGGAGAAGAAAAGGGGGAAAAAATGAGTTTTGGGGTTTAATGCATGCAAGACATGGATTTGGAAGGTTAAAGAGACGGTTGGATAGGACCCTAAAAGCGCAAAACCAATAGGGGAGAGCTCATTTCTACACTTCAACATGAGAGAGAGAGAGAGAGAGAGAGAGAGAGAGAGAGAGAGAGAGAGAGAGAGAGAGAGAGAGAGAGAGAGAGAGAGAGAGAGAGAGAGAGAGAGAGAGAGAGAGCTACATGTATAAAACAAATTGAGTCTGTTGATTTTGAGTCCATCTTCCATTCCAGGTACCTCAAAGCCTTCTTTGTGCTCTATTTGCTTGTTTTGGAATGTTACAGGTTATGCCATAAATCCCAAGGACCCTTGGCATCAATCACACCAACATTTGCGTTTGCACTTGCTGCGACTGTGGACCACCCCGTCAGTGCCTGACTCCCAGAGTCGGACTAGTCGGATAGTTTGAGTGGTAGAATTAGAGCATTTGATTGGTCAGTCGTGGACCACTCACACGGCCGTCCAATCGGACCATCCATTCGAACTAGTGCCATTCAAACGACTTTCTATCCAATCAGACACCCCATTCGGACCACCTTTTTGTCCAATTGGACAAACCAAACTTAGGAATTAGACCACCTTGGTCGCGATTGGACTACCATTCGATCAGACACACCCAATCGGATTCAGACTGTTCGACTCCCAAAGTCGAACCACCTAGAATCAGACCATCAAATTCTGGGAATCAGACCAATAGAGCAGAACATAAAAACAGTGACAAATCACCCAACCTCTGACCTAGAACCAACTGAACCAAACCTCGAAACCCCCTAGATAGGCTTACAGAAGTTGAGAACATGGGAAATTGTGACCTATGGCCTAGAGCCAACCTCTAATAGCCTAGTCGAGAGTCCAACCCCACTTAGAGCAACCAAAACCAACTCATAGACCCCAAGTTCACCTTGATTGAGCAAAAAAGAGTAGTAAAGACCCTAGACAATTCTTAGGAATAGATAGAGAACGCGCTTAGAGCCACATTAGGTTGCGAATGAAAAGGGGAATAGCGTAAGCTGCATTTTCCATTTTGCATTTGCACCCCACATTGATTTTATCACTTGAAGTGCACTGAAAAGATAAAAGCTTGATTTTGCACCATGCACTAAAGAGCACCACATAGTAAGAAGGAACGCACCCAAACTTAATAAGTTGAAGGAACCCACGAGTAGGAGAAGACCCAAGACATAGATGGGTGCCCGAGAGCCCCAATTCTAGGACCTTCAAAGATAGCAAAAGGGACCATAGGCCGACATCATTGAAGACTCAAAGCTACCGGATTTGATCGAGCTGATTGGCAATCTCGTGGAGCTTGAAGTCACCAATATGTCAAGAGCTAGTGAAAATCAAGGAGACGACCAGCTAGACCTGTGAGAATTCGTAGTCAAAATCTAGCAGATGGTAGGACAATACGATGCGTTAGCTAGTACAATGCACCATGGTAGGCCTGTAGAGGAGATCATTACAGACCTTGAGGAGGAGAGAAGATTAGTTGGGAAGGCACTATAGAGCATAGTGACCTATAACCACAAACAGAGGGCTAGGAAGTTGCAGCAGGACATAGAAGTGTGAGAAGTCTAGCGCATCCTCGCTCTAGCTAGTAGTAGAAATAGGACGCGAGCGCTAGAAGTTGACCTAGCACTGAGCAAGCTTATTACCAAGTGACTCATAGACAATACAACCGTCAGTTAAAGTGCGGTAGCACTAGCGACCTCATTGCTTGCAAGGCTAGGAGTCAGCCAGGGCTCTAAGACCTAGTCCAAGATCCCTGCACTAGCCAAGCAGTTGGACAAGTACCAACCTAGAAATGACCTGCATAGTTTTGTAGAGCAGTTCAAGTAGGCTTGTGAGGCCAACAATATCATGGACCTTGCCCCAATGCTCCTAAGCATTTGGGCTTTGGTTAGGCGACAAGGATAGAACTTGGTGCACTAGCTTAGACGCAAGAGAGTGGAATACTTTCAATTGCCTCAAGGATCTCTTTATCAAGAGATTCTCTGAGGCAAGTTACTCGAACAACCTCATAGTCTAATGAATGTCAATCAAAAGGACAAAGAGGACATAAGAGACTACGTTACCCACGTGTGGAGTCTCTTTAAGAGAATCGACCCAACAAACCTGGTCTCCATGGTGCTCATTAATGGGATCCATAGTGAAGAGCTTTACAAGGCCTTAGCGAGCAATTGTCGCCTACAGAGAGATATCCTAGCTAGGGTTTTTGATGAATCCATAAGAGTGGATGACCAGCTCAAGGAGAGGAGCTCCAAGAGCTTAACTAGAGATAGCACTATTCTAGATGCTTGAGAGAGCTGCTATATCTAGTGATTGTCAAGATTGTGGGAGAGAAGGAAGGAGTCTCGCTTGAAGCTTTCTTGCTTGCACAATGGGGGAAGACACACAAGGGTGGAGGCTGAAAACAGTTTTCCTCTTCTTAGTTGTGTAAGCCAAAAGAACTCACTTACAAAGAAATAGAAGAACCCTAAATATGGGTCTCAAACCAAACTCAACTAACTAAGGTGGCATACTAACTGAGCCACGAACTAGAGTAGATAAGGATAGCTATCATGTAGCTATTATTCATGGGCGGTGTACCAACCGCGTCTGCAACTGACAAGTCGGTGACATAAATACACAACGGTCACCCTGGCGTATCACGAGTGGAGCTCGATATCTCAACACTCCCCCTCGAGCTCAATCCCAATTCCTGCACACCAAGCAGGTCTCTGAACTTGCGCAGCTTCTCTGTGCCCAATGCCTTCGTGAATATGTCAGCTACCTGATCCTCTGTGCTGACATAAACTAGATCAATAAGACCTAGTAAAACCCTCTCTCGCACATAATGATAATGCACCTCAATGTGCTTTGTTCTAGCATGATAGACTGGGTTATTTGCCAAGTGTATACTACTCATGTTGTCACAATAAATGACAACTGGCCCATCTGTAGACTGATGCATATCATAAAGTAGCTTATGCAACCAAGCTACCTCACATGCAGCCATTGCTGCACCCCTGTACTCAGCCTCTGTGCTCGACAAGGCAACTGTAGGCTGTTTCTTACTGCTCCAAGTGACTGCAGCACTCCCAAAAGAGAACACATATCCACTGGTAGATCGTCTATCAGAAATACTACCAGCCCAATCAGCATCAGTGTATCCATGCAACTGCATCTGAACCCCAGTCTCATAAAATAGTCCATACTGCAATGTGGACTTCACATACCTGAGTATGCATCTAGCCGCATCCAAATGTGGTTTCCTTGGAGCCTGCATAAACTGACTTACCAATCCAACAGCATAGCTCAAATCTGGCCTGGTAATAGTCATATAAATCAAACTTTCTACTATGCGTCTGTACATAGTAGGGTCTTCCAGAAGCTCACCTGCATCTGTGCTTAGCTTCACATTCTGCTCCAAAGGAACTGAAATAGGCTTACAGCCTGTCATCCCATATTTGGACAGCATGTCCAATCCATACTGCCTCTGCAAGAGCTGTATCCCACTTGGTGATCTAATCACCTCAATGCCCAAGAAATAACACAGCTCTCCCAAATCCTTCATCTCAAACTTCTGCTTCAATAGCATTTTCACATGAAGGATATCTTCATCACTATCACCTGTCATAATCAAATCATCAACATAAATGACAAGTAGCATAATACCTTTCTCTGTTTTTCTCACATAAAGTGAGAAATCTGCCTTGGAAATCTGAAAGCCAATAGTGACAAGATACTGTCCTATCTTGTCAGACCATGCTCTAGGTGCTTGCTTCAAGCCATACAAGGCTTTCTTCAACCTGCAAACAAACTGAGGATGAACATCATGCACATAACCTGGTGGCTGCTCCATATAGACCTCTTCTTGCAAATCACCATGCAAGAAGGCATTCTTTACATCCATCTGATGTAAAGACCATCCCTTTGATGCAGCCATAGCAATGACTGCTCTTACGGTTGCCATCCTTGCAACCGGACTGAATGTTTCTTCATAGTCAATGCCATATGTTTGTGCATACCCCTTGACTACTAATCTTGCCTTGTATCTGTTCACAGAACCATCAGCATTGTGCTTCACCTTATAAACCCACTTACAGCCAATTGCATTCTTACCTTTAGGCAAAGGTACCAATTCCCATGTAGCATTTGCTTCCAAGGCATCCATTTCTTCATCCATGGCTTTCTCCCATTTTTCTTTTCCCATGGCTTGCTCAAAAGATGTGGGTTTTGGTTCATGTATCACTTTGACCATATATGCATAGTGAATGGCTGTAAATCCATCATATTTCAGCCTATCCAAAGGATACCTAGCTCTTGTAGACCTGCACAAAGTAGGTTCACTCCCAGGTGCTCTCAAAACATCCCTGGTCTTCCTTACTCCAGGTGTAACAATAGAAGGAATACCCAACTCATCATCAATGCTCTGTTCTGAGCCACTGGATTCACCATCCACATAAGAGTGACCTGCATTCACATCAAACATGGGCTGATCAACCTTCTCTTTTCCTTTTCGTGATACCTGCACACCACCATCTGCACTGCTTTGAGAAGATTCTCCTGATCTCAATCTGCCTGTCCATGGCAAAGAATGTGAACCACTGCTAGAAGATGCTCCAGGTCCACTAATATTTTGTGACTGCTGCTGTGAATTTTGTGCAGCATTACCATTTTGTGCATCTACATCATCAATCACATTTACTGGTTTATACCAGCTACTCATCTCATCAAAAACAACATCTCTGCTCACTGTAAACTTACGAGTAGAAGGGTTATAGCATCTATACCCTTTTTGCTGCAGAGAGTAACCAATAAAGATGCACTTCTCAGCTTTTGGATCCAACTTGGATCTCAGCTCATCTGGCACATATATATAATCAATGCAACCAAAAATTTTCAAATGAGAAATATCTGGTTTCCTACCAGTATACCTCTCCTCTGGAGTCATTCCATGTATTGCTGCAGTGGGAGTCCTGTTCATTATGTAGACTGCTGTAGCAACTGCTTCAGCCCAATAAAAATCTGGCAAGTCTTTTTCATTGAGCATGGCACGAGATACCTCTCCAATATGCCTGTTTTTCCTTTCTGCAATTCCATTTTGTTGTGGGGTATAACTGCATGAATATTGCTGCTTTATGCCATGCTCCTGCAAGAACCTTGCAAACTCATTTGAGAGGTACTCTCCCCCTCCATCTGACCTTAGGCATTTTATTTGCAGACCTGTTTCTTTTTCAGCCATAGCTTTAAGAGTTTTGAAATGCCCAAAAACTTCACTTTTCTTTTTCATAAAATACACCCAAACTTTTCTGCTATAGTCATCAATAAAAGTGACAAAATAATGACAGCCTCCAAGAGATGCAGCTTTAGTAGTCCACACATCAGAGTGGATTAATTCCAATGGCTTCTCACTCTCTTGAACATGTCTAGGAAATGGTTTCCTTGCCTGTTTTCCAAACTGACAGGCTTCACATACCTTATGCATTTCTGCAACCTTGAACTTTGGCAAACCTGCAACAATATTTTGGGCCTGCATTGATTTAAGTCGCTGTACATTAACATGACCAATGCGTTTATGCCAGATATCAATATCTGCAACTACACCGGTCCCATGTGCAAACATTGCTGCACTCAATTCAGACATGTCTGCATCCAACGTAAACATTCTGCCCTTCTTCTTTCCTTTTGCTATCAAGCGACCTTTATTTTTCATATCCTCAACAAAGCATCCATGAGGATTAAATCTGACCTGCAAGCCCTGCTCAACCATTTGACCGACAGAAACCAGATTCTTGGTGATATTTGGGACATGAAATACATCGGACAGGTATTTCTTTTTCCCATCCTGCATAGACAAGGGAATTTTTCCAATCTGCACAATAGGATGTGCAGTATCATCACCAGTCTCCACAAATCCTGGTTTTTCCATTTTCCTTGCATCCTCCATCCATTCTGCATGACCTGTCATGTGGTTTGATGCACCTGAGTCAACATACCATACATCATTGCTTTCTTCTGCACTTGTCACAGAATTGTTCATGTGCTGCACCATGAAGAAATGTTCATTTCTGTCATCACCCTGTCTGTTAGAAGATGCATAATTCCCTTGTTGCAGTTTTCCATTCATGATGTCATTCTGCTTTTTATAGCAGTCTTTAGCCATATGACCCATTTTACCACAGTAGTAGCATTCAACATTACTGTTTGTATTTTGACCTCTTTGCCATCCACCACGACCTCTTTGGCTCCCCCTGCCTCTAGAGTTACCACGGCCTCCTCCATAGGACTGGTTTTCTTGAGTCTGCTGCATATTCTGATTTCTGCCACGGCCTCCAAATCGGCCTCCTCTACCTCTGCCTCTACCTCTTCCAGCATTTGAGTAGAAGACAGCTTCTTTTGAAGTTCCTCCTGAAGAAGATGCACCACCATTTCTCTGTTCCTCAGAAATTAGAAGAGCAATCAACTCTTCAAAATCAGGAAATCTTTCACGGACGGAAATGGATGTCCGAAACTGCGCATAATCCTTTCCTAGACCATTCAAGGTCACAGAAACTAAATCATCATCTTCCACTGGCGACCCAATGGAAGCAAGTGCATCTGCAATCTTCTTCACCTTCATGTGGTAGTCATTGATGCTCATATTTTCTCTTTGCACATTATGCAACTCTTGCTTGAGCTGCATTTTCCTGGCTTGCGTATTTGTGCTATACATTTTTGACAAAGTATCCCATGCCTCCTTTGGCGTACTTGCATCCTGAATATGCACAATCATAGAGTCTGAAATGCTGATAGACAGCCAGCACATAACTTTCCTGGCTCTCTCATGCCATGTTTTAAATGCCTGCATTTGTTGTTGATTGGGAACATCAGGAAGAACTGGTTCTTCTTCATTTCCTGCAACAAATTCCCAATATCCTTTTCCCATAAGGAAATTCGTCATTCTAAACTTCCATGCGTGGAAGTTGTTCTTGTCAAGCTTTTCAGTGACAATCTGTGAAAGAGAATCAGACGCCATTACAGAATACTGCAAGAAATTCTGTCACTGCAAAAAACACAGCTTCACCCTCACAAGGGCAAATCTGCAAAACTGGCGAAAGTGGTATTTGACCACACAGTCACTTCCTAGTGACGATTTTGCATAAACAGGAACCAAGGATGATTCTGAAACTCCCAATGTCTCTGCGCACAAGCATACGATGCAATTTCTACAGTAACTTTTCACCGACCTGTAGAACAGTGGTCGCACAGCATAAAACTGAGCCTTTTTCTGAGTGCGTGCAGAAAACTTCCGTCTGCAAAACAGGCCCCGAAATGGCCTTAAATAAAAAAAAACAAGGTCGCCAAGAGCTAAAGCTCTCTCCCGCAGCATATACTGCCCTCTTGCTTCACCGCGAAGGGCGTCTCAACCTGAGACAATGCACTCCTGCAATTTCCGGCTGTGCTACCTGCAGAGATCTGCTCCCAAAACAGAAAATGAAAGTAACACTACTCCTCTTACCAGACCACAGCGAGCCTGGCTTGCTTTCTTGAGCTCCTTACCACGAACAAGGCTCTGATACCATGTCAAGATTGTGGAAGAGAAGGAAGGAGTCTCACTTGTAGCTTTCTTGCTTGCACAATGGGGGAATACACACAAGGGTGGAGGCTGAAAACAGTTTTCCTCTTCTTAGTTGTGGAAGCCAAAAGAACTCAAGTACAAAGAAATAGAAGAACCCTCTATATATGGGTCTCAAACCAAACTCAACTAACTAAGGTGGCATACTAACTGAGCCACGAACTAGAGTAGATAAGGATAGCTATCATGTAGCTATTATTCATGGGCGGTGTACCAACCGCGTCTGCAACTGACAAGTCGGTGACATAAATACACAACGGTCACCCTGGCGTATCACGAGTGGAGCTCGATATCTCAACAGTGATGAGCGATCAACCCCTAGCACCCAAGACAAGGGAAAGAGCATAGACCAAAGCCAAGAGCTGACTAAGATGAAGATGGAGATATCAAGGCTAAAAGAAATAGTGAGGAGACCAATGCATCCACATGTCCAATGCATGCATTATGATGGCAACCACCTCCTAGTGAAGTGTCAAGATCCTAGATCTAGGCCTTGTGCTAATTGCGGTAGGTTCAGCCATGATGCCATGCATTGTAGGCTACCAAGGAGATGTATGTATGCCCAGAAGTATAACCCACCATACCTAGGAAATAGGCTGCCAAATTTTTTTGGAAGGGGATTCCATTAGCTCTCCTAGTGCCCAACGATGCAAAACTAGCTATTCCTAGGATGAAAATCAACCCAACATGCATACCTAGGTCACCGGGACCCTTCATAATGTTGAGATATCGAGCTCCACTCATGATACGCCAGGGTGACCGTTGTGTATTTATGTCACCGACTTGTCAGTTGCAGACGCGGTTGGTACACCGCCCATGAATAATAGCTACATGATAGCTATCCTTATCTACTCTAGTTCGTGGCTCAGTTAGTATGCTACCTTAGTTAGTTGAGTTTGGTTTGAGACCCATATATAGAGGGTTCTTCTATTTCTTTGTACTTGAGTTCTTTTGGCTTCCACAACTAAGAAGAGGAAAACTGTTTTCAGCCTCCACCCTTGTGTGTATTCCCCCATTGTGCAAGCAAGAAAGCTACAAGTGAGACTCCTTCCTTCTCTTCCACAATCTTGACATGGTATCAGAGCCTTGTTCGTGGTAAGGAGCTCAAGAAAGCAAGCCAAGCTCGTGGTGATCTGGTAAGAGGAGCAGTGTTGCTTTCATTTTCTGTTTTGGGAGCAGATCTCTGCAGGTAGCACAGCCGGAAATTGCAGGAGTGCATTGTCTCAGGTTGAGACGCCCTTCGCGGTGAAGCAAGAGGGCAGTATATGCTGCGGGCAAGGGCTTTAGCCCTTGGCGACCTTATTTTTTTGATTTGAGGCCATTTCGGGGCCTGTTTTGGAGGCCGAAGTTTTCTGCACGCACTCAGGAAAAGGCCCAGTTTTATGCTGTGCAGCCACTATTCTACAGGTCGGTGAAAAGTTTCTGTAGAAATTGCATCGTATGCTTGTGCGCAGAGACATTGGAGTTACAGAATCATCCCTGTTGCCTGTTGATGCAAAATTGTCACTAGGAAGTGACTGTGTGGTCAAATACCACTTTCGCCAGTTTTGCAGATTTGCCCTTGTGAGGGTGAAGCTGTGTTTATTGCAGTGACAGAATTTTTTGCAGTGTTCTGTAATGGCGTCTGATTCACTTTCACAGATTGTCACTGAAAAGCTTGACAAGAACAACTTCCAAGCATGGAAGTTTAGAATGACTAATTTCCTTATGGGAAAAGGATATTGGGAATTTGTTGCAGGAAATGAAGAAGAACCAGTTCTTCCTGATGTTCCCAATCAACAACAAATGCAGGTATTCAAAGCATGGCATGAGAGAGCCAGGAAAGTTATGTACTGGCTGTCTATCAATATTTCAGACTCTATGATTGTGCATATTCAGGATCCAAGTACGCCAAAGGAGGCATGGGATACTCTGTCAAAAATGTATAGCACAAATACGCAAGCCAGGAAAATGCAGCTCAAGCAAGAGTTGCATAACGTGCAAAGAGAAAGTATGAGCATCAATGACTACCACATGAAGGTGAAGAAGATTGCAGATGCACTTGCTTCCATTGGGTCGCCAGTGGAAGATGATGATTTAGTTTCTGTGACCTTGAATGGTCTAGGAAAGGATTATGCACAGTTTCAGACATCCATTTCCGTCCGTGAAAGATTTCCTGATTTTGAGGAGTTGATTGCTCTTCTAATTTCTGAGGAGCAGAGAAATGGTGGTGCATCTTCTTCAGGAGGAACTTTAAAAGAAGCTGTCTTCTACTCAAATGCTGGAAGAGGTAGAGGCAGAGGTAGAGGAGGCCGATTTGGAGGCCGTGGTAGAAATCAGAATATGCAGCAAACTCAAGAAAACCAGTTCTATGGAGGAGGACGTGGTAACTCAAGAGGTAGGGGGAGCCAAAGAGGTCGTGGTGGATGGCAAAGAGGTCAAAATGCAAACAGTAATGTTGAATGCTACTATTGTGGTAAAATGGGTCATATGGCTAAAGACTGCTATAAAAAGCAGAATGACATCATGAATGGAAAACTGCAACAAGGAAATTATGCATCTTCTAGTAGACAGGGTGATGACAGAAATGAGCATTTGTTTATGGTGCAGCACATGAACAATTCTATGACAAATGCAGAAGAAAGCAACGATGTGTGGTATGTTGACTCAGGTGCATCAAACCACATGACAGGTCATGCAGAATGGATGGAGGATGCAAGGAAAATGGAAAAACCAGGATTTGTGGAGACTGGTGATGATACTGCACATCCGATTGTGCAGATTGGAAAAATTCCTTTGTCTATGCAGGATGGGAAAAAGAAATACCTGTCCGATGTATTTCATGTCCCCAATATCACCAAGAATCTGGTTTCTGTTGATCAAATGGTTGAGCAGGGCTTGCAGGTCAGATTTAATCCTCATGGATGCTTTGTTGAGGATATGAAAAATAAAGGTCGCTTGATAGCAAAAGGAAAGAAGAAGGGCAGAATGTTTACATTGGATGCAGACATGTCTGAATTGAGTGCAGCAATGTTTGCACATGGGACCGGTGTAGTTGCAGATATTGATATCTGGAATAAACGCATTGGTCATGTTAATGTACAGCGACTTAAATCAATGCAGGCCCAAAATATTGTTGCAAGATTGCCTAAATTCAAGGTTGCAGAAACGCATAAGGTATGTGAAGCCTGTCAGTTTGGAAAACAGGCAAGGAAACCATTTCCTAGACATGTTCAAGAGAGTAAGAAGCCATTGGAATTAATCCACTCTGATGTGTGGACTACTAAAGCTGCATCTCTTGGAGGCTGTCATTATTTTGTCAGTTTTATTGATGACTATAGCAGAAAAGTTTGGGTGTATTTTATGAAAAAGAAAAGTGAAGTTTTTGGGCATTTCAAAACTCTTAAAGCTATGGTTGAAAAAGAAACAGTCCTGCAAGTAAAATGCCTAAGGTCAGATGGAGGGGGAGAGTACCTCTCAAATGAGTTTGCAAGGTTCCTGCAAGAGCATGGCATAAAGCAGCAATATTCATGCAGTCATACCCCACAGCAAAATGGAATTGCAGAAAGAAAAAACAGGCATATTGGAGAGGTATCTCGTGCCATGCTTAATGAAAAAGACATGCCAGATTTTTATTGGGCTGAAGCAGTTGCTACAGCAGTCTACATAATGAACAGGACTCCCACTGCAGCAATACATGGAATGACTCCAGAGGAGAGGTATACTGGTAGGAAACCAGATATTTCTCATTTGAAAATTTTTGGTTGCATTGCCTATGTACATGTGCCAGATGAGTTGAGATCCAAGTTGGATCCAAAAGCTGAGAAGTGCATCTTTATTGGTTACTCTCTGCAACAAAAAGGGTATAGATGTTATAACCCTTCTACTCGTAAGTTTACAGTGAGCAGAGATGTTGTTTTTGATGAGATGAGTAGTTGGTATAAACCAGTAAATGTGATTGATGATGTAGATGCACAAAATGGTAATGCTGTACATAATTCACAGCAGCAGTCACAAAATATTAGTGGACCTGGAGCGTCCTCTAGCAGTGGTTCACATTCTTCGCCATGGACAGGCAGATTGAGATCAGGAGAATCTTCTGAAGGCAGCGCAAATAGTGGTATGCAGGTATCACGAAAAGGAAAAGAGAAGGTAGATCAGCCCATGTTTGATGTGAATGCAGGTCACTCTTATGTGGATGGTGAATCCAGTGGCTCAAAACAGAGCATTGATGATGAGCTGGGTATTCCTTCTATTGTTACACCTGGAGTAAGGAAGACCAGGGATGTTTTGAGAGCACCTAGGAGTGAACCCACTTTGCGCAGGTCTACCAGAGTTAGGTATCCTGTGGATAGGCTGAAATATGATGGATTTACAGCCATTCACTATGCATATATGGTCAAGGTGATACAAGAACCAGAACCCACTTCTTTTGAGCAAGCCATGGGAAAAGAAAAATGGGAGAAAGCCATGGATGAAGAAATGGATGCCTTGGAAGCAAATGCTACATGGGAATTGGTACCTTTGCCTAAAGGTAAGAATGCAATTGGCTGTAAGTGGGTTTATAAGGTGAAGCACAATGCAGATGGTTCTGTGAACAGATACAAGGCAAGATTAGTGGTCAAGGGGTATGCACAAACATATGGCATTGACTATGAAGAAACATTCAGTCCGGTTGCAAGGATGGCAACCGTAAGAGCAGTCATTGCTATGGCTGCATCAAAGGGATGGTCTTTACATCAGATGGATGTAAAGAATGCCTTCTTGCATGGTGATTTGCAAGAAGAGGTCTATATGGAGCAGCAACCAGGTTATGTGCATGCTGTTCATCCTGAGTTTGTTTGCAGGTTGAAGAAAGCCTTGTATGGCTTGAAGCAAGCACCTAGAGCATGGTCTGACAAGATAGGACAGTATCTTGTCACTATTGGCTTTCAGATTTCCAAGGCAGATTTCTCACTTTATGTGAGAAAAACAGAGAAAGGTATTATGCTACTTGTCATTTATGTTGATGATTTGATTATGACAGGTGACAGTGATGAAGATATCCTTCATGTGAAAATGCTATTGAAGCAGAAGTTTGAGATGAAGGATTTGGGAGAGCTGCATTATTTCTTGGGCATTGAGGTGATTAGATCACCAAGTGGGATACAGCTCTTGCAGAGGCAATATGGATTGGACATGTTGTCCAAATATGGGATGACAGGCTGTAAGCCTATTTCAGTTCCTTTGGAGCAGAATGTGAAGCTGAGCACAGATGCAGGTGAGCTTCTGGAAGACCCTACTATGTACAGACGCATAGTAGGAAGTTTGATTTATATGACTATTACCAGGCCGGATTTGAGCTATGCTGTTGGATTGGTAAATCAGTTTATGCAGGCTCCAAGGAAACCGCATTTGGATGCGGCTAGACGCATACTCAGGTATGTGAAGTCCACATTGCAGTATGGACTATTTTATGAGACTGGGGTTCAGATACAGCTGCATGGATACACTGATGCTGATTGGGCTGGTAGTATTTCTGATAGACGATCTACCAGTGGATATGTGTTCTCTTTTGGGAGTGCTGCAGTCACTTGGAGCAGCAAGAAACAGCCTACAATTGCCTTGTCGAGCACAGAGGCTGAGTACAGGGGTGCAGCAATGGCTGCATGTGAGGTAGCTTGGTTGCATAAGCTACTTTATGATATGCATCAGTCTACAGATGGGCCAGTTGTCATTTATTGTGACAACATGAGTAGTATACACTTGGCAAATAACCCAGTCTATCATGCTAGAACAAAGCACATTGAGGTGCATTACCACTATGTGCGGGAGAGGGTTTTACTAGGTCTTATTGATCTAGTTTATGTCAGCACAGAGGATTAGGTAGCTGATATATTTACGAAGGCATTGGGCGCAGAGAAGCTGCGCAAGTTCAGAGACCTGCTTGGTGTGCAGGAATTGGGATTGAGCTCGAGGGGGAGTATTGAGATATCGAGCTCCACTCGTGATACGCCAGGGTGACCGTTGTGTATTTATGTCACCGACTTGTCAGTTGCAGACGCGGTTGGTACACCGCCCATGAATAATAGCTACATGATAGCTATTCTTATCTACTCTAGTTCGTGGCTCAGTTAGTATGCCACCTTAGTTAGTTGAGTTTGGTTTGAGACCCATATATAGAGGGTTCTTCTATTTCTTTGTACTTGAGTTCTTTTGGCTTCCACAACTAAGAAGAGGAAAACTGTTTTCAGCCTCCACCCTTGTGTGTATTCCCCCATTGTGCAAGCAAGAAAGCTACAAGTGAGACTCCTTCCTTCTCTTCCACAATCTTGACACATAACCCACCCATCAAGTGATGCTCTAGTCCAATACGTGGAGGAGCCAAATGACAAGGACACGTACATGAACCCTTATGTCTCATAGGATGAAGAGGGAAATCCAATCCTCATGGACTATCGACCAGTGCTACTGGTGATGGCGTTAGGAAGAGGTAGGGGTAGAGGCTTAAGGGGGTAGACCCAAGAATCGATTTCTTGTTGGATGACTTGTGGTCACCCAGGGCATATCTCCTCATGCTGCCCCGAATGGGAGATAGCTAATCAAGAAAATGCTGATCTTAGGTGCCTAGGGTGTGGAATCACTCGTTTGCTGAATGCCCTAGACAAAAGCTAGCCTCTAGTATAGCAAAAGAGCCATCAGTGCCATTGGGGCTGTTTGGAGTTGAGATATTTGACAAAGAGAACACACCTATCCCATTACACGTCATGACTCGTGCACAGACAAAGTAGGCCAGCATATCACTACCTGGACCCAGCAATCAAGATGCTTCCTCGATAGGGGAAAAGAGTCATATGTGAAGGAAGAAGAGGGCAGAGGCCAAGGTAAAGCTTAAAATGGAGAGTGCTATAACACTGTCCACAAGAAAGACACCAACACAAAGGCAAAAACATCCATTCCAAAGATGGCAAAGAAGGGGAGAAGCAAGGTAGGGGAGTACTCCAACCCAAAATGCCAATTCGAAGCCATAGAGAATGTCAAGGAGTGGGTGAAAGGGGCCCAAGAACACTTGAAAGATGTTATGCCCTTCCTAGAGGATGAAATCGATGAGCTCTCTAGCATGATCACACTAGTTTCACCTACAAGGGTAAAATCGAGACATGTATTGGCACCACAGGTGGTATCGCAGAGATGGAGCTTAGACTCTACGAGCCAACAAACTAGCTAGGGTCAATGGCCAAGGAGTGCTAAATTAGGAGAGATGTAGGCAATTAATAACCTCCTCACTATTTTAGTGACAATCCCTATGACTTTTCCCTTGGGATATTTGCTTAGGTAGCACCCAACACTATGGCAAAGGTTGAAGCAGTGAGTTGAAGGACCAATGGAGTAAGGGGCAGCTGACCTACATGATCATGATGCAGTAACTCAGATACCCAATCTAATGCTACACTCAGTGTTCAAGTCATTTCACGTGAATGGTTTTTGGGAGGGAACAAAGATGCATGCAGTCCTACTGGTCCTAGCATTAGGAGATGCCACACGAAAAGGGATCATGGACACATCGGCAAAAATCAGTGTGTGTAGCCATGCAGTACTCTAGGCTTGGGGTAACCCACCTGTCAAGAATGCTAGGTTTAATGTTACATTGGCCAATGGAATGAAGGTTAGGCCATTCAGAGTATTGTGAAGAATTGGCCATTGAAGACCACAAGTGTCTAGTATTCTATGAACTTCATTGTCATGAAGGGAGTGGACTATGATATCCTGCTAGACCGACCTTGGATGAGGAATATACAAGTCGTAGAGGATTGGGGCAACGGTATGATCTTCTCAGGTAACCGAATAGAAGCAATGAGAGTGAAGATGGACAGCTGGAAGACCACTTTAGTCAACTTGGATGCCATCTTTTCCATGCTGAAGGGGGATGCACAAGTAAGGAACTCTCACAGGCCACTCACAAAGTATATCCCTTACCAAGAGGATGAGCGAGATTGGATGCATATACTTGCTACAATCGATCTTCCATTCTCAAATGAGAAAGAGGAGTACAAACAAGTTGTAGAGAAAGTAAGAGTGCCCAAGAAGGAGCCTACAGTGCCACTCTGCAGTGCCACTCTGCATGATGGCCAGAAGTTCTTGCAGTTCCATGTCCCTAGCAATAGCTAGAACTCCATGAGGTCTTGGAGTACCTAATGGGCAAGTTAGCCAGCAACCCTACTGCTAACTTGAAACCTCTTAAGGATCTCTTGGACAAACCCAAGTGGAGTTGGACCAAGGTTCATGACCTGAACTTGATGTACAATTGGGCCTTAGTCATTGATGAAAAGGAAATGCAACATCAAGACATAGCTGATGATGAGCAATCAGACAAGGAAGATTTTGACAATAAGTACAAAGATTGTCATTCCTTCAGTGTGACGAGTGAATGAGAGATTGATACGATAGAGTATGACTAGGAAAGACACATGATTGAATAGATAAGGGAAGACTCCAATCCACAGAAGAAGAACATTTTCAGAAATAGAGAGAGGAGTCATTTGTATGGATTGTGATTGCACATGGTTGGAGCACATAGGTGCAATTGACTATGAGGAAGCAAGCCTACCCCACCGTCTCATTATTCAGGAAAGAGTCAACATCTAAGCTACAACTACCAGGAGAGACTCCTTCTAGAAAAGACAAAGAGTTTGATTTCGAGTTGAAAGTAAGCTCAGATAGTGATCCTAAGATACCTCAACTGCCTAAGAGACCAGACATATCAAGGGAGACCTACCAGTCCACCTAAGGCACCAAAGGTTGAAGGAGAAACAAAGGAATCAAACCAAGGAACCACAGGCTAAGGAGCAAAGGAAACCACAAGACATGTAGAAATGATTCAAAAAGTTTAAGAAAGGTGATAGGGTAGTGATCTTGCTAGGAGCTAAATGACAAGGGCAAGTGAGTGAACCAATAAAAGGACCAGCCAAAGTCAATGAGGTTAATCTAGTCGAGGAAAGGGAGATGCCTTGACCTGTATTTGTATCCAACAACTTGATCAAGGAAGAGGAAGAAACTCTCATTGCTCTCTTACGGGAGTATATAGACGGCTTTGCTTGGTCCCTTGATGAGCTAAAAGGGGTAGATCCAAGTGTAGTAACTCATAATATCCCCATGACACCTGAGGTGATGTCGGTCAAGTAGCAATTGTATCATTTGAATCCCAAGCATGCTCACACTGTCAAATAGGAAATTGATAAACTATTGAGAGCAAGATTCATCTATGAGATTGAGCACATAGACTCGATCTCACCCATAGTCATCATACTGAAAAATAATGGAAAAATCAGAGTGTGCGTCAACTATAAGAAGGTTAACGCTGCTACTAAGAGAGACAATTACCCATTGTCGTATATGGAACACCTGAGAGAGTTGCTAGTAAAGAGGCCTAGAGTTTTTTGGATGGCTTCTCAAGATACAATTAGGTGCAAATGCATCTTGATGATAAGCACAAGACTGCATTCACTACCCCCGAGTGGGGCATGTTTGCCTACATAATCATGCCCTTTTGGCTTGATGAATGCACTAGCCACATTCCAGAGGCTCATGTGTGCCATCTTCAAGGACATGCTTAGGCAAGAGCTATAAGTATTTGTTGATTACCTGTGTGTCCATTCGAGCTAGAAGGAACACCTAGATAAGCTCTATGAAGTCTTTTAATGGTGCAAATTATATTGTCTCTCATTGAACCCTTAAAGTGCCAGTTCTTGGTGAAGCATGGATACATCTTAGGGCATGTGGTAGCAAAGAACAACATTGCCATAGACTTCTCAAAAGTCAGAGTCATTGTTGATCAACCACCACCATCTGGTTACAAGGGAGTTTAGTGCTTCCTAGGCCATATGGGGTACTATCGACGATTTGTGTTGAACTATACATTAATTGCTAGACCCCTATACAAAATTTTGATCATATTCGAATGGATCGAGAAATGCCAACACACATACGAAGAGTTGAAAAAGGATCTAACCATCTCACTAATTCTAAGAGCCCTTGATTGGACCATAACCTTCCATGTTCACATTGATGCCTCGAAGTTTGTCATGGGAGCTGTGCTATGTCAGCCTAGTGAACACAATCTCAACTATCCAGTGAGCTTTGCTAGTAGACAACTCATGGATATGGAAATGAACTACTCAAAAATAGAGAGAGAGGGTTTAGCCATGGTGTTTTCTCTAAAGAAATTTTGGCATTATCTTTTGGCTATACCTTTTACCTTTTTTGTTGACCATCAAGCCTTATTGTATCTCACTAACAAACCTTGCACTATAGGACACATATTGCTCGATGGTTACTTTTGCTTTCAGAATTTGACTTCTCCATGGTTGTACGCAAAGGGAAGCAACATTACATTGCTGACCATATGTCTCGCATACCCACAAGAGAAGCCGCTAGATAGGGCATTATGGACGAATTGTCAAACACACATATGTTTAACTTGTCTAGCAAATGAGAATTGTTTAGAGCTGACTTGACACCATATTGGGCAGATGACATAGTCCAAGTGCTTGAACATGGATTGTTTGAATGAAAAGGCATGACTTAGGTGACTCATTCTTAAAGTACAACCCTATCTTTTGATAGAACACCAACTCTATAGGCTATGGCAAGACAGGTTGCTACGAAGATGCATGTGTGAGCATGAAATGTATGATGCACTTGCAGAGGCACACAATGGATCTGCAGGAGGACACTTCAGCAGAGATACGATAGCCCGCAAAGTGCTGTAGTCTCAATTGTGGTGGCCTACTCTTTTTCGAGATGCAACAGGATTCATAAAGCACTACAACAAGTGCCAATGAACCAAGGTACCTATTTGCAAGGACAAAATGGAGTTAAGTCCAATCATTGCAAAACAACCATTCGAGAAATGGGAATTGACTTCATTGGGTTGATTAGTCCTACAACACAGTACTCACAGGCCAAGTACATTATCGTTGCCATAGATTATCTCACGAAATGGGTAGAGGCACAAGCCATGAGGAAAAACAATGCTAGGACCACTGTAAGTTCCTATGGGACCAAGTGATCTCATGATTCGGCTGCCCCATTGAATTGGTTAGTGATCAAGGCACACACTTCATCAATGAAGTGATCTCCTATCTCTTGTCCACCTTTCTGATCATCCATAAAAAATCCTCATTGTACTACCCTTAAGAAAATGGCTAGGCTGAGTCCACAACAAGATCCTAGTAAACATCCTGACAAAAGTAGTCTCTGCTTCATGCAATGATTGGGATAACAAACTAATGGCATCCTTATGGGCCTACTAAACAGCTTATAAAATGGCTATAGGTCAGACTTCTTTCAGGTTGACCTACGGAGATAAAGTACTTTTGCCAGTAGAGTTCTTGGTTCCTAGCTTGAGAATAGCTTTCAAGAGAGATGGGATAGAAAGGAATCATGGATGGAGTACCTAATCAAGCTAGAATGAGAGACTCGACTTCTAGCCACCCATATGTGATATGTGAGAAGGCATGACACAAGAGAGTTGATTTGACAAGCACATCAAGCAAAAATATTTTGAACAGGGTGACTTAGTACTCTTGTACTCAGTCAAAGGCCATAAATAGAAAATGAAGTTTCAGGGGCTAGGACCTTTCAAAGTTTGCACCATCAACAAAACCAATAATGTATAACTCAAAACCCTAGAGGGTGAGGGCATAGGCTTCTTCAATGACAGTTGCATAAAAAAGTACTACCCTCCCACACACCCGCTACACAAGCCTCCATTGTTAGAATCCCCTGTCAGGGTACGAGTGGCCACTATGATGGAAATTGAAGATAAAGATGAGGAAGTCATAGCTTTGGCTTACCTGCGCATGATTGTCACTACCAAGAAAACACATACATTTGATGCATTGATCGATGAGGGCACTGATTTTAATATCTTGACTCATGATCATTGGGTTCAAATTGGCATACCATAGTTACAGCCCACTAATGCCAAACTCAGCCCATATGAGGGCTTATCATATGCACTTTTGGGAAAGTGCAAGATTGCTATCTCTATCAAGTCTGAAAGCCTAGCAATGATATTTTATGTGTTGCCAAATGCAAATGATGCAGGTACAAAATCTTTGTTCGGATATACATTTAAAAAGTAGACACTTTGTATTGTCAACTACCAGTCACATCGCATTCATCTAGCCACCAGCAACATACGTATAGTCACGGTTTTCAGCAAGGGCAACGCGGCTCCATCATCAAAGATTGCAAAGCCACCAGTAGAGAAGCCCACCACCATGTCTAAGAAGGGGAGTCATGGTTTGTCACACCCTGCTTAAAAAAAATAGCAACAACCCACCAAGAACACAACAAAGACTAGAGATCCTATCCTCAAGTGGGTGTCTAAACATAAAGGCCCACCTCCTAGAAGCAGGCACACACGACCTCACAATGCTAGAAACTCACACCCAAGAGCTAGGAGGTCACAGTTTAGGCGATACAAGCAAAGACGAATTGTCAAGCCACAATGCGTTCCCACAACCTTGTTGCAAGTGTAGGGCTATTACAAGGGAAATGCCTAGATATGGGTGCCTAAAACCAAAATTGTCAAGGGCACTACTCAAGTGCCACCCTCAAACCCATCTATGCAAGATTAAACAACAATTAAGGAAGTAAGGCCCAAGGATTCAAATCATTCCCAAGGGAGGAAGGGGGTAAGGTGGAAAGGAAACAAGCATAAAAAGAAATTTGGAAAAGAAGAAAACAAACATGCCTTAAACATCAATCAAAGTTTAAATGACAAGACTCAGAATGTGGAAAAAATTATCATGGATATTTTTAAATCGTGTGCATTGCTTGAAGCAGAAATTTTACTCTATACTTAAGCATTTCACATTCTTAAGAGCTTTCATATATGTTTATCTACCTCCTTGTGGAAGTTGACTCAAGAAAACTAGTGGTGATCTATGATATATTATAGGAACCTAAAATGGCATGGCAAGATAAAGGTGGGCAAGCTCCTGTTCATGGAGGAAGAGCAAGCAAAGTACAACTTGATGGTAGAAATGAGGGATTTCAGCCAGTCCATGTTCAAGCATACCCTAAACCTCGACGATGCCATCATAGAGGAGCTAGCCATAAAACAACTCGTGGACTAGTGCAATCTACAAAAGTAAGTAGAGAAGGTCGGGCAGGCTATTGATTATAGCAAGTGCGCAGGATTTATGAGGAGCTTCAATGCTAAAAGAAACTATGGCATGATGACGATAAGAAGAGGAGAAGAAGCCCGCCAAGTAGAGGTGAAGTTGAGCCTTGCAATGGTGGAGAAGGCCCTGGATTTAGCTAGCAGGATTGAGAAACACCCAAGGAGGGATGTGTATAACATGCTGGGGGTAAGCAAGGCTGTCGTGCACATAGTGATGGGATAAGCTTGGCAGATATCCCAAACCCTGAAATTAAAATGCAAGCAAAGATGGTTTATGCCCTCTTCTCTAGTCAAAGATACAACGCACTTATGAATAGAATTGGGGCACCATTGCTGAAAAGCATTGCAGTTAGATCCCTAGATGAGGTGGACTGGAACGCCTTCATTTGCAAAATCATCAAAAACTCAACAAAAGCCTTGGCCATAGGTGTAGGAGTAGCAGGTGGGGAGTCCCCAGCCTCCACAATGAGATCAGCTAGGAAAAAGTACTCCTCCAAGGCATCCACCATCAAGTTCGGTGGAGTACTGATGGCAAATCATCTGAGAGGCCTTGAAGGACGCAAAAGGAGGTGAAGAGGAAGTAGGGGAGACCCTTGACCGATTGCCACACCCAAAGCAAGAGCAATTCAGTGAGAGGACTATAAGTGATAGGGAAGAGCAAGAGACACAGTTCTGGCTAGAGAGAGCCCAAGGCACAAAAGAAAAAAACCCCATCAAAGCCATAGAAGGAAACAAAAGAAAGAATGACCAAGGAGGAACGAGCCGAGTTGAAGAGGGCCTAAAGAAAGTCTAAGAGGGCCGAAGAGGAGAGAAGAAAGGAAGAAACTAAGCTAAAGAGAGTGGAAGAGGAGTCGAGAAGGGTTGAAGAAGAGAGAAAAAGAAAACTAGAGGAAGAGCCGAAAGAGTTGAGGAGAAAGGAAGATGAAGACATGGCAGAGGCCATTCACAGGTTAGTGGAGGAGACTTTTGGTGCAAAAGAGCTAGCCACCATAAACCCCCTCAGGGAAGGAGAGCCAAGCAGCAGTGCCAGGGCCTCAAAGGTTGAAGCAGCCCCGATAGTATCAAGCAAGGGCAAGGCCCCAATGCACCCCCTCCCATTAATCTTCACATCCCATGCCACGACCACCTCGACTACCCAAGACACTGCAGCTACCATGGACACTAGCAAGTTAATGTCCATGATGCATTTTTTGGCAACGAAGTTAATGTCCCCACCGTAGGAGCTAAAAGACTAGCTGTAGTCATCAATGTCGAGTCGAGACAGGATCCCAAGAGGCACAAACTAGAGGCCTCTACAACTATAGCACCTCCTACGACACCCATGGCCACAACAATTGATGAGTAAGTCAAAGATCTTCTAGCGTAGCTAGAAAAGGCCAATGAAGAGAAGAGAGTGACAGCAACAAAGCTGAGCTAGAGATTGAAAGAGAAGCCTCAACAGCAATCAAGTTGGAAGCGACCCGCCAGGCAACAAAGCATCAACGAGAAATCCAATAGCTAAAAGAGCAAGTAAAAGCTAAGGAAGATGCAGAAGCAAGTTGGCAAGCAAAAATAGGTGAAGAGACACAAGACTTGGTGAGGATGTAGCAACACATCAAAGAGCTGGCATGATTGTATGAAGAGATGTAAGGAGAAATGAAAAATGTCCTACATGCCACGAAGGAGCTAGAGGGCAGCAATAGAAGAGAGGGCACGAAGACATCAAGAAGAAATAGAAAACTTGAAGAAGAGGTCTGCCCTAGAGTTGGAGGAATAGAAGAGATTGGAAAGGGAAATCAAATGCTTAGAGATAGAGAAAGAAGAAGCCATTGAAGAAGAAACTCAAGGGCTACACGAAGTGCTAGAGAACCTAGAGCAGGAGGTGGAAGAGATAAAAACCATGGCTAAATCTGAAAGACAACAGCATGAAGGAAGGCAAGAAGCCCACGTGCAGAAGAACAAAGATCTGTCTAAAAGGCTATCAGAAACTTCCATGCAACTCAGCGTGGTGCAACAAGCCTAGAAGATAGTTGAGGAGCAACTGAATTGATTTCTCCTATTTCTCCCTCCTATCCTACTCTAAATGCTACAGAAATCAAAAGCAAAGTACTGAACTGATTTCTCCTACTCAACCAATCACCAAAAACTAGAAATACTTACTTGTAGCACGGATTAAAAAACCCAAAACCTCCTATCTATCTCAAGCTCTGGTTTGGGGATGAAACCCCTACTTCGATGCTTGATTTGAAGCGCGCAAATGCTCAAGATTGAATCCGTTGGTCCTGACAACGACACAACCAAAATGTAGAGCATCTCAAGCTCAACTGCCAAGACCCACCAACTGCTTATTGTTCAAGCATTTCAAGCGAGCACTAATGACTATCTCTTACATAGTCGACGCGCTATCCATCTCTACAAGTGTAGTGAGCTTACCTTGATACCCAATTGAGTTGCTTCCTCTCTTAAGCACTCCAATAGCTCCACAATTTGTGATGCAAGCTCAAGAATCCTCAAGCCTCTTCCTCCAAGCTCCATCCTCCATAGCCACACGTGAGACGAGAGGAGAGAAGAGAAGAAGAAGAGAGGAGATGGAGGAGGGCTTCACCTCCAAGATCCCTCACTCTCACACACTCACTCCCTCACTCACTCACACTCCCTCCCTCAAGCACTCACAAGTAAGCAAGAGAAGAGAATAGAAGAAGAGAAGAAGAAGATTCCACTTTGCCACACACCAAAGAATAAGCTCTCATTCTATGCCTAGGCCCTTTTTCCCTTTTGTCCTCTTCTCTTCCTAGCTTGGTCCTCCTGCCTGTTCATGGTTACAAATTGCAGAGGAGGGATCCTGATACTCTTTTATAGAGGTTTTGGATGTGCCTTTATATTTTAAAGGTGCGCCCTCTTGCTTTTGGCTTCTTGTAGCTTCCATGGTTGCGTCTTGGACTCCTGAAGGTTCTTCCCATGCTTTTAGATTTCCTACGAGTCCACTCTTTTGTAGGGCGTCTTTTCTTTTTTTTGCATTGCACTTTTCCTCTTGATGCTTTGTTTTCCACTTCCTTTTCTTTGCAATAAACATTACCCCCCTCCTAGTTGAGTGCTAGTCCCATGACACTACTGGGTGGTGAGTTAGACGGTGTTGCTAGAGTGGCAAGTGGATTTTTGAGTTTGTATATGAGCTATGGTGGATCGTGTGTTAGAGAGACTTATAGATATAGAAGGCCCTTGAGTTTGGAATGAGCCCTGGTATTGGAGGGATTTATGGAACTAAAAGGCCCTTGAGTTTGGAATGAGCCCTGGTGTTAGAGGAATTTATGGACCTATTGGAGGGATTTATGGAACTAAAAGGCCCTTGAGTTTGGAATGATCCCTGGTGTTGGAGGGATCTATGCCTTTGAAATTGAATATCATGTTGGAAAGATCCCTCTACTCGCCCTCTATGCTTTCCATCTCTTGCATTGTTCCAAATGAGCTTCTTCATTCACTTTTCGATTGGGGTTGTCATGTCCATCCCTTGCTTTGTTGCACTTGCATGCTGGCATATTGCATAAGATGGGGAGTGCATTGCATGGATGATGGGGCCTTTGGAGCTGGTGGTCGAGACCTTTGTTTGTACCTGACAAGAAAAGAAGGTGCACTACCTGGAGTGTTTTTGCCTTATCATGGAGTGCGTGGTGCCCATGCTTGTGGAACTGGGAGATGGGTCTAAAAGCCCTCAATGGTGCCCTACACTTGAGGACCCAGTTTGTGCATAGGGGAGGTGGGATGCATGGGGCTTAGGGTGATAGGTCTAACCATAGACAAGAATTATCTTCCTAGGTATGTCCTTCCCCTGATGTGCCCTAAGCATGTGTCATGGGGAATCCAAAGGGCTAGGGGGTTAGAAATGGAGCCAACCGACCGAGGCCACCGAACACACCTAACTTGAGAACCCTTAGGTGCAGTGATTGTGATCTATGTGCGACTTTCGGGTGTTGCGTAGTGTCTCTTTTTTTTGCCACAGTTATATAGTCATGACACGAAAGTTGGACTTCATCATTGGAGTGAGGTGGAGAAGGGGGCTTAAGAGATTTGTTAAGAAACTAGTGGCTTTGGAGATACCCCTTGAGGTTTAGGTGGACCTGAAGGGTGGTGGTGGAGAGGAATGGATGATTGTAGCGGATGAAGTGGCTAACATTCATGTCCTCTAGAAGGGCTAAGCAAAATGAAGGTAATAGAGCAGCCCCCATCATTAGTCAAGCTATCATGCAACTATCTATAACGTTAGGATCAAAATGGAGTACTGAAAGGCCATGCTCCTGCGAGGTGGGGTCTTGCCTAAGGAGTATCCTAAGTAGTCAAAGGTAATTACAAGAAGTAATGAAGGTGGGATCAGGGCATGAAGAGAATTCATTAGCGAATTGGATTAGGGTATCATACAAGTTCTCTGATGTGAAGATGAGGGCCTCTTCATATGTAGTACAATGAGGATTGTAAATTATAGGGAAGTTGTAGTAGCCATGGACACTGGAGTCAAAATCCACTCCCATCATTCGAGGGTAAGGCATAAAGGTTGGGTCATTCCACTCGAAGGGTTGAGTGTTGCAAAAGGCCATCCAAGTGTCCAGGTTGGAGTCGCAGACCCTTCTTCTCCATTTAGGTTGACATTTGTAGCTATCCACATACCTCGGCACTTCAAAAACCTTATTTTGCCAAAACTCTCATCTTTAATGGTCCATAAGGTGGGATTCTTCTCTCTCTCCTCTAGTCATTTCTGTATAAGCGTGCTTTTGATGTTAATCACCTCCTCCACCACCTTGATGGATAAGACCCTACACAAGGTGGTGGAGAACTGGAAGTTAAAGTTAAAGGGGCTCTTGGACATTTCTTGCCTCTCCCAAATTACAAGGTCGGCATGGAAGCTCACTAGGGCATCATCCTCACATGGTGGGATAGGTGCCTGGGGTACCCTCACACCCTTGGAATTCCATTTTCTCTTTGTGTCCTCCACCATTTTTTTTCTTCTTTTCCTAAGTGCTATCTTTCTTTCTATAGGGGTGTCTGCATGTTGCTGCTCTTTAGGCTGCATGGAAGGAGGTGACGAGACAAGCTCTTCTTCGTGTGATCTCATTTCAAAGTTCACATCCACCTCCCTCTCCTAGCTTGGCTCCTACTGCTCTTCTTTGAGGAACTCAAGTGCATCCACTTCTTGCAAGGTTAGGCCTTCCAATAGGAGGTAATGGTGTTGCTCTTCCAAGATTGGGCCAACTCCACTAGGATGTGGTGGCATCTGCAGTCCTGCTTTTAGTGCCACATGAGCCATTCCCGGTTTCTTTTTCATTGCCTCTATGGACTCTCCCTCCTCTGCTTGGGTGATGCCCAATAGGGTATCCATGAAGGCACGTTGTTGGGTTTAGAAGCTCACTTGGGTAGCTTCCGCTCTGCTTTTAGCAAGTATCTTTTCTTTTTCGACTTGAGCGAGACGACGTGCCAAGGCTTTGACTCTTTTTTCGTTTTGATTAGCCCATTCTTCTGTCCTCTTGTTCATATCTTCAAGGCTTTCCCCCTGCCTCTAAGCTAGCACTATCAGCCTTTGTTCTTGATATTCCATTTATGTCCTTAGCTTTTGCTGCTCTTCCTATGCTAAGGCAGTCTCTTGGGTAGTTTCTCCACCTCTCTCATACTTGCGAGCTCTTTCCCCCCTCAGCTCCTCCAATTCTTCTGTGGCTTTAGTGATTTTCTCCATTTCAGCTTGCAGATCTTTGTAGAGCCCCACAATTTCCTAATTGTGCTATCGTTGGCATCGTATGGCCTCAGCTTCTTTGGTCAAGTGCACCTGCCATTCCGCTTCTGTCTCTTCCTTAACTTGTAGCTGCTCCTTTAGCTCATTGACTTCCCTTTGGGCCATGGTTGTTTGGCGTGTTTTCTCCAACTGGGATGCAACCATGGCCTCTTTTTTGCCTTTGAGCTTTGTTATCGTGATTCTCTTCTTCTTCTTGGCTTTCTCTAATTGAGAGAGGAGCTCCTTGACATACTCGTCATATTCTTCGGGTGGCCTCTTTGTTGCAGGGACAGAGGTTATGGAGCTTGCCACCTTCTACCTCTTTAGGTCTTACCTCGACTCAACATTTGTTGTAGCTAGCCTTTTAGTTCCTACCAAGGGGGTTCCTTCTCTTGCTCCTTGGCCCATTTCTTTATTTACAAAGTATTGGACCCAAGCCATTAAGTTACTGGCATCCACCTGGGTCGTAAAACTGGGAGTGGAGATGGCAGTGGTGGTGGTGGGCGTCAAGAGAGTGGGAATGGGGGCCATTGAGACCTTGTCATTGCCTTCTTGCACTGTCGGTGGCATGAACTCTGGCACATGGGCACTTGAGCTCGGCCCTTTATCTCTAATTGGGCTTGTGGGTTCCAACTCATCATGCCTGGACTACTACTCAATGGACTTGTGCGTGTGGCGATGGCCATGTCTTCCTCCTCCTTTTTTCTCACTCCTCCTTCTCCTCTTCCTGGTTTCTCCTTCTTTTCTCCTCGGCCTTTTTGGACTTTTTGCAGGCCTTTTACAAGTCTACCTTTTCTTGTTTCGTCCTCTTCTCTTCCTGCTGTTTTTGTGCAATTTTCTTCTTTGTTTTCTTAGCCTTTCCTCGGCTAGTTTGTTCTTCTTGCCCCCTGCTTTCTTCTTCCTCACTCAGCATCCTTCTCTTGCTTCTTCCTGCCCTTGTCCCAAGGCTTCCCTGATGATCATGGTGAGGATCCCACCGAATCCAATGGTTGCGGCCTTTGAAGAAAAAGCTTTCCTTTTAGCCTTGGTGGTAGGAGATTCTTCTCCAGCAGGTTTTCCTCCCGTTGCTAAAGCTTTTGTTGAGGTTTCATCAATGGTCTTCCTCAAAAAATTGTTGAGGTTCACCTCATCCAGTGACCTTGTTGCGATGCTCTCTAGTAGGGGGACATTGATGTAGCTCATGATGGTGTTGTATCTTTGACTAGAAAACAATGCGTGCACCATCTTGGCTTGGAGTTGGATTTCGAGGTTAGGGATATCCGCCAAGCTGATGCTATCGTTGGTGTGGACCCTTATCTTGTCCATTCCTAGCAATGCATATACATCTCTCTTTGGCTTCCTCTCTACTTTGTTCACTAATCCCAAGGCCTTTTCCACCAATTTCCTCTCCCTCATGCATAGTTATTATGCCTTAGTTCGTGTGGAAGGTCCTAAAAAATTATGCATAGTGGAAGTAGTCTACCTCCTGGCCTACTGCTTCCACGTATTTCTACAGATTACATTGCTGGATGATCTGCCTTATAGCCCATTCTTCAATGGACATGCCTTCTAGGTTGCGAAACTTGAATTTGAACTGATTGAAGGTGCTTGTCTCCACTAAAAGGCCATACTTTGCATGTTCCTCTTCTAAAAAGGAAAATTTGCTAGTCTTTTCTTAGCTTGCCATGATGGGTGCTTGTCATGAAACCATATTTTCCATTAGTGTTATTCAGAATAATCACACACAAAAGGGAATGATTATATATTTGCTGAACTGAATTGCTCAAGTGTAGGAACTGACTTTTCTTCTAATTAGTGTGTTGATTTGAAATTTTATTAGCCTTTTCCGCACTCACAAGTTGTTTCCCTCCTACTAATGTGTGTGTTTCCTTTATTGTTTTCTTTGTATGTTTGGTTTGATTTACCTCACCCCTGCCATTGCCTTACCCTTGCCTTACCCTTCCCCCTTGGAATTGAGAAGAATCCTTCCTAGGTTTGAAAGCTAGAGTGCTGAGGACGTTCTGTGCATGGGTATAGTATTTTACTTTCGCATGAGCCAAGCATAAAAGTTTGGATTATATCTCATGTAAGCATACCGGTCCATGTCGAAAGGTCAGATGCCGAGGTGGGTGATATAGGTAAAGACATCGAACAAGAAATCACTGAAGCCCATGGGCTAGCGATGTGGAGTTCTTTCTTGGTGAGGATGCGAGGGGTGTCCCTGAATATGTTCTTCCATGGGTCAGTCACAAATGGTCGTTGATATCCTATAAGAGGTTGGAGCAACATAAATTGGGTCAAACTCCGATGTTTTGATTGTGCATTTTTGTTGAGCATTGACATAACCTGACATCCCTCAAGCTCGCATTGGAGGCGAAGAGTGTACCATTTTTTTAAGAAAGGGGAGTTGTTGGCTGCAAGCTGTTTCAAGTATTCAATTTCTTGATCGTTGGCACAGGCTGCACGCTTTCTCATATGTAGTGATGAGGCATTGTTGCTGTGCTTGCTCATCATGGGAGACCTCGGTGGCAATGAGCTCTGCAACTTCTTTAGAAGTTTTGACAGACACGAATTTTGATTATTCCCAAGAACAAGGGAGTGTTTATATTTCTGTCACCAAAGGTTCGTCCAAGAGCCCCAAGTCTAAGCAGTCATAGCTTTTAGCAGGCAACATGAAAGTCGTGTCCAAGCATCGAAGGCAAGCAACCAAGGCATTCCCCGTATTTTCAACTAAATCTGGCCAAGGTTAGAATTGATCATCGCTCATTAGAGGGTCCAAGGCCAGTAGGTGGTTGGGGCTTGACAAAACTAGAGAGTTCAACAGCTAGTGATTGCAACTTGGTTTGCTCCTTGGGCTGTAGCTTGTTGGCCTCATGTTCGATGGGTTGCGTTGTAGTTGTAATTGTCATGCAACTAGATGCATCTGGGATTTGAGGGGTATCATTTGCATGAGATTGGGGCCTTTTGTTGGTGGACAAGCTACGATTTTGGGTGATAGATTGGTTTAGGCATTGCCGAGCTAGGTTTTAGTGGTTCTATGGACTTGGTGGTGCGCTTCTCTTGTGGTCTGAGTGTCTCCAACTCACTGTTTCATGTGGCCAAGCTCAAGGGTGGCATTTGAGTAGCAGGTTTAGTTGTTTTGGCTTTAGGTAGCCAAATCCAGGGATTACCCCCATAGTATCCCTGCGCTTGCAACAAGATTTTGGGGACCCATCGCGGTTTGACCATGTATCGCTATTTACAGTTTTGTCTTGGTTTCCTAGGTTTCAAGTGTGGGCCCTTAGCATCGTGAGGGCATGGGCGTTGGCTTCGAGGTGGTAGTCCTTGATGCTTAAGTACCCATTTGAACTAGGGTTTCTTAGCATCAGTGTTTGGTTCACCGGCTTGGAGGTTTGGTGGGTTGTGACGAGTCATAACCCCCCTTCTTAGACTTGACGGGGGGTTCTCTATTGGTGGCATTGCAAACTTGGAAGGAGTCCCGCTGCCCTTACTGAAAGATGTAACTATTTGGATATCACCCATGACTAGGTGGATACGTTGCAACTTGTAGTTGATAGTACAATAAGCTTGCTTCTTGAAAGTTTGTCCTAACAACGATTCTATGCCTGCATTCTTAGTATTAGGCCACACATAGAAGATTATTGGCACTCTTTCAAATCGATAGAAATTGCAATCTTGCACTTTCCCAAAAGTGTGTAGGGTTAGCCTCGATAAGGGGTGAGCTTAACATTAGTGGGTTGCAACTGCGATTTTCCATTGGGTCCAATGGTCATACATTAAGACATTAAAATCAACTCCCTCATCGATCAATGCATCGATGGTGCATGTGCAATTAATAGTGACTCTCATGCTTAGGTAAGCTAGTGGTACTACTTCCTCATCCTCACCATCCACCTTAGTGATAGTGGCTACTTGTACATGGACAAGGGGTGCTAGCATTGGGGGTTCATACAATGGGTGCGTGGGAGGGAAGTACTTTTTTATGCGGCTGCCATTGAAGAAGCCTATGCCCACACCTTCTAGGGTTTTGAGTTCTACATTGCCAGTTCGGCTGATGGTTCGAATTGTAAAAGGTCCTAGCCCCCAAAACTTTAGCTTTTTCTTGTGTTCCTTGACTGAGTACAACAGTACTGTCACCCTGTTCAAAGTTGAGCTGCTTGACATGCTTGTCAAACCAGTGTTTGCATCTTGCCTTCTTGCATATTAGTGCATGGGTGGCCAGAAGCCGGGTTTTCAATAGTAAGCATTCGAGTTCAATCAAGCATTCTGTCCATACCTCCTTCCCATCCCATCTTTCTTGAAGGGCTATCTTGAGGCTTGGTACAAAGAATTCCAAGGGAAGTATTGCCTCTATACCATATGTCAATCTAAAGGGGATGTTGTCCTACAGCTGTCTTGTAAGCCATGCGGTAGGCCCACAAGGCCATCATTAGCTTGTTATCTCAATCACTACGTGAATCAGAGATGACTTTGGTTAGGACATTTACTAAGATTTTATTTGTGGATTTGGGTTGACAATTTGTATGGGGGTAATAAGGCAAGGATTTCGAATGGATGATTAGAAAGGAGGATAGGAGGTGAGCTATCACTTCGTTATGAAGTGTGTGCCTTGGTCGCATACACTTGCTCCCATAGGAACTTTGCAGTGGTTTGAGCATCATTCTTTCTCGTTGCTCATGCTTCTCCATTTTTTCAGATAATCGGAAGCCACAATGATGTAGTTGGCTTGTGAATACTATGTTGTAGGACTAATGGGTCCGATGAAGTCAATCCCCCATTTCTCGAAGGGTTGTCATGTGAGAATTGGGGTTAGTTCCATGTGATCCTTACGAATCGGAACTTTAGTCTGCTGGCACTCGTCACAATGCTTCATGAATCATGTCGCATCTTGGAAGCAGGCAAGCCACCATAGCTGGGATTGTAGCACTTTGCAGGCTATCGCATCTCTGTTGAAATGTCCTCTTGAATTTTTCCATGTGCCTTTGTCAGTATGTCATGCATCTCGTGTTTCCTCCCTTAACCGTCGATGTCTTAGGTAGATGGGTAGGTCCCCCTTGGTGCGCATAGTTTCGGGAGGTTGAGGTATTTTGGGGTCACTATCTGAGTTGACTTCTGACTCAGAATCAAACTCTCCATCTTCGCTAGAAGAGGGGCTCTCTCCTAGTGGTCATAGCTTAGAAGGTGAGTCCATTCACAATAGTGGTGCATCACTCAGTTGGGTGGGCTAGGCTTGCCTGCTCATAGTCGATTGTACTTGTGTGCTCCAACCAAGTTCGATCACATTCTTATGCCTAACTTCTTTCTCTACTCTAAGGGAACTCTACTTGTGTGGTCTTGAGTCTACTCATATTTGTTTGATGATATGTCCCCCAATGTCGTATTCTATGGTATCAATTTCCCTTTCACTCTCACCACTGAAGGAACAACAATCCTCATATTCGTCATTAGAGTTGTCCAATTTCTTATCATTCTTGAGTTTCTGATATTTCTCTTCTTGCTAGTCTAGGATTAAGGCCCAATTGTATCTCAAGTTTAAACCGTGCACTTTGGATCATCACCATTGAGGCTCGTCTAAGAGGTCTTGGAGTGGCTTGAGATTCGTGGCTGGATTGCCATTCAATTTATCTGTCAGATATCCTAAGATCTCCAGGAGCTCTCGTCTATTATTCGAGGCTCGGAATGTGACTAGGTTGGGTCGTCTATATAGGCTTCCGATCATCATGCAAAAGGGCATGTAGAAGGGCACTGAGGGTATGTCCTTGAGTTTCCCAGTTTCCTTGATGGCTTATTCATACTCCTTAGTGTCTAAGAACGGTAGGTTAATGGTAGCCAGTTTTTCATTGGCCAATTTTTCAATACTTTGAACGGTTTCACCCTCATTCCATTAGCCACTGTGACGTTGAACCTAGCAATCTCGACTGGTGGGTTACCCCAAGTTTGGAGTACTGCATGGCTTAGCACACTCACTCCTGCCCATGTGTCCACAATTCCCTTTCTTGTGGCATCCCCTAGGGCTAGAACTGACAAGACTGCATGCATTTTCGTGCCTTCCCAAAAGGCATTAACATGCAATGATTTAGACATGGAGTGCAGCATCACACTTAGTATTTGAGTTTTTGCGTCGTGCTTGGGCAAGTATGTGATAATTGGCTCATTTGGTACTTCAGCCCACTATTTCAGCTCTAGCCACAATGTTGGATGCTGCCTAAGCAGGTCACCTAAGCTTAGAGTTACAGGGGTGGTCACCAGAGTATTGAGGAGGTTGCTAGCCGCTTGCCTCTCTTCTAATTCTATGGTTCTTGGCCAATGGCCCTGATTGGGTTGCTAGCTTGGAGCATTAATACTTTGTCTAGGCGGCCCTGCTTGTGGTGCCATCACCTCCCTTAATTTTGGTTGTGGGCTCCCCTTCTGAAGAAGTTCGGTGGCCTGTTTGCAAGGTAGGGTTGATCGTAAGGCTATGTGTATGGGAGCCTCTGAGGTAATCAACAATGCATGGTGTCATGGTCGAACCTACCACAATTAGCACAAGATCGTGACCTAGGGTTTAGACACAGCTAGCAAGTGCTTTCCGCAACAATGCACACATTGGACGTGTGGGCGTGTTGGCTGTCTCATCATTTCTTGTAGTTTGGCTATGTCCATCCTAATCTCTGCTAGCTCTTGTCTTAAATTAGTTCCCTTCCCTTTGTCCTACGCGGTTGGGTCTTCTCTCTCACTCGGGATTAAGGCCCTCTCGGAACTCTTGGCATTACACTCTTCTCTATTTGAGCCTCTAGAGCCTCTTTCCTTGAGCTAGTCATCCACTTTTATAGCTTCTTCAGAGACCCTTGCCAGTGCATCTCGCTGTAAGCTCGAGTTGTCGGCCAAGAGCTCTACATGGTATACCGCTCTCTCGGTCATGGGGATTCTCTTGAAGAGGCTCCTCACATGGGTCACGTAATCTTGAATGTCCTCTTTCTCTCTCTGCTTGACGTTCATGAGTCGCACTAGTAGGTTGTCAGAGTACCCAGGTTTAGAAAATCTTTTGATGAAGAGATTTTTCAAGCCATTGAAATTGGCATGCTCTGCAGCATCCAAACTTGTATACCAAGTTTGCAGCCCTTGTCACCTAAGCACAATCCAAAAGCTTGGGAGCATCGAGTAAGATCGGTGAGGCTGTTGGCGTTGCAGACCAGCTCAAACTATTCCACAAAGCTGTATGGATCATTGTCTGCTTGGTATTTTTCTATTTGCTTCACTACCACTAGAATTTTTTATTGGCTCTTAGAGCCTTGGTTAACCCCTAATCTTGCTAATAGCGATGTTGCCAATGCCGCAGCACTTTGTTTCGCTATCGTGTTATCTAGCAATCGCTTTGTCAGGAGCTCACTCAGTCTGACGTCCCCTTCTAGCGCTCTCTCACTCTTCGGTCGATTCCTACTTGCTAGGGCTAGCACTCTCTGGATCTCTCACATTTCCAAGTTTTGATGTAAGCTCCTAGTTTGCTGGTCCTAGTTGTATGCAGTTAGGCCTTTCAAGGCCCTATGAGCTAGCTTCCTCTCTTCCTCAAGGTTTGCTATGACATCCTTTATAGGTCTATCACAATGTTCTAGCTGGGTTTGAGCATCATATAAATATATGTGATGCTTTTGTTATTTGTCATATTAAGAATGTTTGTTAATTTTTTGGGCCTCATCTCAAATCCCCCTTACCCTTGTAGTGAGAAAGACGAGGCTAGGCCAACACATCATGCAAGTGGGGGTAGCATTGCACATAGATAGTACTATGGCAAGGCTACTATCTCCAATGTCCAAAATTTCTTGCTACCCTTCCTAGGTAATTTTTCCATATCATTGTGAGGCAAGGTTGAGCCATAGTGGTAGGGCTACTCCCTCCACTATCCACATCATTAGTAGTAGCCAAAGCAAGTATTAGCAAGAACTTCTAGTTGTAATCTAACTTCCACACTTGGTGCTACCCTCTTCACATTCCTTCCTACTAAGTTTCTTTTTGGGTGGGTAGACAAAGGGGGGGGGGGGATGCTTGTATATCCTAATCCTAAAATCCTAGAATAAAGACTGTATACATGTCACTTGTCACTTGATAGAGATATGTTTATGTTTCTCTAGTTTTTGATAAGACCAAAACTTAAAAGATCTAAGAGTGTTGTATAAAGGACATGTAGCATTGGTCATTATTTCTTTTAATCTAGTGTAAATAGATAGATACAATTGCTAGTCTAAAAGAGCCTCTATATCATCATCTTCTGTGGAAAGTAAATATTCAAAATAGTTGGAGTCCCAAGAGGAATACCAAAGAAAATAGGGAAACTACTGCAAGAAAATATATATTGTCACATCAACAAGCATGTTATTCATACTTTAATCAACCACAAGAAGAAAATAAACACCAATCTTCACAAATCTTCCTGCAACATCATATAGTAAATCTCCCATGGATTTATCACAACAAATCTTCAATACATCCTTCATATTCTTCATAGAAACCATCCAAGAACCAAAATGACACAAAGGAATGATCAACTTTGAATGGAATTCATCACACATTGCCTATGTTTCATCATCTTCATAGTCTTTCTCTCCATCTCTCTCATAATGTCACTCATAGATACATTGTTTTTCATAAAAATTGGCTATCTCTCCTTTGACATATGCTCTTTCTCAATAGTACATTGGAATTAAAAAAATTACTCTTAATAATCCTCTCTTGGTTGTCAATATGCCTCCCAAGAGGTATACCTAATATGAAGAGTCACCAGAACCACTATAGTGTCCCTTGGGAGCTCATCAGTGTCACTATCACTTTAGACTTCAATTCAACACTTTGTTAGCTACTTCTTATGCTTCTTCAAGCTATCTAAAGCTTCTATTCTTCCTCTTTCAATATTGCAAAACATTCCCTAAGTTAACCATCCATCCATCGGGACACTTACAGAAGCAAACAAAGTCTTACTAACTAGATACAAAAGCTCTACAAAACACTACAAAAGGTCAATAGAAGGCATAAAAACAATATAGATCAAACCAAAACCACTTCAAACTATCAAAAACCATTTCACAAACTCTCAATCATTCCTTAAAAGACTCATTCAAAATCTCAACCTTACAAAAAGAAAGAAAATAGATCAAAATAGAGGCAAAACAAACCCTATTAGAACCAAACAAACAAATTATAGAACCTATCAAAACAAACCCTATCGAAACGAAACAAACACATTATAGAACCTATCAAAATAGACCTTATCAGAACCAAACAAACACATTATAGAACCTATCAAAACATCACATCTCAACCAAAAACTATCATGAACTTCTTAAACCTATTCAACCCATCCCAACCCATCCCAAAACACTTCCAATACATCCAAAGTCAATCAATTTATCATAAAATCAACCATTCATCTCAAAAAACGACAAAAATCAACTCAAAAAACAAGTCATTTCAGCCCTCAATGTAGCCCCACATTTAATCAAGGAGCGTCCTCTCGACCTTGAAATAGGAAAGAATACTAGTCCAAAAACTAGCTCAACACTTCTTTCTTGAACATCGATCAATCATTATCCACGATCCAACCTCGATACTATCAATCTCCAAAATAACATGGATCTATAAAAAAGATTGACGAAAGAAAAATACATTGAATCATGAACTAATTTTTAGCTTACAACTAAATAAATTAGTAAAGGATATAAGATGTTCTTCCATTCCAATCCAAGTCTTCAAAACTTCAACCATATTCATAAATTAGCATCCTCAAATCTTTTCAGCTTTCTTGAACCATATCTCTAGATGGACATAAATCAAACATACCCATACACCTACACATAACACAGAGAGATCTAAATGACACCCCAATAAGGGAGAATGAAAAAAGAAATTTCATTAAAGCTCAATCCCAATTACATCTAGAAAGAAATAATCAATGAAGATGTTCACTTTTAAAGGCTTGATGATTTTGGAACCTATCTATGGAAAGGGATTCATCCACAAATATCTTGAGAGGATTTCGAAATAATTGCAAACAACTCATCCTCTCCACAAGGAAAATATATCTACTCACAAGACAAAGAGTATGGAAAAACAAGATATCCAACTAACAAGGATCAACATCCACATTGACATTAATACACAACTTTGGTATTGACTTCTGATCATTTTGAGAATGACGATGAATATACACTAGATACTAAGAAAAATGAGCAGTTAATCTAACTGAAGGATTAGTATGTGTGCAAACTGTAAATAATTCTAATAAGCTTGTATAGGAGTTTGCCAATCCCCTAGAATCATAGGCCAATTAATCTAAGGTCTTGTTAATGAATCAGTTTGGCTCCACCCTCTGCATCTTGGTATTTGCAAATCAAAACCAGAGTAGCTACTAACCAATGAGGTAAGAGGTGGATGGAGAAAAAGGAACAAGTATCAAGGGATGAAGGAATTTGGAGAGCACCTTATGGTTGAAAAAGATGAGGAGAAATAATATGGAGTCAATTGAAGTATGGATAAATAAGAATCAAATTAGTGTGCCATCTATTGATAATAAGTAAGGGAAGGTACTGATAGACCTAGAACAAAGTTGAGATTATAAGGAATTGTCAAAAGGGGATTATTTAGAAACATGGGTTAAAAGATCCTACCTCAATTGGTTAGTATTTTATAATTGTGTAAGGGCTTTCAATTATCATTGATTCAATACAATGGACTCTATCATGGAATGCCAAGAAACTTCAAGACATGCATCCACTTTGGAAGAATAGGCTTGAAAATCTCATCCATCTGCAACTCCAAATGTCAGACATAAAAAACAACTTGAAAAATAATAGCCCCCACATACGAAGACATATCCTCATAATCTAGAATCAGAAGATCACCTCTAAGATATATGTAAGACATCAACATGGTGTTAGGTATAACTGAATCTATAAAGACCATTCGAGCAACATCTACTAGGAGAATTGAGGACCAAGCACCACTCCATCTATCCTCTAGAGGATGCAAATCCATAGTGGACAGTTTATGTAAAAGGATAGCTTTTGTTGGGTTGCTGATAGTGCACAAATAAATAATGATCTAGTGGGATATATTAAAATAAATAATGATCTAGTGGGATATATTCCATAAATTGCTCAAAATAAGACCACAAAAGGTCCATTCTAGATTGAAGTCTTTCCACTTTAGCTTGGAATAAAGGGCACAAGGTTGCATCACGTTGGAGAGTAGCCAAGTCCGTAGTTGATAAAGATGGTACTGATGGTACATTAAGACTTGGAGGAATAGAGCGTGATTGAGCCAACTATTCTTTTAAGTCCTCAATCTTAGTATTTTGATACTCAATTATACAATTTGTTGATTGTAAATCCATTATTTGGGTAGCAATTAAAGCTTTTAGCTCCTGGGTTTCCTTCGAAATATTATATTTATCCTCATTGATAGTAGCTACTTGAGCCTTTGCTTCAGTCAATTGGGCCTGATTGGAAAGATTTTTCTTAGCAGAGGCAAGCTCAATATTAGCCTTATGTAACTCGTCCTTAGATTGGTGCAGCTTCACATAAAAAGAAGAGTACAACTATTGAACATAAGCTGTAACTAATATTTCTATAGAACTCTGAATGTCCTTACAAAAGAAAGAAATTGCATCTTCTCCCACCAAGCAATGCATAGAAGGATTTGATATGTCCAAACTACCATCTCTATGTGCCCTAAATAAAGTTGTAGGTGCTAGGCATGCAAGAAGGGTAGTGCTTGATGTAGTAGGGATTGACATTGAAGAAACTGAGGCAAAAATTGTTCCAACCACACACTTTAAGCGCTTCCTCTAAAGGACAAGAGGAGCACGGGAGTCATGATCTTCAAGGATATTTTTAGAATCTTCAATAGGAGAGAGAACCACTAGAGGATTTTCAAGAGGTGGTGGAATTGCCTTTACAAGGGTAAAGTATGTTAGAAAAACATACAAGTAAGAACCATATGTGACATTAGTCACATAACCCCTAGTAACCCTAATAAAGTGTTGATCCATTTTGTCAAGGAGATAGGAACTCCAATCAAGGGTCATGCCCTTGGGAACCATTTTGAAAGCAGTGAATAATTCCTTGGACATGTAATTAGATGGAGTCTTGGCAAGCAAATAAACATGTCCTGAAGAAATTGATACAACTGTTTCCAAAAGGGATTAGAGTTCATGGAAACACAAAATCCAGATATAGTGATGACCCATTTAGCACTCAATAAGCCCTAAGTCTATCTTTGCACATGAGCTTCATAATGTTCGCACTAGAAAAGACTTGGTGGGGTGTTGGAAAGGTTTCCCCATGTAAGGAAGAGACAAAGCCTTTCCCAATCCTCCAGCTATCATTAAGACAATGGTACCACGAATAGAGCCAGATTGCTTACTATAAGAGGTTAAGAATTCATCACATAAAGGTAGAATCATCAAGAATGAGTAGCAATGAGAGAGCCACAAAATGGGATGGATTGTTCTTAGTAATAAGGTCTAATTTCGACAATTAAGAATAGTCCCAAGACTGACCAAAGGAACATATTGGACTAAGGGAGTAATATGGAGTGCCATTGAAATAAAAACAAAACACACACACCACACTGATAGATATAAAAGAGTCCTGCAAAACAATGTAGTAAAAATAAATAAGATCTTGTCAAAGTATTAGCTTGCACACAACACAAAAGACTATCCTAAACAAACCACGTCCTAGAAAAAATTCTGCATGACCTATCACATGCAACTGATAGCTTCGTGAGATGTAAACATACAAGCATCTTGGTCCCCGTATAAAGCAAGAAAATAAAAAATATATACACACCGTATTCCTGACTATATCAGCATAACCATCAAAAGACCAGAAATACAACACACTGACACTACAGAACCAAGACTAGATTGCATCTAATAATAGGACTAAGTAAGAGATTGTGTCACCCTTATACCTACATAGCGCGTTCATTGATTAGATGATGGATGTGCATTAGATTTAACAGTAGGTGAATTTACCAATTATTAACAATGGGTGAATTGTTTTATTAGGTGATCAACCTTAAAAAGAAAATCTTGGTTCATTTTATCCATTAAGGAAAATTATTACGTGTTCACAATGCATCAAACGAATCCTAGACTTTGAACCTGACTTTGAAGGTCTCTAAATTCATATTCATTTTTACCCATTTTTGTGTATGTAGTGCTTTTTTGCTAACACATGAAAGAGTGATGACTGGTTCATTTTATAACAAATTAAAAATGTGCATGTTTACACAAAGAGTGCACAATGTGAATGGTGGGTTTACTTTATTTTATCTAAAATGATGTGTGTTAAGCGTGGATGCACGTGAAAAAGTTGATTGACTTGTTCATTTTAGAAATTAAATGTTGTGGTGCACCAAAAAGAAAATAAAAATTTAATACATGTAGAATGTGTGAATACACCCTAATCTAAATGAACACACAAAAAAAGACCGATGGAGAGGAAACTACAGCCATAAAGCAATTCCAAAATATAATACAACTAAGCTAAATTTTTATAACATGAGGAAAAAATACCACATGCAATATATGTATATATATATATATATACATATATATATACATATATATATACATATATATATACATATATATATACATATATATATACATATATATATAAATGGAAATCAAATGGTTTGATGGTCAGGGCTTTGACCTTTGGAAAGACCATATGCAAGCCATATTATTCTTAAAGGATTGTGAGGATGCTTTGCAGGAAGATAAACCTGCAAAAATGTCTGATGCAGATTGGGCCAAAGTCAACAAAAAGGTTGTGGCTTATATAAAGATGGGTGTCACTGATGGCATTTTGACAGACATTAAGGGCTTAGATATTGGTCATGCTTGGAGTGTGTATATGCTTCCTAGGATGCCCGTATACCTATGTTTTGTTGTAGGATACTTAGGGGATCATATGTCATTGGTTTGAGATGGACAAAAATATTGAGCATTCCACCCTTACCATTTTGGTTTGGCAAGGCTAGTCATTAGAGCAACCACATGTGACTTCCAACCTCCAAGAGTAAGTGTTGTTCTCCCACAAATCTAAATGCTTCATGTCAACTTCATATGTCTGCCTATTTGGAACTTCAAAAGTGAAATCGTAGGGATGGATATTTTTGCCATTCTAAACCATGGAAAATCTAACCTTCTAAGATTGCACACTTGTTGCTCCTCGATTAGGGGGAGCATGTCCATTGTTTATCACCTATTAAAATCCCTCAATTGATAGTGTAGCATGATTAGAAATACCAAATTAATCATTATTAGCTAGTAGGTAATTAGCAAAAAGTGCTTTGTTAAGCCTATCGTTGTTACAATCAATGTCTAGAAAAGAAATGCCAAGACAATGGTATGTCTATTTGTATCAAATAGTATCTTTGCTCCATTACTTTTGTGTTGCACTATGTATGCCAATGTTTCCAAAAAACATAAAAGTCCCAATTTTTTTAATGAATGTGCCCAGAAATTTATATCAACTGTGTCCTTGACACGTATCCTGAATTCTGTGCTTGTGCCGTGCGAACCCCCTCTTCCATAAATTAATTTTGGTATAAAAAAGTAAATTTTTTTTAAAAATTACCTTTGAAATGACGAATCGTTGCTGCCGACAGGCGGGTGTGGGAGTGGTCAACATTATATATATATATATATATATATATATATATATATATATATATATATGCAGAGGTTGGTGGTTTTGATAAAGAACACCAACTATAGCATAATCGCTCACATCCATATGAAATTCATACAATTTATTCAGATTGATAATTTGCAACATTAGACAAGTAGTAACTAACCATTTCAATGCCTAAAAACATTAACTGAGCTGACTATTCCAAACAATAGGTAAACTAATGTGCTTCTTCTTGCATTAGATATCCTTAAGTAATCGTGTCAATGATTCAATATTTTTAGCATAGTCCCTCATGAACTTTTGAAAGAAGCGAAAAAAACTCAAGAACGATTTTACTTGCCTAACGGTCCTTAGAATATGCCAACGAAGTATCACCCATACCTTTTCAGAATCAATTTGGATTCCATCAATTGACATGACATGTCTAAGATGCAAAAGTTTCACGTGAGAAAAATTTACACTTTGGCATTTTTGCAAACAATTATTTTCACCTCAAGAGATATAAGATGAGATAGAAATGATTTGTGTGCTCCTTTAACCACTAACTATAAACAAGTATGTTTTCGAGGAGAACAACTATTCACTTTTTAAGACATGGACAAAATAAGTTGTTCATATTTTGTTGGAAAGTGAAGGGAACATTTGTCGAGCCAAAAGATAAGACCAATCATTGATAGTGTTTATATCATATGTAAAACATAGCAGGGATAAATTGACGCCAATCCTCATGCTTTACCTCCATTATACTTGCATAAACATTATTATATTTTTCCATAATTTTTCGGACACAAAAAGATGTCATTCTTGGCATACTATTGCTTTTTCAAAGATCTTTCTCATATTTTTGTAGATTACAAATATCATGTAATCTCTTTTGAGTTTGATGGTTGCTTTGTATGTATATATATGTATGTATATATATATGTATGTATATATATGTATGTATATGTGTGTATGTATATATATATATATATATATATATATATATATATATGTATATATATATATATATATATATATGTATATATATATATGTATGTATGTATGTATGTATGTATGTATGTATGTATGTATGTATGTATGTATGAATGATATTTTGTTTTTTGATTTTTATTTGATTTTATTGATTATTGGCTTTTATTTTTGTGCAAACAATAATCAAAAGGTTGAAAATTGTTCATTGAAAATTTTTTGCTTTAAAAAAAATAGGTAAATTTTCAATTAATTTTTTGAATTTTTAGGGATTTTAATGAAATTTTAAGGTTTTTATTAGGTTTTTTTAAAAACTTTGCAACTTTAGCTTATATTAGTGAGCAAAAATTTAATGATTTTTTTCTTTTTAATTTTTGAAAATTTTATTTGAATCTTTATAGTTTATAGAAAAATTTTAATGTTTTTCTTTTCAACAATTTAAATTTGTGAAAATGCGTATATCTTGATCGGCTTCGTTGTGTGAGACCCCACATACATCCTTGTGCATGAACAACAGCTTAAATGACACGCACGTGAACCAAGAAAGTCCCTGCTGTCAGAGGGGTTTTTGTCGAAAGATCGTATCCACTGGGGATCAGAGATAGAAGGAAGTAGAGATAGGAGATGGAAGAGAAGATAAATAATACACAAGAGGTAAACAGGAGAAAGACAAAGCACAATGAATCAAATCAATATGTATTGACAGAACCTGAAATCCTTTGTCTGGCACTACTTAGAAGCACTCTCTAGGCATGAGATCTCTTGGATCTCCTTCGTAGACAAAAAACGTGGATCAAAATAATAGCTCCTTCTCTGCTACTCGTAACCCAAATCTGATGGCTCCATTGGCTTCGAAAGGGGGGTAAAACCCCAGAACATCTAGTCAGGGATCTCCGAGATCACTTCTTCTTCTTCTTCCAGTTCAAAGTGTATTTTTCAGCATGTCAACAGCGATCGCGACGCGCACGATTTTGCCCCTTTGTCTTTTTTATGAAAAATCTAATAACTGGTTCAAAAAGAAACTTGCTTTTTGCATGCCATCCTAATCTAGAAGTTTTTCTAACTTTTTTGTATTTTTACAATAAATAATATCCAACATATCTAAAATAGGCCAAAATTATCCAAAAATCTAGTATTTTTGGATAATCCATGCAACGGACACTAACACTAATGACTCAGATCACATTGACTCTCTACATTAATAAGAAAGTCAGATGATGATGTATTCCATGCTTTTTCACACTATGTCCGCATAGCATCACGACATCTGCCCCCTTTGAACCTGCACATCCTCCGGTATGTGCCAAAAAACCTAGTTGTCACTAGATTTTGAGTCCTCCTCATCCTCTACAACCATATCCTTTGCTTCTTCATCTTCCATATCTTCATGGCTAGCCCGTGTATTATGGCCACTGTTTTCTTCCAATTCTTGCAACTCATAGGCATTAGATTCCCGCCTCTTGAATAATTTGATTCTTTTCCCTGCTCTGAAAGTTTTATGGCTGTCCCATCCACCTCATTTAATGCATAAGTAGCATTATCAAACACTTGTCTTACCACATAGGGTCCAAACCATCTTTTGGAAACTTTACGCATAACACTATGCTGGTTGTCTAAACTACTATCATAAACCAATACCTAATCGCCATCTTGTATGGTTCTTGGTCTCAGTCTATGTCTTTTGTCAAACCGTTTCTTGTTCTGTATCCTTGCTACCCTTAATTTTGTAACTGCTGCCTCTATGTCTTCTGACTTTCTTTCCAACTGTCTAATACGCAAGGCCAACAACTCCTCTTGATTCAACTCCTGCTCCCAAGGTAGCACACTCCATGTGACTGTCATCTCTTCTATCGGCATGATAGGTTTTTTACCATACATCAATTCTACAGGTATATATCCTGTAACATCACACTGAGTCATTCTGTCAACCCAGAAGGCATAAGAAGCAATCGTGGCCACTCTTTTACCTTCTCTCCACATGCTTTTGCCAATGCCTTCACAATAGGTGGATGACCTCTTTCACTTTTGCCATTTCCTTTAGGGTTATAAGCTGAAGTGAAAGCAAGCTATATCCCCAACCGTGCAAAGAAATCATGAGCTTTATCTGCATCCATCTCACCCCTATCTGCAGTAATTTTTTCCACACAACCATATCAACAAAAGATCTCTTCTAAGAGAAAAGTACACACGGAATTTGTTGTCTTAGTACATAGAGCTCTCCCTTCCACTTGATTAGTCAAGTCTTCACGGGCAAGCACAAGATATCTCATTTGCCAAAGACCTGTAGGCATCGTGACTAAATCAACCACCCACTTAAAACGAAGAGACAATGGATATATGGGCTGCAATCCATCTCGATGTTTCACGGATGAATACATTTGACATGTCATACATGTTTCCACAAAGTGAGCAACATCCTTATACATACCCTCCCACCAATATCTTTCTTTGATCTTTGCAAAAGTACCCCAAACACCTCTATGACCAAACCATAAGATTTCATGAAATTCTTGCATAACATTTACTTGTGAAGCTCTGTCACCCAAAAATCACAATGGCATACCCTGTTTCTTTTTAGCATGTTTCCATAAGTATTCATCTTTTAAGAAAAACCCATAGGCTTTCCTCTTGATCTTCTGAAACTCCTCATCTGACCATTCATCTCTCTTTGTTCATGTACTGATGTATTGACTAATTCTCAACCACTCTCCTGCATATTTGTCTTCCAGAAACACTTCTACACAAGATGCAAAACATCTAAAGTGTCTTCTCTTTGTTGTCCAAGATTCTATTAATGCTGTAGCAACACCTTGCATTGCTAAATTCACTCTTGCAACATCATTTTCAGCTACAAGAAAGCCATCTTTTTTCTCCTCATCCATCATCCCATCTTCATTCTCATAGCGTGCTCGAGATAACATGTCTACCACTGGGTTATCTCTTCCTGCAATATGCTAAAATTCAGGGTTCAAAGATTTGATGTATGCAATCCACCGGAGCATAGCAATGTCTGGGGTAGCACAACTAGTAATCATACCCAATACTAGCAAACAATCGGTCTCAATGACTACATGAGCACCCATAAAATACTCCTTGTCACATTTAAGGTCTGTCACAATTTTCCATAATTCTCTTTTAACCTGTGGATACCTTCTATGTCGTTCCGTCAATACTTTAGCATCAAACCGAAATACATATCTTTGCCCTTCCTCATCATCTTTCCCAATTTCCCATCCAATTCCGATTGGGCTTGTATCAACAATAATAATGATAGGCTTTCCATGTGAATAGTTAGCCTTTCTCAATGTAGGAGCATATTTTAAGAGTTGCTTCAATTTCTTCATTGCTTTCTGATGCTTCCTTTCTCAATGAAATCTCTGACCTTTCCTTAGAAGTTGATATAGAGCATCAACTACATGTGCAAAGTGAGGAATCCATATCAAATAGAACACACATGCACCCAAGAATATATGCACCTCTGAAACATTTGTGCATACATCTTGCATTCTATGAATCCCATCTATTTTTGCTGGTGATGGTCTTTGCCTATAGGGCCCACACATATGCCCAACAATCAAAACCTCTTCAACTCCAAAGATAGACTTTTGTCCAGAAAGAGTTAAATGCACCTCTTCTAGACGCATCAAAATCCTCTCACAATCCACAATATGGTATGCAACAAACTGTCTGCATCCATGAGCATCCATCTCTTCATTCTTTTCATCCACTACACACCCTTTGATTGGAACATCATCCAAGAAAGGCATTGTCAATTGTGGTATAAAATCCCTGAGTACCCTATTCATAGCATTTGTCATGTGTGCCACTGAGTTTGTTGCACCCTGTGGGAGAGTACACATCCGTACTAACCCCAAGGGAGTCTTCATGATTGTGATTGTTAAAATACAGAGAATGTGTGCTATGGAGGATCATCGATGAGCAAATAGACAATCATAATGAGGCAGAAGCATTGACAAGGAAGAACAACTAATATTATCCAAGCATAATGCAAGTACAACTGATTGATAATGACTGATAGAATGAGTGTGGGGATGAGTGCCTTTTATAGGCTTATAGTAGGTGGTATTGGTAGGTGAAGGTAGGTGAAAAGGGACCATGGTATTCAGCAACCATGGTTTTAATAAACCGTGCATACATGACGTAGTCTAAGGCTTTATTTGCAGTTTGTTTATTTGCCTTGTTTGTCCCATACAAAGAGACTATGGTGGATGTGATTTCACATTTCTCAACACCCCTCCTCAATCTCAACCGTAAAAGACATTGAGTATACAGAGGCTGTTGTGAGTAGAACCTTGCTAAATATAGACATGGAAGAAACAAAAACAACCATACAAAGCTAGAGGCTGTTACAAGGCCTCACTAAGTGTGTAGAGGCTGTAGTGTGCAAAGGCTACATGAGGAGTTTAGGAGCTTATGGTGGGAACATAAGGCAAGTCCACATGTTAAACTTTAAAAAAGTCTATCATTAGAAAATGAACTACAAAAGAGGGACTGGTGAGCCTTATCCTTTTGATCTTGGGTTTCTTCTTCTCCTTCTTCTTCAATGTTGTCTTCATCTTCTTTGACTGTAGCAAGATATGCTCTTTGAGACTTTTTCTTAGCATAGTAGAATTTCTCAATATGCCCAGGTTTCTTATAAAAGTCACAGACTACGCTCTTCTTTCCTTTCACATAGAGGAGTTGTTGATCTCCTCTTGGGATGCTTGTTTCTCCTTTGTTCTTGACCTTATTTTCTTCTTCCAGGAGAGAGGATTTGATGTCCACAAGTTATGGCTTTGGCATGTTGATTAATGTGATAGACACATTATCAAATTCATGTGGAAGACTTTTGAGAAGCACTCCAATGCAAATGTCTTCATCCATCTTCAAGTTGATCCTTGCAAGTTGTGTCAACAAGCTTTCCATATAATTCAAATGGGTTGCAAGTGAGGTATTACTTTGCATGTCGAGCCTAAAAAATTCAATTAGTAAACCATATTTTGAGGATTTGGAATGAGCTCCAAATAAGGTTTCTAATCGATCCCATGTTGCGTAAGAGGTTTCACAATCATCAACATGATGACTGTAGCTGTCATCAAGTTCGAGCTTGATAATAGCTTGAGCCTTATCATCATTTTTATCCCATACAACTAAAAGTGTAGCTTCCCTTGGTTTCTTCTCTTGACCACTTGTGATTGACCACAAGCATTTCTTCATTAGGATCAATTTGATCCTATTTTGCCATGTATGGAATCCAACACCATTGAATCGGAATGTCAGTGAATCCTTGCCTATTTTGAGATTGCAAGTTTAGTAGCAAATCAGCTCCAAAACACTTCAAATTTCAGTTGAGTAAGTGCTAAGAAGCACTAGATGATTAGTATCAAGAGATACTAGATGATTTAGTTACTATGATGCCCTTGAGGTTGGAATCTTCAAGATCTTGTAAGTTCGAGTCTTCCCCTCCTTGATTTGATACTGGAGTTACAACAAAGAGGAACTGAGAATAGTCCAGCAGAAGTGTTGAATTTGAGTGTGTCAAAGGACACAGGAGGATTAGTGTTAATCAACACTAGTATTAAGAGATACAAATGTAGTTGACACTTGATGTTGATTCTTGTTCTTGCTGATTCAAATTGGTAACTTGGCTAGGGAAAAATCAATGTTGTAGTAGATCAGAGGGTCAGTGACAATACTAAGCCAAAGAAAATAGGAAAATGAAGAGAAAATTGAGCTTTGAGGTTGATGGCTATGGAGTCTGCATTAGGGTTTCTGGGGGCAGCCTGGTTTTTTCCTTCATGTGAATTGAATACCTGATCATTTCCAAAACTTTCTTGATAGAAATGAAGCTTAGGAAGCAGGCTATCAAAGCCCTATGATGTTCCTCACCATCGCGATGTGTACGGGCAGAATCGATCGTATGAATGGTAGAGGGTGCAAAAAACAATAGTGACTAAGAAAATGCGCAATGTTGGAGCTTACAGTGAACAATGTTGGGCTTTGATGTGATGGCCAAGAGCGCCCTGAGTCAAGTAGCATTTGTCTAGAAGACACCAGAGCTGAAATGGCCAAGATAGGGAGAATCAAGTCCTCCACTAAAGGTGGGTAGGTATGGAGGTAGGTGAGAGATCCAAGGAAAAGTGGAGGGAGCCAAAAATTCAAACTGATATGACTCAATTTGTGGCTTGATGACTCACTAACTTAAAACCCAATCTGATACCATGTTAAAATACTAAGAATGCATGCTATGGAGGATCACTGATGAGCAAATAGATAATCATAATGAGGCAAAAGCATTGACAAGGAAGAACAACTAATATTATCCAAGCATAATGCAAGTACAACAACTGATTGATAATGACTGATAGAATGAGTGTGGGATTGAGTGCATTTTATAGGCTTCTAGTAGGTGGTATTGGTAGGTGAAGGTAGGTGAAAAGGGACCATGGTATTCAACAACCATGGTTTTAATAAACCCTGCATACATGACCTAGTCTAAGGCTTTATTTGTAGTTTGTCTTTTTGCCTTGTTTGTCCCATACAAAGAGGCTATGGTGGATATGATTGCACATTTCTCAATAGTGATATCCCTGCTTTCAATTGCAAGATGAAACTAATCATACCCCGAGTAAAGATCACCCAAAGAATAGATTGCTCTGCCTACAAAATCCTCTGCAAATTCATCAACCACAGGACATGCGCCCACATTTCTTATGGTCACTTTATTGACCAGTTGCATGTCTTGAATAAATCTCAAGGCCCCATTCTTTTTGGGCACAATAAACCAATGATTTGAGTACGTGACTGAAGAGGGCTCCAAGATCTTCATGGGAATCTTTTCATTTAGCAAATCCATCAGTTTTGGCAAGTAATATTTAGGCACTGGAATAGGCCTCAAGTTCCATGGTACATGTGGCACAATAAATATGACCATAGGAGAGACAACATTTGGATCCACACAACCTATTTCAGTTGGATGAAATGCAAATGCCTTTCCATGCCTAGCCAACATCTGCATAAAATAGTTTCTTTCAGCAGGCAAAAGAAACCCTTCTACACTAACTTTCAATTCCTGTAATATTTCAGGTGTAAACTGATGACCTATATCTTTAGGATCCCGTAAGCTTGGCTGCCTTGACAAATTTTCATGCAAACCCTCACTTTCTATTGGAAGTGGAAAAGCAATTGGTTTCACCTTTTTGTCAATTGTCTTATGCTTTGTCTGCACAAGTGCTTCAGCCCATTGTAATCCTTCCTACTGAGCAAACAATGCTATAACATCATATATGTCCAAAGAACATACTGACAACATTATGTTTTCAGCCTCATTTTTTGCATGTATAGTTGCTGAAATTTTAGCCATAATGTCATTAATATTTAGCCCATAAAAGATGCCTGAAATGCCTTAGTAGCCCGTTTCATAGATATGAGTTTAGCCTTATACATAGCTTCCATAGGCTTAAACCAACATGAACTGTTTGCTATAAATTGAGAATAACCAATAGTAAATGCATGCTTCATTCCATCAAGAGGCGAGTACATCCTTTGAACAACACTACTGTAGCTCCACATTACAATAGTGCTTAATGAAAATTCAGGTCTTTGAATTCTCTTGCATTTGGAGACTCTCGAATCGTATCACGATTTCTAGGATGATAAACACAAACAATAAGAAATTGGATAGCTTTCCTCCCATCCTTCCTTCTAAGTCTTTCATAAGAAGAACCATCATCAAGCACCTTTGTCTCTATATGCACTCCTGTAATATAGGGCTGTCCCAAAATCACTGCATATGAGGAATTATCTTGCATAAAGAAGTGTTGCTCTTCTTGTATATCACCAATCATCACTTTTACATTAGGACATGCATCATAGAGCTCTCTCGAAGAATTATTTGTAGCCCTCATACACTAACCATGATTAATGTCTACAGGCCATGCACCATTTTCATATAATCCACGCTCAATGACATTAATCTCAGACCCATGGTCAAGTAAAGAAATACAAGGAGTTTCGCGTTCCCCTTTCACTACCATTTCAGTGGTAGCCCTAGCCTAATGATTTCTTGTATAATGAATTTGAGGAATAAATCCTAGAGTCTCTTCCCCATATTGTTGCATTTGCCTTACTCCACCATGGATATTGCTATAAGACAATGTATTTTCAGCCATTTTTTTCTCTTTTCCACATGCTATCCACTGATTAGTAGCATCCTGCATAGATAATTCAGTACTTGCTTCATGCTCAGATTCAGCTCGAATACCCAATAAACCAGTTTTCTCTTTAAATTGCAGCAATGCACTAGTGGTATCACCAAGAAACTGACGCTTCCTCTTAATTATGTCAATAATCTCATCATGAAATTCTCATTTGGTGATGCCAAGCACCTCTCCGAAGGTGATATCCACCCAACTGTTTAAGATATGTTCTTCAAGAACCTTCTTAAGATCTATGGTTGTCTCAATGTCAGACTGCAACTTATATCCTGGCTACTTACCCTTCTTTTTGCCCTCTTGTTTGCTATCCTGTTTTTGCTCTTGACTGACCTCTTCCATAACATGCTAGGGAGGTGGCTGATTTGTAGCTTTAGGTTGATCCACACTTCTTCTTGTCATTATTTTAGATGTCCCTGCATTATCTTTGTCTCTTTTTTTTTTCTTCCACAAGTACATTCATGGTTTGTATTTGCTAAATATGCATATGTTAGAATATCAAGCTCCCGCTACTCTTTAGTCAATCTATCTTTATGTGTGTGACAGACATTAGCTGGATACAGTTGTACATGTGTACGACATTCAATAAGTTGGTATAGTTAGTGACTTAACCACAGTTAGTCTTGGTTAGTCATACCTATGTGTGCAAGTCTCTTTCAGTTAGTATGATGGAAGAATAATGAAGGAAGAACAACAATGAGCTGAGGCTCATCTTCCGCTCCACTCTATCTCTCTCCCTCTCTTCCAACATGGTATCAGAGCTTGAATTCCTGAAGTCTGAAGGCTTGGCAATGGCCATTTGACATCAAGTCATCAAATCTGAAGAAAACATCATCAAAGGAGATTGTGCTTGCAGCCCATTTTTTTGCAGAAGCTATATCTTGCTACAAAAATGGTTTTTGGAGAAAGGGCCCTCATTTCATGACTGTTTTGATGTGGTCTACAATGCTGCAAAAGAAAGTTTTTTCAAATTCCTCACAGATTTTGAGATATTTAGCACAGACCTGTGCAGACTGGATGTTTACTGTAGTAAATAACAGGTGATTCCAGGACGCTGGTGGCTTTCATCCTAACAATGTATATGCCCTTATTATCTTGCATTTGAGCATGACATTGGAGTGTTAAATGCTCAGTTTTGGAGCTTATTTTCAAGTTGAAAACATTGAACTGGTTGCTGTCCTGAATTTAGAAACAATATACATATAGGGTTGAAGTATCTGTGATGCTTATTTGCTAGTTACAAATGCTTGAATCATACCACTTGAGTGATAGATGCTTTTTGGCATATTATGAGTGTTGAAAGTCCAAAGTTTGGACTGATGTGCTGCTGGTTATACCAGGGTATTGACTGGTTATTGTCTGTAGGAAGGATGCCTATCATCTTCACTTGACATACATGCAAATATATTTTGACCGATTGGATATGTATCAACTCCTGCATAGAGTGGCAACTGAATGATGAGATTTTTTGGGGTTGTTTTGAGGTCTAAATACTATTGTCTTAATAGAGAAAATACTGTTGGTTATAGCAATGGGCTAGCTATATTTGGTACTACTACTTGCATACAGTACAAACATTGATACTTGTATGGATATAGTTTGTTGTTGGGATGTTTTGCAACTACCACTGAATGTTTTGAATTGATTTGAGCTTGGTTTATACTCAGTTGACGATCTTTTTTCATTGTTGGAATACAGTTTATAGCAAGCAAGTTGTTAGGAAAATTGTCATGAATTGCAAGAAATTGTCCTGAATAGCAGGAAACTGGTCCTGAACTGTAGGAAAAGGAGTCAGATACTTACAGGTTGTATACATCATTGAATACCCAAGCTGCAACTATGGCAAATGCTCAAGGCACTGACAATATCACTCAAATTGTGGGAGAAAAGTTGGACAACAAAATTTTGCTTTATGGAAGTTCCGTAAGAATAATTTTTTGGTTGGCATAGGTTATTGGGACTTATGTACAGGTGATGAGGCTGAACCTGAAATGCATGAAAGGAATCCGACAAATAATCAAAAAAGGGCTCATAAGCTATGGACTGAGAGATCATGTAAGGTGTTACATTGGTTTTCCTTATGTATATCAGACGCTATGGTCATACAAATTACCGAATGTAGTTCCCCAAAGGATGCATGGGAGATACTCATGAAGAATTATGGAAATATAACACATGCAAGAAAGATTCAGCTGAAGCAACAGTTCAATAACATGTCTAGGAATGGCAGAAGCATTTAGGCCTACACTACAGAGATCAAGAGCATAACTGATCAACTTGCCACCATTGGATCTTTAGTGTCTGAGGATGATATGATTGCAATGACATTGAATGGACTTGGCAAAGAGTATAAAGCATTTGATACATCTATTTTTGTGAGAGCTGAATTCCCTGATTGGAATGAGCTGATTGCTTTGCTGCTACATGAGGATGTTAAGCTTGGGCTGAATATAGGTTCTAGTATGTCTCAAAGCAGAGACACTATTCTTTACTCTAGCTAGCGTGGTAGAGGCAACAAAAGCCGTGGCTCTTTTCGAGGTCGAGGAGACACTTGAAATGCTTATGGACAGCATTAACAGAATACCTGGCATGGCACAAATACATAGAACTAGCGTAGATCTAGTGGCTTTAGAGGCAGGGGGAGATCACCCCATGGTAGAGGTGGTGGATCTAGTTCATGGTAGTCAAATGATTAGTCAAACAAAGATAAGGACTGTCATTACTACGGAAGATATGGACACATTGCAAAGGATTGTTACAAGAAGTAGGGAGATATGAAGGCAAAGGGCAAATAGCATGGGCACTATGCATCTTCTAGCGGTGCTCATGATGATCAGGTTGATAGATTGTTTGCCATGCAACATGTGTCTAAGAATGCATCTAGGCAGAGCAGAGATGAGAGATGGTACATTGATTTAGGGGCTTCAAATCATATGACACCCCATGGAGAATGGTTTGATGAGATGGTTGCAAGTTCACATGGTTATGTGTGTACTGGGGATGACACCCAACATGACATTTAGCACACAGAAATTGTTTTGTTGTTGATGCTTGATGGCAAGAAAAAGAGCCAGCATGATGTACTACATGTACCTACAATAAGCAAGAATCTTTTGTCAGTTGGACAGATGGCAGAATAGAATCTACAGGTGAGATTTAATAGAGATGGATGCTTTGTTGAAGAATATGGTAATGGCTGCAAATTAATTGCTAGAGGCCGAAGAGATGGTAGAATGTTTACTCTTGATACGTCAACTCCAAAATTAAAAGCAGCCATGTTTGCACATGATGATTGATGGTGCTATACATGATGTTGAGATATGGCATAAGCAGATTGGCCATGTGAATGTACAAAAGCTAAAATCTATGTAGCAGAAGGAGATTGTGCTTGGACTACCTAAGTTTAAGTATCATGACTTTGGACATGTATGTGATGCATGCCAGTTTTGAAAGCAAGCATGGTTTCCATTTATGAGACATGTACGGAATAGCTCACGACCGTTGCAGTTGGTAAATTCAGATGTACGGGGTTCATCTCATAATGCTTCGTTTGGTGGTGCTCGTTACTATGTATCCTTCATTGATGATTTTTGCAGGTATACTTGGCTTTACATACTGAAACATAAGGATGATGTGTTTAATGCATTCAAGGACTTCAAGAAGCATGCTGAAAATGAGTTGAGCTGTAAAATTTCATGTCTTAGATTAGATGGAGGTGGAGAATATGTCTCTAATTACTTTGATAGGTACCTTGCCAAACATGGCTCATTCAAGTAGTAGAGAACCTCTCTATGAAGTCTCAATAGGTTGTGAACTGATAAACCATAAGAAACATACCTTCCAAATGATCCAATGGCTGCCAACACATGAAATTTTGCAGGTCATAGTGCAACTCCTGACTTCAATCTCCAGCTCTTACAATGATGATGCCAATGCCACCGCCAAGCCTTCAGGCTTCAAGCTCTAATACCATGTTCAATATTTAGAGGGAGAGAGAGACAAAGCCATGGAACTATAATAGAGAGTTGTGAACTCTCATTGTTCTCTTCTTCTCATTATTCCATAATGCTTACTAAAGTCTAATAACATATAACTTAAAACACATGAGAGCGGAATTTTGGTGTCGAGAAGTGCTTAAAAATAGCTAAAAATTATGAATATCAAGGGAAAAATATTCAATGTCAAAGGCAGCGGCTTGATCTAGGACGATTTTAAGCGCCAAAGTGCTTTAAAGGCGCCCGAGCGACACTTGTTGATTTTTCATCATTTTTCAGACAGTCGTGCGGGTTGACACGAGTTACTGGCCAATGCGGGATGCCGAGCCAGACGCCCAGGATTTTTTAGAACTCAATTCCAAGTCTGGACGGGGAAATGGCCAAGAAGTGGTCAAGATTTGAAGAGGTGGACATGAGTTGGGCCAAATGGTAAGTGACCCTTGGGGTCTTGGGAGGAATTTTATGCCACACAAAATCGTGGCATGAAGAAGAGGCAAAAAACGTGAAGAAGAAGAAGAAGAGAAGATGCGCTCGAAAAATGCGCCATGTGGGAGGATGAGGGAGATGGGGGGCTGCAAGCAACCCACCCAACTGATCATTGGCCTTGTCTTCCTTCTCCCTGCTGGTCATATCGCCGCCTCTCGCCCGTCAAATGGTGGCCTAAATGCTGAGATAGAAATCTAGTTTTTCTCTCTCCTCCCTCTCTCTCCCCTAAAGGCAGATTCATGTGGTGAAGAGGAAGAAGAAGAATGGATGATGGATGCTTGTCCAGAAGACCGGATTGCTCCATAGTGCAAGAAGATTGAAGATTGCTGATTGTGGACTGTCATGAGCATTAATGTGGCTGGAAATCAGTCCCGAGATATGGCAAATAAAAACCCGCAACCCGCAAAGAACGGTAATCTCATTTTTACAAAGGAAAATGGTGTTTTTATGCAATTTGCTTCATGAATTCTTGCTCCCATGAGATGATAATGCATTATAATGTTGTCTTCAATGTCTTTCAACTGTTTATGCTCAGAAAATCAGAAAATCATAAGTGTTGTGGATGAAATTAGTAGTGAAAAACCCGTAAATATGCAAAATATGGGGAAATTGGGTGTTTTTGAGATATCAATGGAAAAAAATCATAAGACACACCAACTAAACTTGTCTTTTTGCTGCAAATGAACCTAAGGACCACAGCCCACAACTCATTTTGAATTTTTAGTCATTAAATATTGCAAAAAATAAGAGGAAAATAAGAAAAAAATAGGGAAAAAATGGATTCTGAGTATCGAAAATTAAGAAAAAATAAGATTCATGTTTGTGGATGTATGGGGGGTCTGAAGTATGAGATTTAGCCTCAGTTCAGCCCTACCTTTATGTTTTAGTGAGTTTTATGTTTTTTAATGCAATAAAAATGAACCCTAAACCTATGCACCATGCACAACCTAAACGGATGAGGGGGTGGAGTGTATGAAAAGTGTGTAAACGTTGAATGAAATGATGAAAATCTTGCTGGTTTTTTATGCATACCATATAGATTGGACGATATTTAAAGATTAAGAACCTAGTAGCACGAGGGTTTCTCAGTGCTAGGTTCATGCAACGCCGCATACGAGTGATAGAAAAATCCATTAAAGGGAATGTTTTCCACATGTGCACCAATGCTGATTTTCTTAATTGTTTGAGCACGTGGACATTCACAATTTGCATGAAGCATGAAATTTAAAATGTATCAGATAATACCTCCTGGATGCATAGCAGTTGCTTTTTAGAGAAATATGACCAACGTTGAGTGAGTAAGGTTGTCCAAGCTGTAGGCTAGGCGTTGGGTCTAAGGGAAAGTAAAGTGAGGAAGCATGGTATATCTCCTGGAAATATGTGGATCATAAAAGAGAGAAGTTTGTGTTCGCATGTGTTATATATGTTTAGCAACGCATCGAGGGGCCAATCCCCAAGGTGTAAGAGAGTCGCAGTGAGGTAGCGGAATTCAGCCGTTGGAGGACCTCCTATGTTTGTGCTTCGTACTATTTGGCAATGTGTTGGGACTCCCTTTGAGGAGTGTTAATTGGGTTAGAGTTGGACTAAAGACGTGATACAAATGCAAGATGTTTAGGAAGACGATGTATGTGTCATCCACACTCCTGACCGCGAGGCTGTGGGGTTGTTGAGCGCATGATAGAGGTCCAGCTAGTGCATGAGCCAGTGCCGGCCCGTTTTAGGTCCCATCAGTGGTGCGTCTGCCGGGAGCCGCTTAGAAGTGGCGGTCCTCGAGTCCTGGTTATCTAGGGACCAATTAGCAGTTTATGCCAAAGGATACTGAGATTGATCCGTTATTTATCAATAAGCATCGTTTAGTAAAAATCCAAAAGCAATAAAGAGACGAAAGAGCTAGGTGACGTGCTGAAATTTTTAGGAGGTATTCCCCTAAGCGTAATGGTGCTAAACCCTTACGAGGGAGTGGATCTAGTGGTCTTGGTGCCAGAAGCAGTAAGTTAGGAGAAGGTGGAAGCTCTAGTGCTCCCCTTTCTTCCATAAGTCAGTCTACATCAAGTGCGGGATGTGTAACCCCACCGTCCTCTATTCCTAGTGCAAATCCAATTTCCGTCATGGCGCAGCTTATTGCAATTCCTGCAGGAACGACGGATTTTCCGGCTCTAGGTTACCCGCTACCCATTTTTAATGGGCTAGTTGAGGAAGATGCGGAACTCCATATCAGGGAGTTCCAAAAGCTGATGTTTAATTGTCACATCCAAGAAGAAGGACATTTAATGATGTTCTTCAACATGACTCTCAAAGGAAGAGCTGCCATATGGTATCATGGTTTAGAAGCCGGAACCATATTGAATATTGATTCATTTTATGGAGTTTTTCGAAGGGAGTTTGCCCCTGAACGGGGTGGGCAATATTGGTTGCGTTTACTCAGCGTAACCCGCCAAGAACCACACGAGGATATTCGTGCTTATGCGAAGAGAATAAAAGAGGTTTTTCGTAAGTTGGACACCTCTATTCCTATCCCCGCAGCTGCCCAATTGCAATATTTCCTACATGGTTTGGACTTTAACATCCAATTGCAGTTGAGTATGTCCCTTTGGGAGATATAGATACTGCCATTACACGAGCACAAGAGGTGGAATCCCGACTACAAGCAGCCTATGCTTCTTGAGGCAATTTAAATATGGGTCTAGCATTGGGAAACAATATGGCGACGGCCAATGGCAGTAGTGGCCAAGGGATAGCGATGGCTAATCCTAATGGGAGAGGGAACATGATGCAGAATGTGCCTTTATTACCAGTTCCCCCCTAGTATGTCGATGCCTACGAGCAATCAAATGGCTCCAAATGGTGGAGGCCAGGCAGGTAATTCTAATATCATGCCTGTGGCTCAACAACCAGTGC